>NC_041392.1:626272249-626379084 GCF_002162155.2 Triticum dicoccoides
AAGATAACTAACTAGAGTTATCTTTATCTTTAACTATTTTATGTTATGCAGCTAACGAAGTAGCATGCCGTTTTGCAGTCTACAATAAAGCCACATATGCCTTCAACCTAAGGATATGGAGCGAAAGTTCATTCCCTAAGTCTACCAGACTCTTATGTTGACCTTTGTTTCTTCCTTTTTGTTAACAGATTTGGCTAAAGTCTGGTGTACGAGATGGTGAACCTTCAATCACTCTAAACTCTAATGTATTGAGAGAACAGACTCACCCAGTGATCATACATAAAAAAAATCTTGCATTGCATTTGCCCACAATTCGTGCATGATCGAAAAGTGTTGAAGGACTCATGAAGCATGGGGATGGTGCGCATGATAGGATGGTTGTGCTATATATCTTGGTTATCATACAAGGTGTAGTTGTTGAAAACATTTATCTCAAATCAATTTCACATGCTATTTTCTACACGGAATTATCTTTCATAGTTAATGACCATATTTGATGCATGAAATAGCTAGTATGAAAGGCTTTGTTGAAATCATGTTTCAAAACCATAGTTTGTTTGTTTCCTCTTTATAGGATGAAACCATAGTTTGTTTTTCACTCAACCTAAAAGCTTGCACCAAGTTAGAGTTATACAACAAATTGTCAGCAATACAACTAGATTTGATAAAACCAAACTGGTCCTCGTCAATGATGTTTTAATATCTTGCTACTAGTATGTTAGTGATCCATTTTACTAAACTATTAAGGAGTGAAATGAGTCTTAGGCCTAGAGGATTTGCATTGTTATTTTTTCTGGAGCAAACTCATATACTCATATACGATTTATTAATCCTTTCAATATTCAAAGAACCTTCATACAACCTTCTAACTATTATATACTAAAAGCACATTACGGAGGCGAGTGGCATTTTGGCACACGGGAGCACACGCTCCTGGTTTCTAAAATGTGTTTTGAACGTATTATGAAATCTCAAAAAATTCCAAATAAAAAATAGGCGCGTACATCTCAATATTGTACATGCTCACAAAGCCGTTTCGTGAAAAACCGATAAGTTATGTGTCATGTTTCAAGAAGACAAAATCTGATGTTAAAAAGTGCTTTCCACAAGACATTTTTTTTGTTCTTTTACACGAGCTACGGAAAATGTCGGTTTTCTCTGAAACTTGGCGTGCACATATATAATGTCGAGATGTATGCGCCAAATTTCAGTTTAGAATTTTTTCACACTTTGAAATATTTTTTTCCGGTGGCAGGAGCGCGTGCTCTTATGTGCCAAAGCGAATTCCGAATACGGAGGGCAAAGAGAAATCTAAGCTAGAAACTCCCACATTAATCAGGAAATACCGTTCCTTCATTTGGTGGACCTATATAAATTAAAATGTTGTAAAAAAAAGTTAGATCTACATAACGCAGAAAATTTGTGGCCCCCTCGATTTAATGTTCCCTATCGCTCCATGTTATGTTTGAAATTACTAGCTAAAGGCTATCCTTTGAAAAGGCCACTCCCCATCTTCTCAGACATTGATAAATGATGTACTACATGCGCGTCACTTGCCGCAAACTGGGAGTTCTATTTTTCGTAGATTTGTTTATTCAAATGTTTTATCTCTTAATCTGCATGTCCAAATCCCGAACCATTTCACCATTCGATTTCCTGTGTCGAGATCTTTGATGCTAGATCTGATGTTAATAAGTTTCGTCGAACTTCTATTCATGAAAAATTGAACACAATAAAAGAAGACAAATACACATAAAACATAAGAGAAAAACCAGAGCCTGGAAGTACGGTTGCGGTTTTTCACCTTTACCCCATTTTTGAGAAGCATAGTTGTGCATCTCGCGAAAGAAAATGTGCGCTTCCACGAGAAGCAAATATGTGCATCGCCTGAAAGCATAGATTATTTCCCCCCGTGAAAGCAAATCTCCGCTTCTCTTGGAACCACACTTTTTTTCCTCGCGGAAGAAAATTTGTGCTTGCACGAGAGATAAATGCGAGAAGCAAACCTGTGCTTTTCATTGAAGCATAGAATTTTTTGAGAAGCGCATCGTGAAAGCAAACCTGTGCTTCCACGAGAAGTAAATATGTGCTTCATATGAAAGCATATTTTTTTTCCTTTTTGAGAAGCAATGTTGTGCTTCTCGCAGAAATAATCTGGGCTTCCACGAGAAGCAAAAATGTGCTTCTTGCGAAAGCATATCTTCTTTCTTTTTCGAGAAGCACAGTTGTGAATTGCACAAAAAGAATCTTCAAAACATAGGAAAAATCAGGCAAAAACTGAAACGCCGAATGCCCCCTCCAAAAAAAACCATCTAAATGCTAAAAATGCATGCAGAAAAATAAAATAAAAAACAAAATACAGACGAAACACCCAGTATACAACGCGTGGTAGTGGCTGGGCGCGCTCCCATGCCACAGTGATCCTTGTGGGAGCCCGATGAGGAGTAACTCTTAGTTAGTTGCTCTCTGTTATGCCTCTATCTACTATACGGACACAAAGACCTCCCGTTCGACGCCTTACGTGCCAGCTGGTCAATCCAGTGTTCCCGCTCCACACTCACGTGGGCCAGCCCAACAACACGCTTTCTGGATCGCTCGCTTGTCCGCCCCATTCGCTTGCTCGGTTGACCATTTGACCGTTGACCAAGACCATGGACTATAGACTTTTCTATAAAAAAAGTTTTATTTTATTTTAAAAACAAAAAACAACAAGTTGAAAAAATGTTCAGAAAATTGAAAAATGGTTCCCTAATTCAAAAAATCACGGATTTGAAAAATATTCATGAGTTTGAAACCAATAGTGAGTTTGAAAATTTTCAAGAATTTGAAAATATTCTGGAGTTTGTAAAAAAATCATGGGTTTGTATTAAAAGTTCATGAATTTAGAAAATGAATTAAAAATAGGTCCACTAATTTATTAGAAGTTGACTATTTTTTTAGAAGTTCATGTTTTTATAAAATGGAACTTAAAAACAAAAACAAAAAAGAGGCAAAAAAAACAAACAAAATCAAACTAAACTGAGTAAAAAAACAAGAAAAAAAACACTAAAATGAAAAAAAACTGGACCTTGAAGCTTCCTAAAACTACATGGAAGTTTCCATATAACAGAGAGCTAGCTAGTGTCGGCCCGTTAGAAAGGAAGCGCCAGGCAGGGGGTGTGTGCCACATACCAATAACGAACTACTTGGGGCTATAATAAGCGCCAAGTAAATAGGAATTGGCAAGGACGCAGGGGACAACTTGCTTCAACTCCTCCCGACATGCCTCTCCTCAAACCCTAGGGCGAGTAGAATGGATATTGTCGTTGATCTAGTTTCAGATCGATCATACCGTCCCCGCAAAAAAGAAGATCGATCATACCGAGCCTTGATATGTGTCGCCACATGGGGGAAGAACTAACTGATCACCCGCATCTGTCTGCGGCTACATCGGCTGCTCGATGTGGTATTGTCCATGGGTTCCACGTAGAGATTCGAGGGATGCAGAGTCGGGAAGGGCAACTACGTCTTGGAGTTGGCATCTCAACTACGTCCAACTACGTCGTCCCTTAGACCTTGTCAAACTCGGCTACATCGCCCCGCTGACTTGATTGAACTCGCATATATCTCTAGTTCTTCACGACACAACATGACATCTAAATTGTCCCTGCCATCGTGTGCATTTTTTTAGCAGATTGGTGTCCAAATTACCAACTACCAACATTTCATAGAAGACGAAGCATTACCGTCAGCGGAGAATGACAGGGAACAAATAGCAACATGACCTCTAAGCGATAGGCTAATGTTGCTCAATTTTGGCTTGACAATTCTCTTGCTATGTGCGAGCTGAGGAAATGCGAGTGAGACGGGAGCATCTTGCTATTTAAATGTTCTCTTCGTTTGGGTTGCGCTAGGGGTCTCATTGTACTGGGCCCATATGCATGTGCGAACGAGTGGGGCAATGAAAAACAAATAATAGAAACTCTTTTTTTTCTACCAAAGGAATGGTGAGACTGTCCAGGTCAAGCTAGTACACCCTCTTTCCACATAAAAAGCTAGTACACCCTCTAGTTTCACATAAAGTGAGTTTTGAACATGTCTTTTGTACTCCCTCCGTTTCTAAATATTTGTCTTTTTAAGAGTGAATTCTGGTTTTTACCCTCTATTTTGATGTTTTTAACACTAATTACCCTATTTAGCAGGATTTCATCCATTTTACCCCATTTAGGAAAAGTTTTGCCACAATTTACCCATTTTAAAATTTTGCGAGCATTCTGATGAGCAAGTCCCAATTGTTAGGTCCACCTAGCATGCCCCATCAACAGTTTTTACCTACCTATTTTTCTCCACGTTGAACAGTCCTCGTAGCTTCGCTCGACTGGGCTGGCCTGATATGATCGCCAGAGCAGGTCGCTCGCGTCCAACGCACAAGGCGTAAGTTGGGCCGCACCACTCTAGCCTCCAATATTCATAGCACACATTGTTCGCCTTCCTTCGAATCACACACACGCTGCAAACAAAGAAAAAAAAGGATTTCAACAATATTCAAAATGGTGAAAAAACTTTAAATCAATGTACGTCAGTTATAGATGGGTGATATGTATACACGTGATCTTCTAATAAGTATTTTAATTCTGTCTGAATCAAACGCCTCACCGGCCAATGCATGAGTCAGGAAAACTTCATAATACACATATGATGGAGATGGTCAAAATCATGTGGAATGGGGTACGATGTGAGGGCTTGCTTGTTCACCAACCTCGCTGATTTGTTGGACGAGCGGCCCCCATAGATCTGCAACCGAGCACAACCTGATGGGGGCATGTACATGGACGCGCCCACGCCGACGTCGGCGAGCTTGATGGAGCCGGATTACATGGGGTCATTTCTTGCCTTGATGTCGCGTCCAGACGTCGGCGAGATTGACGGAGCCGGATTCCACGGGGTCATTTCTTGTCTTGATGTCACGACCATATATAACGCCGCTCGAGGAGGTATGAAATCACGCCGCTGCCGTTGCCTGACAATCCCTAACCATAAGTTCGAGCGAGCCTGACGGGTACGTGTGGGCAGAAGCCTGGACGGGCGATGCAATCTGTTAGGCGTGAGTAAGGAGCATGGTCGACTCAGGCATTATGCGTTGGACGAGACGCAAGTGACCTCCATCGGGCCGGTCCGGTCGGGAGAAGCCGTGAGGACTGGTTCACGAGAGAGAGAAATAAGCAGGAAAAAACCATCGATGTGGCATGCCAGCTAGACTTCACAATTGGGACCTGTCTGCCAGAACACTCATGAAATTTTAAACAGGGTAAATCATGGCAGAACTTTTGTTAAATGGGGTAAAATGGATGAAATTCCGCTAAATGGGGTAAGTAGTGTCAAAAATGTCAAAATAGGGGGTAAAAACCGGAATTCACTCTCTTTTTAAAGATTCCAAATGACTACCACATATGGATGTATATAGACATATTTTGAAGTGTAGATTCACTCATTTTGCTTCGTATGTAGTCACTGGTTAAAATCTCTAGAAAGACAAATATTTAGGAACGGAGGAAGTAGGATTTAGATAACATGTAAGGTAATGTTTTAAATACTTAGGAACTTAAAATCATATGATATGTTGTTTATAAATAAATAAAATAATCATATGGTAGCTTTGCCACACAAACGTATAAAACACCCCCTTTTGTGAATATGAAAGAGATAGAGAGTAACATAGAAGAACCCCCAGAGTAGCACATTATTTATAGAAAAGCTATATCCTACTTCTCCCTTCATCATTTAGTTCATTCTCCTCCATCAGCCACCGCAACGCCCACTATAAAAGGAGCAACATGCATTGGTAGAGGAAAGGAGCAAGTATCAAAGAATGTAGACATGTGCACTCTTTGGTGTAAATGATGGGAACGGGAGGCTTCAGGAAAGAAGCGAAGAAGCTAGCGCGTTCACGGTCCATCACCATTGCTCAAACGAAGTATATAGAGATGCAAGCTATGCAGTGGCAATGAGTTTGTTTTTGCGGTCTCGGAAGTCCTACTTCCTCAACCACCGCAATTCTACATGGCATTTTTTAGACTGCTTTCCACTACCGGGGAGATCGACCGAACAACAAAGGCCTCCACTAGAACTTGGAACTCATGATGTAAGTGGTGCGGGAGCTGATCCTCTGGCTCTTGTCTGCAATGACCGTGTAACTATTTGTGGGAATTGTGGCAGCAACTCGGTTGATGAACGTGGACGTTGCAGGATACGTGGGTCTGCTGGCAGTCCCGCAGACAAGACACTCAGCTAGACATGTTCACCAAAGTAATCCCTCGGCTCGTGTTGTTCACGGTTCTTCAGCGATTAGCTAGCTACTTCTCCACTTGGAGTTAGTAACTGTTCGAGGAAGAAACATGCATGTAGCTACTGCATGTGACCAAGCATCATTTTGACCCGGAGCACAATACCCTGGTACGGACAAATTAAGCTATGTGTGATAAATCGATGTGCGTGTATGATGCTTGCTTCATGCGGTTTGATTAGAAAATATGTTCTGCTAGCTGCCCGTCATGCATTGCGGTCGTTGCATGACATGCGTCCAAATTTGGTACATCTATCATTATGTTGCTCAATTTTTAGCTTGACAATTTTCCTGCTATGTGCGAATTGAAGAACAAAGAACAGTGAGACATGAGCATCTTGCTATTTAGATGTTCTACTTTTGTTTAAATTTGTTTATTGGTTTGTTGTTTGGAGTTAATCTCGAGGAATGGATATAATTACAATCCTATGGATCGTCAAGGAGTCAAGAGTAAAGTTTTAAATGTCGATCTATGGCAAAATTTGGCAGAAGCGTTAGCACCCTAAATTGGTGCTATAGCGCGCTAAATTATACTATACCATGCTAAATGGCACTAAACGGCTTAGCATAATGCCTTTCCAAACGCTATAGAGTTGAGATAGCCTGCTATTTGAAACTATGATCAAGACGAACCCAATATTTGTAGATAGGGAATCAACAGTGTAAGGCCAATTATGGCCGTGTGAGGGTCTAATCGGGATGGATCCTATATGTATGTGTGGGCGATGGAAGCAATGGAACACAAATAATGAAAACTATTTTTTCCTAATTAGAGACCCAGTTAAGACAAAAAATGAGTTAATTACACCAGTGGTGCTTGAACTTGCCACGCATGTTCAGTTTAGGATCTAAACATAAAAAATGCATCAAACTGGTCAAATTCCGTTAACTTTGACCAAGTTCAGAGCCAAAAATATCGACATACACAATAGACAATACATAATAATAAAATATGAAAACTCATTTCACCATGAATCTAATGACACAGATTTGATATTATGGATATTGATATATTTCTCTACAAATTTGATCAAACTTAGTGATGTTTGACTTTTTGAAAAACTAATACAACTTATATTTTAAAACAGAGGGAGTAAATAAATTATGAACAGCCAACGACGACAACGGCATAGCAAAGTGCCGATACTTCTAGTAAATAGAGCATGCTTCCTAATTTTTAAGATCATCTCTAATAGATGACGTAGATGTAAAAATAACTAACTTTTGCATTTTCGAGGCCCGAAAACCCCTCTCTAACAGATGATGTAGATGCAAAAGAAAAATACATCTCTGCCTTCCGAAGATGTAAACTACAACACCTCGCGGTGCAAATTTGCTTCTCCACCTACAACAGATGTAAAAATAGCGGTCACGCACCAACCGCTCAACTGCCTTCATTTCGCTTCCGCGCGACCGCCGTCCGTCCGCCGCCCGCCGCCGCCGATGACCCTGCCACGTCGCCCGCCCGCCGCTGGTCTGAACCACCTCGCCGCAGTTGTCGTCGGGGCAACCATGGTCCCCAATTTGGCCTCCGCCTCCATGCCACCGCCCCGGATTCGACCCACCTCGGCTGGTCGCCGTCGCCGCCTGCGGCCGTGGCTTCCTCCTCCGGCCATAGAGGCCCTCCTCCACCTTCGTCGCCACCCCTATGTCGTTCCTCCTCTTTCTGCCTCGAATCGCCGTTGCTCCGCTACCCCTCCGACGCTCCTCCGCCGCCACCCCCATCCCCACTGCCATCGCCCGATTCGGCCACCGCACACTAGTTTTTACATCTCCATTTTGCATCACCTATTGGAGTTGCACTTTAACATCTCCATTTTGCATCATTTATTGGAGTTTGCCACTTTTTGGAGATGCAAAATGCACTTTTTAGAGATGTAAATCTCTTGTTTTACATCTCCAAATTTGCATCTTTTATTGGAGATGCTCTAAGGACTCACAATCAATTGATGTCTTCAATTTGAAATTGGGTCATCTGATTTTGACTGGGTTAACATTTCTTAAGGAGCTCTCTCATTTAACTCACTATACTCTTTAACTTTGGAGCGATTACGTTCGACTGAGGTATTCAATTTGAATTTGGTGCATGATTTTGACAAAGTCAATAATTTTAGAATCAATCCGCAGGATCAGGCCTATAAACATATATTAGTCTCACGCACCCTCTCATCACTTAGGAAAAAAGAAGCTCCAAAATGTGATATTGTAACACCAACATAGTACAAGCAGCCACTGACGCTGAAAATTTCCCCATATATAAATATGGACTGGTTAGCATGTAACAGTGAATCACACCGCGAAGAATATTGATATATTTCTCTATAATTTTGGGCAAACTTAAAGAGGTTTGACTTTTCTAAACACTAATACACCTTATATTTTGAAACGAAGGGAGTAAAAAAAAGCGCAACAAAGCACGCCCAACCCTTCCAGTTATTTATAAAATCGCTGTATCCATCATTTAGTTCATTCTCAATTTCTCACCCACCAGCCACCACAACGCCTATTAAAGTAAGCAACATGTATTAGTAGAGGAAGCAAGTACCAAACAAAGTGGAGATGTACACTCTTTGGGCCAAATAATGGGAACGGAAGGGGTCGGGAAAGAAGCTAGCGCATTCAGCATACGTCGACTTTGTACGTGCGAGGATCGTAGACATGCAAGCTTTGCAGTGACAACGAGTTCATTCTGGATGTCTCGGAAGTCCTACTCCCTCGACCACCGCAATACATGTCATTATTGGGTTTTGCTTTCTACTGCCATGGGAGTCGATTGGACAACAAGGGTCTCCACGGGGACTCGGAACTCAGGCCCGCACACAAGGCATGCGGCTAGACATGTTCACCAAAGCCAGCTCTACATGGAGTTTGTACTGTTTGAGGTAGAGACACCTATGTAGCTACTAGCTACTCCCTATTCCCAAGCCTCATTTTGACCACCCGCAAAAAAATTAAGCTATCATTTTTTTTGAGGAACCGGCAGGAGCACTGCCTTTTTCTTTATAGAAGGGAAAGAGCAGAAAAGCGCAATTTACAGAGGGGCGAGCGGTTTTAGGGACCGCTGCAGGACTACAGAAGACTGAGAACTACCCAAAACTAGTTAGCCAATACCCGTGTTTGGGAAGCATCCTGTAATTGCCAGGTCCCGCTGAATGATAGCGTCTAGGGCGAGTGCGGCAACCTCACAGTGTGTCGGTCTTTGTCCAGTGAAAACACGCCTATTTCGCTCCTTCCAGATTGACCATAAAGTGTAGATGATTCTCCCATTGCGCCGCCGCCGGCCCTGCTTGGACTGTGTTGTCAGTGTTTGATCCCACCAGTCGGACACGTTGCCGGGCTCCGGGAGGAAGCCCGAGATTGGTACGCCCTCGTTTGTCCAGGTGTTCACCTGGTTCCAAACCGCGACCGTGAAGGGACAGTCCTTGCAGAGGTGAATTGTAGTTTCAGGCTGTTGGAGGCATAGCAGGCACCTGGGGTCATGAGGCCATCCCCTCACAGCCAGCATATCCGCGGTGAGGATTCTCCCATGAAGAACGAGCCAAGCGAAGAATTTGCATTTAGGCTCAGCGTTTGCGTGCACACCATCGTCGTGTCGAACCGTGCATAGGAGCCGAAGAATTGCGCGCCATAGGCCGAAGCCGCGGAGTACGCCCCTGAGGTGGTTAAATTCCAGCGAATGCACTCCTCTTGGGCAGGCTGAAGGGTTGCCTGCCCGATCTGCTCCCAGAGAGTCACAAATTCTCCCAGTTGCTGCATGGTCTGAAGTTTGGCGACCGCCTTTATCCAGTTCTCGTTCGTGAGTTCTTTATGCACCGATCTGTTCTTTCTGGAGGTGATCTTGTAAAGCTCTGGAGCCAGAAGCCTGAGGGGGCCGCTTCCGGTCCAGTTGTCCTGCCAGAAGAGGGCCTTTTGCCCATTGCCCAGCGTAATCGAGGTGCATGCACGAAAGAGGTTCATGTCTGCTTGGTCACATGGTAACTCGGATCCCACCCATGGCCTCTCTGGGTCAGTCCATTGCACCCACGGCCACCGTAGACGTAGGGCGCGGCCAAATCTCTCTAGGTCCATGATTCCCAGGCCGCCCAAATGCCTGGGGCGGCAGACAGTCTTCCAGTTAACAAGCGAGTGGCCACCCGATGTCTGAGTTTGGTCCTCTTTCTGCCAGATGAAGGCCCGAATGATTTTGCCAATCTTTCACAGGGTCCCCTTTGACAGGTTAAGGGCGGTGATGTGGAAGGTTGCCATGGCTGTGAGAACGGATTGCGCAAGAGCCACCCTCCCGGGTTTGTTCAGGAGTTTTCCTTTCCATCCAGGCAGCCTACCCGTGAATCTGTCAATGAAAGGTTGCAGATCAATCCCTCTTAGCCGGCGAAAATGCAGTGGTAGCCCCAAATAACGTCCCGGGAAGGTGGAGATCTTGGCGGGGAAGACTGATAGGACATCTTGAAGGTCAATGCCCGCACATCTAATCGGGAAGACCTCGGTCTTGGTCAAGTTTGTGACAAGTCCGCTTGCGTCTCCAAAAGTCTTCAGTATTGCCGAAATCGCGCGTAGCTCGTCCTTGTCTGGGTTCGCAAAAATGCTTGCATCATCGGCATAAAGGGATATCCTGCATCTGGCCGTCCTTGCACGAATGGGCTTTAGGATGCCTTGCCGGGAGGCAAGTTGAAGGATCTGCTGTAGCGGGTCAATGGCCAGGATGAAAAGTATAGGTGATATTGGATCGCCCTGGCGAAGGCCTTTTGCGTGGCTGAACTTTCTGCCGGGGTTTCCGTTAAGAAGCACCCTTGATGAAGAAGAAGACAAGGAGAGGCAGATCCAGTCCCGCCAACGTTGTCCAAACCCCAGGCATTGCATGACCTCGAGCAAGAAGGCCCAGTTTACTTAGTCAAAAGCCTTTGAAATATCAAGCTTGAGAAAGAGGCCCGGGATGTTCCGATGATGCAGGTCCTTTATGAGGTTCTTGTTGGGGATCGTAGCAGAAATTAAAATTTTCTATGCATCACCAAGATCAATCTATGGAGTAATCTAGCAACGAGGGGAAAGGGAGTGCATCTGCATACCCTTGTAGATCGCTAAGTGGAAGCGTTACAAGAATGCGGATGAAGGAGTCATACTCGTAGCGATTCAGATCGCGGTTGATTTCGATCTAAGTGCCGAACAACGGCGCCTCCGCGTTCAACACACGTGCAGCCCGGTGACGTCTCCTACGCCTTGATCCAGCAAGGGGAGAAGGAGAGGTTGGGGAAGACTCCGTCCAGCAGCAGCACGACGGCGTGACAGTGTTGGAGGAGCGCGGGACTCTAGCAGGGCTTCGCCAAGCACTACGAGAGACGAGGAGGGAGAGGGGTAGGGCTGCGCCAACAGGGGAAGAACCTCGTGTGTTGGGCTGCCCCTTTGCCTCCACTATATATAGGGGGAGAGGGAGGGCTGCGCCCCCACCTAGGGTTTCCACCCTAGGGGTGGCGGCAGCCCCAATCCCCATCTGGGGTGGTGGCCAAGTGGGGGGGGAGAGGGAGGCGCACTAGGCATGGGCCTTAGGGCCCATCTGCCCTTAGGGTTTGCCCCCTCTTCTCTCTAGGCGCATGGGCCTTGGTGGGGAGGCGCCCCAGCCCACCTAGGGGCTGGTCCCTTCTCACACTTGGCCCATGTATGCCTCCGGGGCCCGTGGCCCCTCCCAGTGGACCCCCAGACCCGTCCGGTGGTCCTAGTACACTACCGGTGATGCCCGGAACACTTCCGGTGGCCAAAATCATACTTCCTATATATCAATCTTTACCTCCGGACCATTCTGGAACTCCTCGTGATGTCCGGGATCTCATCCGGGACTCCGAACAACATTCGGCAACCGCGTACATACTTTCCCTATAACCCTAGCGTCATCGAACCTTAAGTGTGTAGACCCTACGGGTTCGGGAGTCATGCAGACATGGCCGAGACAACTCTCCGGTCAATAATCAACAGCGGGATCTGGATACCCATGTTGGCTCCCACATGCTCCATGGTGATCTCATCGGATGAACCATGATGTCAAGGATTCAATCAATCCCGTATACAATTCCCTTTGTCTATCAGTACGATACTTGCCCGAGATTCGATCGTCAGTATCCTGATACCTTGTTCAATCTCGTTACCGGCAAGTCTCTTTACTCGTTCCGTAACACATCATCATGTGATCAACTCCTTGGTCACATTGTGCACATTATGATGATGTCCTATGGAGTGGGCCCAGAGATACCTCTCCGTTTACACGGAGTGACAAATCCAGTCTCTATTCGTGCCAACCCAACAGACACTTTCGAAGATACCCGTAGTGCACCTTTATAGCCACCCAGTTACATTGTGACGTTTGGCACACCCAAAGCACTCCTACGGCATCCGCGAGTTGCACAATCTCATGGTATAAGGAAATGATACTTGACATTAGAAAAGCTTTAGCATACGAACTACACGATCTTGTGCTAGGCTTAGGATTGGGTCTTGTCCATCACATCATTCTCCTAATGATGTGATCCCGTTATATCAATGACATCCAATGTCCATGGCCAGGAAACCATAACCATCTATTGATCAACGAGCTAGTCAACTAGAGGCTTACTAGGGACATGGTGTTGTATCCACACATGTATCTGAGTTTCCTATCAATACAATTCTAGCATGGATAATAAACGATTATCATGAACAAGGAAATATAATAATAACCAATTTATTATTGCCTCTAGGGCATATTTCCAACAGTCTCCCACTTGCACTAGAGTCAATAATCTAGTTCACATCGCCATGTGATTAACACTCATAGGTTACATTGCCATGTGACCAACATCCAAAGAGTTTACTAGAGTCACTAATCTAGTTCACATCACTATGTGATTAACACTCAATGAGTTTTGGGTTTGATCATGTTATGCTTGTGAGAGAGGTTGTAGTCAACGGGTCTGCAATATTCAGATCGCTATGTATTTCGGAAAACTTTATGTCATATCATAGATGCTGCTACCACATTCCACTTGGAGCTATTCCAAATTGTTG
The DNA here is from genome assembly GCF_002162155.2 of Triticum dicoccoides. NCBI lineage: Eukaryota > Viridiplantae > Streptophyta > Magnoliopsida > Poales > Poaceae > Triticum > Triticum dicoccoides. The sequence goes on from NC_041392.1 coordinate 626,285,601, forward strand.
CTCCGTTATACATATCCGGTATCTCTACTCAGAGCTATCTGGATAGGTGTTAAGCTTGCATCGACGTAACTCTTTACGTCGAACTCTTTATCACCTCCATAACCGAGAAACATTTCCTTATTCCTCTAAGGATAATTTTGACCGCTATCTGGTGATCCACTCCTAGATCACCTTTGTACCCTCTTGCCAGACATGTGGCAAGGCACACATCAGGGGCGGTACTCAGCATGGCATACCGTATAGAGCCTATGACAAAAGCATAGGGGACGACCTTCGTCCTTCCTCTTTCTTCTGCCGTGGTCAAGCTTTGAGTCTTACTCAACTTCACACCTTACAACTCAGGTAAGAATCCCTTCTTTAACTGATCTATTTTGAACTCCTTCAAAATCATGTCAAGGTGTGCGTTCTTTGAAAGTACCATCGGGCATCTTGATCTATCTCTATAGATCTTGATGCCCAATATGTAAGCAGCTCTATCCAGGTCTTCCTTTGAAAATCACTCTTCAAACAACCGTTTATGCTTTCCAGAAATTCTACATTATTTCGGATCAACAATATGTCATCCACATATACTTATCAGAAATGTTGTAGTGCTCCCACTCACTTTCTTGTAAATACAAGTTTCTAGCAAACATTGTATAAACCTAAAAGCTTTGATCACTCCATCAAAGCATATATTCTGATTCTGAGAAGCTTGCTCTAGTCCATAGAAGGATCGTTGGAGCCAGCATACCTTTTAGCATCCTTAGGATCGACAAAACTTTGATTGTATCACATACAACTCTTTCTTACGAAAACCGGTAAGAAAACTTGTTTTGGACATCCATCTGTCAGATTTCATAATCGAAAAATACAGCTAATGCTAACATGATTCCAACGGACTTAAGCATCGCTACGGGTGAGAAATTCTCATCGTAGTCAACTCCTTGAACTTGTGAAAAGACTCTTTCCCACAAGTATTGCTTCATAGACGGTAACATTACCACCCACGTCCGTCTTCTTCTTAAAGATCCATTTATCTCAATGGCTTGCCGATCATCGGGCAAGTCCACCAAAGTCCATACTTTGTTCTGATACATGGATCCTATCTCGGATTTCATGGCTTCTAACCATTTTTCAGAATACGGGCCCACCATCGCTTCTCCATAGCTCGTAGGTTCATTGTTGTCTAACAACATGATATCTAAGACAGGATTACCGTACCACTCAGGAGTAGTACATATCCTTGTCGACCTACGAGGTTCGATAGCAACTTGATCCGAAGCTTCTTGATCACTATCATTAACTTCCTATTCAACAGACGTTGGCGCCACAGAGAACATCTTTCTGTGTTGCATCACTCTCTGGTTGAAGTAAAGGTTCGACAACCTCATCAAGTTCTATCTTCCTCCCACTCAATTCTTTCGAGAGAAACTACTTCTTGAGAAAGGACCCGTTCTTAGCGACAAACAATTTGCCCTTTGATCTGAGATAGAAGTATACCCAACTGTCACCTTTGGGTATCCTATGAAGATGTGTTTGTCCGCTTTTGGGTTCGAGCTTCTCTGGCTGAAGCCTTAAGCATCGTAGCCCCAAACATTAAGAAACGACAACTTTGGTTTCTTGCCAAAACAATGTTCGTACGATGTCGTCTCAACGGACTTATATGGTGTCCTATCTAAAGTGAATGCAGCTGTCTCTAATGCATAACCTCAAAATGAAAACGGTAGATCGGTAAGAGACATCATAGATCGCACCATATCTCAGGATTCGATTACGACGTCCGGACACACCATTACCCTGTGGTGTTCCAGGTGTCTTCAACTGTGAAACAATTCCACAATGTCTTAAGTGGTTGCCAAACTCATAACTCAGAAATTCTCATCGATCAGATCATAGGAATTTGATCTTGTTGTTATGATGGTTATTAACTTCACTCTGAAATCGCTTGAACTTTTCAAACATTTCAGACTTGTGCTTCATTAAGTAAATATACCTATATCCACTCAAATCGTCAGTGAAGATGAGAAAATAGCGATATCCACCGCACGCTTCAATTCTCAATGGATCACACGCATCAGCATGTATGATTTCCAACAAGTCACTTGCCCATTTCATTGTACCTGAAAACGGGGTCTTAGTCATCCTGCCCATGAGGCATGGCTCGCATGTGTCAAGCGAAAATCAAGTGACTCCAAACATCCATCGACACGGAGTTTCTTCATGCATATTACGCCAATATGACCTAAGCGGCAGTGCCACAAGAAAGTGGTACTATCTACATCTTTTGGCATGAACATGTGTATTACCACGACCGAGATTCACTGAACCATTCACATAGGGTGCATGACCATGAAAGGTATTATTCAAGTAAACAGAATAACCATTATTCTCTAACTTAAATGAATAACCGTATTGCAATGAGCGTGATCTAATCATATTCATGCTCAACGTAGACACCTGATAACATTTATCTAGGTTCAATACTAATCCCGAAGGCAGATGGAGCGTGCGATGGTGATCTCATCAACTTTGGAAAGACTTCCAATACACATCGTCACCTCGCCTGTTGGGGATATTACTACTGGGCGTAAACCGGACTATCTGGGCCGGGTTAACTTCATTAGTAGTTAAGTAAGTTAAAGCCCATGAAGGTAGATGAGGGCTTAAAGCCCATGATCGGTTTAAGGCCTGTAGCTGTAAACCGACGTCGGCATGAAAACCTGTATTGTAAGTTAGGAATAAGTAGAGACCAAACCGAACACGTATATGAGCCGGTGTTAGGACTCTGTAAACCGACGGGCGTTACCCATGTATATAAGGGGACGACCCGGCGGCGGTTCAAGGACAACAGACAACAACTCGAGACTTAGGCGAAGCTTGTTTGCTCCCTAGTCATCGAAACCCCATCAATTTCATCACAACTAGACGTAGGCTTTTACCTTCATCGAAGGGGCCGAACTAGTATAAACTCTCTTGCGTCCCTGTGTCCGCTTTAACCCCTTCAAGCTAACCTGTTGCGATGGCTCCACGACTAAGTCCTTTCACGAGGACATCTGCCGTGACAAAACCACGACAGTTGGCGCCCACCGTGGGGCTATCGCACGATGGTTTCAAGTTCTTGGAGGGCCGCTTTGAAGGACTCGAGGGCTACGTTGTGGGCCGGATGACTAAGAGTCGTCGCGGCAAGCTCTACATCGATGATGCAGGCTGGGGCCCCGAGGCCGGCTCAGTTGACTACGGGTACCGGGTCCCCTTTGGTGGCATACACGTTTTCATCGGCAAGATCGGTGAACCGGGCCCTGAGCCAGACATCTGCACTGACCTCGTCGAAACGGCTCAGCGTGCACGATCCGCCCGGGTTAAACCGGCCGTGAAGCGTGCCTTCGTGGGAGTCATCCATGGAGGAAGTTATGAGGATGGATCGGGATCTCGCGGCGAGACCGTCGTTTATTCCGGCGATGAGTCATCAACCGGAGAAACCGAATCTCTATATCAGCTACAAGATGGCTGGATTGGGGGTTGTTCCGATGGCGACAGTATTCCGGACCCCTCTGATCTACCCAACCGAGTTGGAATATTCATGGCCGGCACACAAGCAGCGCTTCATTCTTCGACCCCTGCGCCAATAACCTCCGGTTCAGTAGCGGCGACAGCTGCCGGGGCAGGAAGCTCTGCACGCCCGCCGGCTCAAGTTCTATCAGATCTATTTGATGCATTGGTTGTGCTTATGGCAGAAGCTAATCCGACGGATCAGGAAGTCCACAACACGGAGATTGCAAAGGTGAAGGAACAGATCACCCAGGCCAAGGCAGACCTGGCAGCTGAGAATGCCAGGATGACCACAGAGCGGGCCGCTTTAGACGCACAAGCCTACAGGCTCATGTTGGACCAGAACGCGTCGCATGAAGTCATGAAGAGGAAGTACCAATCCCGTTTGCCTTCGGTTTTCGAGGCCAGAGACCTTTTCAACACCCCAGGAGCAGGAACCAGTAATCCGCTGGAGGGAAACCAGCCGGAAGCTCCGGGGACCGGCGCGCCGGTTCAGCCCCGTTTGATGAATCCGCCTCGTCAAAACACTGTCATACCTCAGGCTGTTTCAACACCTCCGGGTCACTACTCCAACTCAATGGACAATCTCGTTGCCACTGCTGCACGGCTGGAGGCCATTCCAATTGAAGGTGACTCGCCGCAGGTGGTAGAGACGCGACGGGTCAAGGAGCTTCTTAGGACATCTTTGGTCCAACAGGAAGCATACTCGTATAGCCGCGACCGGATCCACTCGACCCCTCGTCCAAGCCGGAGCTATAGCAGGCGTATGGATGAACCAAGAGCGTCAAGTAATGAACGACGTGGAGCACCCCGCGGCAACAACCCGGTGGGTGGGGCTGATAACGCTCAGGAAGTGGTGGACCGGGCCCGAGCGCGCAGGGAGGCCGAGTTAGCCGCACAGTATCAGGCTCGGCAGCTTATGCCAGTTCGTCCAACTATCTCGGTCGAACCCGGTGCTACTTCTAGTTCTTTGGGGGTGCCTTGCCTTGTCCCCGCTTTACGCAATGTGCGCCTACCCAAGGATTTCAAGGGCCCGCGCAAGGTACCAAATTACACGGCGGATCAACCCCCAGAGACATGGGTGGAGAGCTACGAGATGTCCATGGAGATGCTTGATGTGGATGATGCGGCATGTGTGAAGTACTTCACCATGATGCTTGAAGGAACGGCCCGCACTTGGTTAAAAAGCTTACCGGCCAATTCTATCAATTCATGGGCCCAATTACGAGCCCGGTTTATCAGTAACTTCAAGGATACATGTAAGCAGCCTATGTCGATAGTGGACTTAGCTGCCTGTGTCCAGGAGGAAGGAGAATCGACGAATCATTGGGTGCGCTGGGTATCGCAGGTTCTGCATTCATCAGATCGCATCAACGCTGACACCGCGGTTATAACCCTAGAAGGCAATTGCCGGTTTGGGCCCTAAAGCTGAAGTTAGGATGGATGAAGCGCCGTTGCACTGACATGGGGACCCTCATGGCTGCCTTGGTAAAGTATGCTCATTCTGATAGTACCAAGGATCCCGAGTCTGATGATGACAAGACAGAGAAGGGAAAGAAGAACAACAATTCCAAAGGTCAGCAGCATCACTCGGCAGGTAATGGTAGCGGAGGCAAGCGTAAAGCGGATGGCAACATGGACTTCGTGGCTAATACCAACGCACAGGACAAGGGTCAGCGACGCAAGGGTAAACCGCCGAATCGCAGTGGAGCGCCTAACCCTAACCCGGACCGCTTAAATTATCTATTGAACCAGCCCTGTCCAAAGCATGGGATGAAGGAGGTGCCAGCAAACCACCTTTGGAAGAATTGCTTCATTATGCAGGAGTTCAAGAATTCTAATGCTTTCCGGCATGATCACGGCTCCGGCGGTGGCTCGGGATCCGGGACGGGTTACAGTGGAGGAAATTCCGGTTCAGGATTTAATGGTAATCCGGGCGGACATAACAATCAAAGTAATCAGAACAACCAGGGTGGTTACAACCAGCAGCAGCAACAGTTAGGTTACCAGAGCAACCCAAAGCAGTTGAATATGTTGGGGAACGTAGCAGAAATTTAAAATTTTCCTACGTGTCACCAAGATCTATCTATGGAGAAACCAGCTACGAGTAGAAGGAGAGTGCATCTACATACCCTTGTAGATCGCTAAGCGGAAGCGTTCAAGTGAACGGGGTTGATGGAGTCGTACTCGTCGTGATTCAAATCACCGATGATCAAGTGCCGAACGCACGGCACCTCCGCGTTCAACACACGTACAGCCCGGTGACGTCTCCCACGCCTTGATCCAGCAAGGAGAGAGGGAGAGGTTGACGAAGACTCCATCCAACAGCAGCACAACGGCGTGGTGGTGGTGGAGGAGCGTGGCAATCCCGCAGGGCTTCGCCAAGCACCATGGGAGAGGAGGAGTAGGGAGAGAGGTAGGGCTGCACCAAGAGGGAGAGAACTCATGTGTATGGTAGCCCCAAAACTCATCTATATATAGGGGGAAGGGGGGGCTGCGCCCCCTTTAGGGTTTCCCACCCCCAAGGGGTGCGGCCAGCCCTAGATGGCAAAGGGGAGGCGGCCAAGGGGGGAGAGGAGAGGGAGGCGCACCAATATGGGCCTTAAGGCCCATCTGGACTAGGGTTTGCCCCCTCCCACTCTCTCTTGCGCCTTGGACTCCTTGTGGGGGGGCGCACCAGCCCTCCTAGGGGCTGGTCCCCTCCCACACTTGGCCCACGCAGCCTTCTGGGGCAGGTGGCCCCACTTGGTGGACCCCGGGACCCTCCCGGTGGTCCCGGTACAATACCGATATCGCCCGAAACTTTTCCGGTGACCAAAACAGGACTTCCCATATATAAATCTTTACCTCCGGACCATTCCGGAACTCCTCGTGACGTCCGGGATCTCATCCGAGACTCCGAACAACATTCGGTAACCACATACAAGCTTCCTTTATAACCCTAGCGTCATCGAACCTTAAGTGTGTAGACCCTACGGGTTCGGGAGACATGTAGACATGACCGAGACGTTCTCCGGTCAATAACCAACAGCGGGATCTGGATAACCATGATGGCTCCCACATGTTCCACGATGATCTCATCGGATGAACCACGATGTCAAGGACTCAATCGATCCCGTATACAATTCCCTTTATCTAGCGGTATTGTACTTGCCCGAGATTCGATCGTCGGTATACCGATACCTTGTTCAATCTCGTTACCGGCAAGTCTCTTTACTCGTTCCATAACACATCATCCCGTGATCAACCCCTTGGTCACATTGTGCACATTATGATGATGTCCTACCGAGTGGGCCCAGAGATACCTCTCCGTTTACACGGAGTGACAAATCCCAGTCTTGATTCGTGCCAACCCAACAGACACTTTCGGAGATACCTGTAATGCACCTTTATAGCCACCCAGTTACGTTGAGACGTTTGATACACCCAAAGCATTCCTACGGTATCCGGGAGTTGCACAATCTCATGGTCTAAGGAAAAGATACTTGACATTAGAAAAGCTTCAGCATACGAACTACACGATCTCTATGCTAGGCTTAGGATTGGGTCTTGTCCATCACATCATTCTCCTAATGATGTGATCCCGTTATCAATGACATCCAATGTCCATGGTCAGGAAACCGTAACCATCTATTGATCAACGAGCTAGTCAACTAGAGGCTTACCAGGGACATGGTGTTGTCTATGTATTCACACGTGTATTACGATTTCCGGATAATACAATTATAGCATGAATAAAAGACTATTATCATGAACAAAGAAATATAATAATAACACTTTTATTATTGCCTCTAGGGCATATTTCCAACAGTCTCCCACTTGCACTAGAGTCAATAATCTAGTTCACATCACCATGTGATTAACACTGACAGGTCACATCACCATGTGACCAACATCCAAAGAGTTTACTAGTGTCGCTAAACTAGTTCACATCATCATGTGATCAAGACTCAATGAGATCTGGGGTTTGGTCATGTTCTGCTTGTGAGAGAGGTTTTAGTCAACGGGTCTGAACCTTTCAGATCCGTGTGTGCTTTACAAATCTCTATGTCATCTCCTAGATGTAGCTCCCACGTTCTATTTGGAGCTATTCCAAATAACTGTTCTACTTGGAGCTATTCTAAATTGTTGCTCCATTATACGTATCCGGTATCTCTACTTAGAGCTATCCGGATAGGTGTTAAGCTTGCATCGACGTAACCCTTTACGACGAACTCTTTAACTACCTCCATAATCGAGAAAATCCCTTAGTCCACTAGTTACTAAGGATAACTTTGACCGCTGTCCTATGATCCATTCTTGGATCACTCTTGTACCCCTTGACTGACTCATGGCAAGGCACACTTCAGGTGCGGTACTCAGCATGACATACTGTAGAGCCTATGTCTTAAGCATAGGGGATGACCTTCGTCCTTTCTCCCTATTCTGTCGTGGTCGAGCTTTAAGTCTTAACTTCGTACCTTACAACTCAGGCAAGAACTTCTTCTTTGAGTGATTCATCTTGAACACCTTCAAGATCATGTCAAGGTATGTGCTCATTTGAAAGTATTATTAAGCATTTTGATCTCTCCTTATAGATCTTGATGCTCAATGTTCAAGTAGCTTAATCCAGGTTTTCTATTGAAAAACACCTTTCAAATAACCCTATATGCTTTCTAGAAAATCATTTCTGATCATCAACATGTCAACAACATATACTCATCAGAAATTCTATAGTGCTCCCACTCACTTCTTTGGAAATACAAGTTTCTCATAAACTTTGTATACACCAAAATCTTTGATCATCTCATCAAAGCGCACATTCCAACTCCGAGATGCTTACTCCAGTCCTTAGAAGGATTGCTGGAGCTAGCATACCTTTTAGCATCCTTAGGATCGACAAAACCTTTCTGATTGTATTACATACAACCTTTCCATACGAAGACTGGTAAGGAAACTCGTTTTGTCATCCATCTGCCAGATTTCATAAATGCAGCTAATGCTAACATGAATCCGACGGACTTTAAGCATCGCTACGGATGAGAAAATCTCATCGTAGTCAACTCCTTGAACTTGTGAAAAAACTCTTCGCCACAAGTGGAGCTTCATAGATGGTGACATTACCATCCACGTCCGTCTTCTTCTTAAAGATCCATTTATCTCAATGGCTTGCCGATCATCGGGCAAGTCCACCAAAGTCCATGCTTTGTTCTGATACATGGATCCTATCTCGGATTTCATGGCTTCTAACCATTTGTCAGAATTTGGGCCCACCATTGCTTCTCCATAGCTCGTAGGTTCATTGTTGTCTAGCAACATGACCTTCAAGACAGGATTACGTACCACTCTGAAGTAGTACGTATCCTTGTCATCCCATGAGGTTTGGTAGTGACTTGATCTGAAGTTTCATGATCAATATCATAAGCTTCCACTTCAATTGGTGTAGGTGCCACAGGAACAACTTCCTGTGCCCTGCCACACACTAGTTGAAGAGACGGTTCAATAACCTCATCAAGTTTCCACCATCCTCCCACTCAATTCTTTCGAGAGAAACTTTTCCTCGAGAAAGGACCTGATTCTAGAAACAATCCCTTATTGCTTACGGATCTGAGACAGGAGGTATGCCCAACTGTTTTGGGTGTCCTATGAAGATGCATTTTGTCCGCTTTGGGTTCGAGCTTATCAAGCTGAAACTTTTTCACATAAGCGTCGCAGCCCCAAACCTTTAAGAAACGACAACTTAGGTTTCTCTAAACCATAATGCAAACGGTGTCGTCTCAACGGAATTACGTGGTGCCCTATTTAAAGTGAATGTGGTTGTCTCTAATGCTTAACCCATGAACAATAGTGGTAATTCGATAAGAGACATCATGGTACGCACCATATCCAATAGGGTGCAACTATGATGTTCGGACACACCATCACACTATGGTGTTCCGGGCGGTATTAATTGTGAAACAATTTCCACAATGTCTTAATTGTGTGCCAAAACTCGTAACTCAGATATTCATCTCTATGATCGTATCATAGACATTTTATCCTCTTGTCACAATGATCTTCTACTTCACTCTGAAATTACTTGAACCATTCAATAATTCAGACTTGTGTTTCATCAAGTAAATATTCTCAACATCTACTCGAATCATCTGTGAAGTAAGAACATAACGATATTCACTGCATGCCTCAGCACTTTTTGGACTGCAATCATCAAAATGTGTTACTTCCAACAAGTTGCTATCTTGCTCCATCTTATTGAAACCGAGGCTTTTCAGTCATCTTGCCTATGTGGTATGATTTGCATATCTCAAGTGATTCAAAATCAAGTGAGTCCGAACGGTCCATTTGCATGGAGTTTCTTCATGCATATACACCAATAGACATGGTTCGCATGTCTCAAACTTTTCAAAAACGAGTGAGTCCAAAGATCCATCAACATGGAGCTTCTTCATGCGTTTTATACCAATATGACTTACACAGCAGTGCCACAAGTAAGTGGTACTATCATTACTATCTTATATCTTTTGGCATGAAAATGTGTATCACTATGATCGAGATTCAATAAACCATTCATTTTAGGTGTAAGACCATTGAAGGTATTATTCAAATAAACAGAGTAACCATTATTCTCCTTAAATGAATAACCGTATTGCGATAGACATAATCCAATCATGTCTATGCTCAAAGCAAACACCAATCTCGGTGGTAGAGGGAGCGTGCGATGCTTGATCATATCAACCTTGGAAACACTTCCAACATATATCGTCAGCTCACCTTTAGCTAGTCTCCGTTTATTCCGTAGCTTTTATTTCGAGTTACTAATACTTAGCAACCGAACCGGTATCCAATACCCTGGTGCTACTAGGAGTACTAGTAAAGTACACATTAACATAATGTATATCCAATATACTTCTATCGACCTTGCCAGCCTTCTCACCTACCAAGTATCTAGGGTAATGCTGCTCCAGTGGTTGTTCCCCTTATCACAGAAGCACTTAGTCTCGGGTTTGGGTTCAACCTCGGGTTTCTTCACTGGTGCAGCAGCTGATTTGCCGTTTCATGAAGTATCCCTTCTTGCACTTGCCCTTCTTGAAACTAGTGGTTTCACCAACCATCAATAATTGATGCTCCTTCTTGATTTCTACTTTCGCGGTGTCAAACATCGCGAATACCTCAAGGATCATCATATCTATCCCTGATATGTTATAGTTCATCACGAAGCTCTAGCAGCTTCGTGGCAATGACTTTGGGGAAACATCACTATCTCATTTGGAAGATCAACTCCCACTCGATTCAAGTGATTGTTGCACTCAGACAATCTGAGCACAAGCTCAACGATTGAGCTTTTCTCCCTTAGTTTGTAGGCTAAGAAAATTGTCGGAGGTCTCATACCTCTTGACATGGGCACGAGCCTGAAATCCCAATTTCAGCCCTCGAAGCATCTCATATGTTTCGCGATGTTTCGAAAACGTCTTTCGTGCCTCAACTCTAAACCGTTTAACTGAACTATCACGTAGTTATCAAGACGTGTATGTCCGATGTTCACAACATCCACAAACGACGTTTGGGGTTCAGCACACTGAGCGGTGCATTAAGGACATAAGCTTTCTACTGATCGCATAATCGCTACTATCAACTTTCAACTATAATTTTCTCTAGGAACATATCTAAACAGTGGAACTATAGCGCGAGCTACGACATAATTTGCAAAAGGTCTTTTGACTATGTTCAGGATAATTAAGCTCATCTTATGAACTCCCACTCAGATAGACATCCCTCTAGTCATCTACGTGATTACATGATCCGAGTCAACTAGCCCGTGTCCGATCATCACGTGAGACGGACTAGTCATCATCGGTGAACATCTTCATGTTGATCGTATCTACCATACGACTCATGCTCGACCTTTCGGTCTCCGTGTTCCGAGGCCATGTCTGTACATGCTAGGCTCGTCAAGTTAACCCTAAGTGTTTTCGCTGTGTAAAACTGTCTTACACCCGTTGTATGTGAACGTAAGAATCCATCACACCCGATCATCACGTGGTGCTTAGAAGCGACAAACTGTAGCAATGGTGCACAGTTAGGGGAGAACACTTCTTGAAATTGTTGTAAGGGATCATCTTATTTACTACCGTCGTTCTAAGCAAACAAGATGCATAAACATGATAAACATCACATGCAATCAAATAGTGACATGATATGGCCAATATCATTTTGCTCCTTTTGATCTTCATCTTCGGGGCTCCATGATCATCATCGTCACCGGCACGACACCATGATCTCCATCATCGTGTCTTCATGAAGTTGTCACGCCAACGACTACTTCTACTTCTATGGCTAACACGTTTAGCAATAAAGTAAAGTAATTTACATGGCGTTGTTAAATGACACGCAGGTCATACAATAAATAAAGACAACTCCTATGGCTCCTGCCGGTTGTCATACTCATCGACATGCAAGTCGTGAATCCTATTACAAGAACATGATCAATCTCATACATCACATATCATTCATCACATTCTTCTTGGCCATATCACATCACAAAGCATACCCTGCAAAAACAAGTTAGACGTCCTCTAATTGTTGTTGCATGTTTTACGTGGCTGCTATGGGTTTCTAGCAAGAACGTTTCTTACCTACGCAAGACCACAACGTGATATGCCAATTGCTATTTACCCTTCATAAGGACCCTTTTCATCGAATCCGTTCCGACTAAAGTGGGAGAGACTGGCACCCGCTGGCCACCTTATGCACCAAGTGCATGTCAATCGGTGGAACCTGTCTCACGTAAGAGTACGTGTAAGGTCGGTCCGGGCCGCTTCATCCCACAATACCGTCGAAACAAGATTGGACTAGTAACGGTAAGCATATTGAACAACATCAACGCCCACAACTACTTTGTGTTCTACTCGTGCAAAGAATCTACGCAATAGACCTAGCTCATGATGCCACTGTTGGGGAACGTAGCAAAAATTCAAAATTTTCCTACGTGTCACCAAGATCTATCTATGGAGAAACCAGCTACGAGTAGAAGGAGAGTGCATCTACATACCCTTGTAGATCGCTAAGCGGAAGCGTTCAAGTGAACGGGGTTGATGGAGTCGCACTCGTCGTGATTCAAATCACCGATGATCAAGTGCCGAACGCACGGCACCTCCGCGTTCAACACACGTACAGCCCGGTGACGTCTCCCACGCCTTGATCCAGCAAGGAGAGAGGGAGAGGTTGAGGAAGACTCCATCCAACAGCAGCACAATGGCGTGGTGGTGGTGGAGGAGCGTGGCAATCCCGCAGGGCTTCGCCAAGCACCATGGGAGAGGAGGAGTAGGGAGAGAGGTAGGGCTGCACCAAGAGGGAGAGAACTCATGTGTATGGTAGCCCCAAAACTCATCTATATATAGGGGGAAGGGGGGTCTGCGCCCCCTTTAGGGTTTCCCACCCCCAAGGGGTGCGGCCAGCCCTAGATGGCAAAGGGGAGGCGGCCAAGGGGGGAGAGGAGAGGGAGGCGCACCAATATGGGCCTTAAGGCCCATCTGGACTAGGGTTTGCCCCCTCCCACTCTCTCTTGCGCCTTGGACTCCTTGTGGGGGGGGCGCACCAGCCCTCCTAGGGGCTGGTCCCCTCGCACACTTGGCCCACGCAGCCTTCTGGGGCAGGTGGCCCCACTTGGTGGACCCCGGGACCCTCCCGGTGGTCCCGGTACAATACCGATATCGCCCGAAACTTTTCCGGTGACCAAAACAGGACTTCCCATATATAAATCTTTACCTCCGGACCATTCCGGAACTCCTCGTGACGTCCGGGATCTCATCCGGGACTCCGAACAACATTCGGTAACCACATACAAGCTTCCTTTATAACCCTAGCGTCATCGAACCTTAAGTGTGTAGACCCTACGGGTTCGGGAGACATGTAGACATGACCGAGACGTTCTCCGGTCAATAACCAACAGCGGGATCTGGATACCCATGATGGCTCCCACATGTTCCACGATGATCTCATCGGATGAACCACGATGTCAAGGACTCAATCGATCCCGTATACAATTCCCTTTATCTAGCGGTATTGTACTTGCCCGAGATTCGATCGTCGGTATACCGATACCTTGTTCAATCTCGTTACCGGCAAGTCTCTTTACTCGTTCCGTAACACATCATCCCGTGATCAACCCCTTGGTCACATTGTGCACATTATGATGATGTCCTGCCGAGTGGGCCCAGAGATACCTCTTCGTTTACACGGAGTGACAAATCCCAGTCTTGATTCGTGCCAACCCAACAGACACTTTCGGAGATACCTGTAATGCACCTTTATAGCCACCCAGTTACGTTGTGACGTTTGATACACCCAAAGCATTCCTACGGTATCCGGGAGTTGCACAATCTCATGGTCTAAGGAAAAGATACTTGACATTAGAAAAGCTTCAGCATATGAACTACACGATCTCTATGCTAGGCTTAGGATTGGGTCTTGTCCATCACATCATTCTCCTAATGATGTGATCCCGTTATCAATGACATCCAATGTCCATGGTCAGGAAACCGTAACCATCTATTGATCAATGAGCTAGTCAACTAGAGGCTTACCAGGGACATGGTGTTGTCTATGTATTCACACGTGTATTACGATTTCCGGATAATACAGTTATAGCATGAATAAAAGACTATTATCATGAACAAAGAAATATAATAATAACACTTTTATTATTGCCTCTAGGGCATATTTCCAACAGAATAGTGGGCAGTACCATGTCTTCACCACTAGCTTGGACAGGCGAGACCGGAAGGTTCAGAGGTGGGCAGTCAACTCTGTTGAACCGGCCGCGTCCCGTTATCTACGCTGGTCTGAATAGCCAATCATATGGAGCAGAGAGGATCACCCTCCCAGGTTGATAATCCGGGTCAGTTGGCTCTGATGGTGGCGCCTCAGGTGGGAGGTTACAAGTTCACCAAGGTGCTCATGGATGGAGGGAGCATCATTAATATCTTGTACTATGAGACCTTCCGTCGTATGGGACTAACAGATAAAAATCTCAAACCGTCCAATACGGTGTTCCACGGTGTGGTACCTGGCAAGTCAGCATATCCTGTTGGTAAGATAGCTCTGGAAGTGGCCTTTGGAGATGATCATGATTCCAGGTCAGAAACATTGACGTTTGAAGTGGTGAAAATCCAAAGTCCATATCACGCCCTGTTTGGGCGACCGGCCTACGCCAAGTTTATGGCATGGCCCTGTTATGTGTATTTGCAGCTCAAGATGCCGGGTCACAAGGGGACAATAACGGTTCATGGAAGCCGTAAAATCGCTTTAGAGTGCGAGGAAGGAGATGCGGCCTACGCAGAGTCGGTTTGTGCCACCGAGGAGCTGAAGTATTATAAGGACAATGTTGATCCGGCGGACATGACTCCACTAAAGAAGCCAACTACGGAGCATGATCCGGCACTGAAGTTCAAATCGGCAGCAGAAACTAAGCTTGTTGACTTCGTACCTGGCGATTCGTCCAAGCAGTTCAGCATCAGTACCAACTTGGATCCGAAATAGGAAAGCGCGCTCATCGAGTTCATCCGTGAGAATCGGGACATTTTTGCATGGAAGCCCTCTGACATGCCAGGTGTACCGAGGCAACTCGCTGAGCACACCCTTAATGCGGATCCTAAATACAAACCGGTGAAACAGTTCCTCCGCCGGTTTAACAAAGAAAGACGCAAGGCGATTGGAGAAGAGGTAGACAGGCTCTTAGCAGCTGGTTTTATTGTTGAAGTTTTTCACCCTGAGTGGCTTGCCAATCCGCTGCTGGTCCTTAAAAAAACGGCACCTGGCGCATGTGTGTGGATTACACAGATCTTAATAAGGCTTGTCCAGCAGATCCTTTTGCCCTCCCCCGTATTGATCAAATTATTGATGCTACGGCGGGTTGTGAGCGTTTAAGTTTTTTGGATGCATATTCTGGCTATCATTAGATCAAAATGACAGTTAAGGACCAGGAGAAGATGGCATTCATAACTCCCTTTGGAGACTTCTGCTATGTGTCTATGCCCTTTGGGCTCAAGAGTGCCCAGGCAACTTATCAATGGTGTGTACAAAATTGTCTTCACAAGCAGATTGGCTGTAATGTACATGCTTACGTGGATGATATCGTGGTTAAGTCCAGGGAGAAGGAGACTCTGGTTGACGACTTGAAGGAAACCTTTGATAACCTGAGGACGTACAAGATGATGCTTAATCCGGCCAAGTGTGTCTTTGGTGTACCGGCAGGCAAGTTATTGGGTTTTCTGGTGTCCAACAGGGGAATTGAGGCTAATCCGGAGAAGATCACAGCTATCACCTCCCTGGCTAAACCGAAGTGTATCAATGATGTTCAACGCCTGACAGGCCGGATTGCCGCGTTAAGCCGGTTTATCAGCCGCCTTGGGGAGAAGGCAATCCCTTTGTATCAGATGTTGAAGAAGACGGATCAATTCGTCTGGAATTCTGCTGCTGATGAAGCATTTGAGGACTTAAAGTGGCAATTGGCCAATCCGCCTGTGCTCGCCGCTCCCATTGACAAGGAGCCGTTACTGCTATATGTTGCTGCTAATGCTCGTGCGGTCAGTGTGGCTATTATGGTGGAGCGAAAAGAGGCAGGCAAGGAGCATCCGGTTCAACGTCCGGTTTATTATATCGGCGAGGTACTCATTGAGTCCAAGCGAAGGTATCCGCATTGGCAGAAGCTGGTATATGGGGTTTTTATGGCAAGCCGAAAGCTTAAGCAATAATTCCAAGGGCACCCCATTATGGTGGTCAGTTCTGCTCCCTTGGGGGATATTATCCTGAACCGGGAAGCGACTGGCCGGATTGCCAAGTGGGCTATAGAGCTTGGGCCGCGCGGGTTGAAATATGTGCCTCGGACGGCGGTTAAGTCTCAAGCACTTGTTGATTTCATCAATGATTGGACGGAACTGCAAGCACCTGAAGAAAAGCCGGATCACACATATTGGACCATCCATTTTGACGGATCCAGGCAATTGGAAGGCTCGGGGCTGGAGTTGTATTAACTTCCCCATGAGGTGATAAGTTTTGTTACGTTCTCCGCTTAATGTTCCCTTGTACTAATAATGCAGCTGAGTATGAAGCCTTGCTCCATGGTCTCCGGATGGCTAAGGAGATGAATCTAAGTCGAGTTAAGTGCTTCGGTGACTCAGACCTCGTGGCTCAACAAGTGTCTGGCACTTGGGATTCCAAGGACCCACTCATGGCAGCGTATCGTCGTGAGGTGGATATTGTTGTAGGTCACTTTAAAGGCTATCAGGTGGACCACGTGGACCGACGGAAGAACGAAGCGACGGACGCTTTAAGCCGGCTGGGCTCTCAGCGCAAACCGGTCCCGCCCAATGTTTTTTTGGATGTGCTGCACAACCCGTCGGTCAAGCTCCCTGGTGAAGCGGATTTGGCTATTCCTGATCCGGAGGCTCAATTGGTGGCAGCTCTTCATGTCATTCCGGATTGGACGCTTCCTTACCTCGCGTACATAAACCGGGGTGAGTTACCAGAGGATGAGACTCTGGCCCGACAGATAATCCGGCGGTCCAAATCCATGACTATTGTCAATGGCGAGTTGCATCATTGCAGTGTATCAGGGGCGTTTCAACGCTGTGTGTCTCCTGAAGAAGGCTGTGAAATTTTGCGTGAGATCCATGAAGGAGATTGTGTTCACCACGCCGGTTCAAAATCTTTGGTGGCTAAAGCGTTCCGCCATGGCTTCTATTGGTTAACTGCTCATCCTGATGCGGAAGATCTGGTCAGACGATGTGACGGTTGCCAAAATTTTTCTAGACGTGCTCATGTGCCGGCTCAATAATTGAGAATGATTCCAATTACTTGGCCGTTTGCGACTTGGGGGCTGGATATGGTTGAGCCTTTCAAAAGGTCCAAAGATAAGAAGACCCACCTCCTGGTGGCGGTTGACAAGTTTACAAAGTGGGTGGAGGCAGAACCTGTTAGCAAGTGTGATGCGGCCACGGCGGTTCAGTTCATCAAAAAAGTGATTTTCCGGTTTGGCTTTCCACACGCTATCTATCGGGTGGTAGGTGCGACATATGCCAACGGGTGGCTTATCATTGTGGGAGCCAGTAAAACATCGCCGGTGCCTGGAAACGGGATGAGGCCAAGACATGCACGCCGGCGAATCATACCCAGCTTCGGGGCTCTCCGTGGAGATAACACCCCTACTGCTGCTCTGCGGGGTCTCTGCATGATCAGTAGATGAACAAGTAGCTACACGATGCTCCTTGAGCTGTTTGGCGAGAGGAGGAAGAAGGGCTCTGCTTGCTCTCTTCTCCTCCCTACATGGTGTCTAAAACTAGCAGGGATACATCCCTTTGCATGGGTGTCCCGGGGGGTTTATATAGGCCTACCCCCCGGGGGTACAATGGTAATCCGGCTGGGCGTGGGGCCCAGCCGTCTGTGTCTTCGCTCTCCGGCTTCTGCACCGGCTGCTGGGGCCCGCCGGCAGGTGGGTCCCGCCGGCTACCGGCTCCTTGGTCGACAGGCAGGCCCCACTGTCCACGGCCTTGTCGGTGGCTGGTTACTGTTTCTCAATCTTGGTGATGAGGGCTTCGCCGAGGTAAGTGTGGCTACAGTGCTGCCGTCCGGCGGGTGACCACTGTAGCCTCACCGCGTCTTGTCTCCTTAATGGGGCGTCTCCTTCGAGGGGGTGGCAAGCCAGCTGGAGAGAGCTGGCTCCGTCTTGGGCCGACTGGGGGAGGCCAGGCCGCCTTTGGGTGTCTCTCTGCCCGAAGGGGCCCACCGCCCGTGGGCCGTACTGGTAGCCCGTCGTGGATGACATCAGGGTCAACGTGGCAACAGTGCTGCGTCGGACGGGTCATGGCCACCCGTACGGCGCACTGTGCCAGGCGCGCTCCGGGATTTGGGGGTGGCAGGCTTCACTGTAGCCACGCCCGTCACATCGCCGTTATGTGGATGCAGACTTCAAGGGTACAGTCTTGACCGATTTATGGGAGCCGGCTCCTTGGATTCAGCCTTCTCGCAGCCGGCTCCTCGGAGCCGGCCCTCCCGTGGCTTTCTTCATGAGGGCTGAAGTCGGGCCGCCTTCCAATAGCCGGCCTGGGAGACAGCCGGCCAGGGGAAGGCGGCCCCATATCTTGGATTCTTGAGAGCCGGATCGGCTCGTAATTTTTTCAGAAAGGCCAGGGGGAGCCGGCTAGGCTACCCGTGGTCACTTACTCCGACAGTAGTCCCCGAAGCTGAGCGAGCTTCGAGGTTGATAAAGGGACGAGAAGCTTGGTCAGCTTCCTATCCTGAGGGGCTAGCTTTGCTTGTGCGTGCCGTCTTCAGAAAAGCTCCGTTTCTCGTAGGCGGGAATGCGGGCCACGTGGCGAGGAAGTCCTGCCCACGCACGCGCGCGACGGGACGCCGCCGCAGGCCCGGGCCCGCCACTCGCAGGCCTCGGTCCGAGCGCGGATCTTCCGTGGCCCACATGGACCGCTCGCCTTCCCGCGTCAGTTTTATTCTGCCATCAAGGCACAATAATCGCGGGACGTGGGGAGTGGGCGCAGTTGATCCCCACGTTCCCCCACGCCGCGCCTCCTCGGCTCCGCCGCACGGTCTATAAGTAGGAGGAGGGGAAGCGACAGAGGCTCGCGCGCTCTCCCTCACTCCGCCCCTTCTCGCCCTCCTTCTTCTTCTCTTCCCCGCAGCAGCTCTTTGCCGCACCGTTCCGCCGTCGCTTCGTTCCGCCGCCGCATCGTCTTGCTTCTCGCCGCGCTGCCCCATGGCGCTGTCAAGCTCGTGGGATGGCTCCAACGTCCATGAGGACCACGTCGAGTTCCTCCGCCAGACGCGACGCCTGCCCGGCGAGAACTTCGTTCGGGTTCGTCTAGCGCCGGAGAAGGAGATTTCGCCGGCATCGGAGGAGGGCGAGCGGGTGATCTTCCGCTCGCACTGCCTGCGCGGCTTCGGCCTTCTAGCGAGCGGGTTCCTCCGAGCCTTCCTCGAATTCTACAACCTCCAGCCGCATCACCTCACGCCCAATGCGGTGATGCTGCTGTCGGCCTTCGTCACGCTGTGCGAAGGCTTCCTTGGGGTCCTCCCCACACCCGAGCTCTGGGCGGAATTCTTCTAGAGCAAACTTGGCACCGTCGTCGCGGGCGTGCCCGCCCCCTGCGGAGCCTTCATTGCCATGAGGCGGGCGAGCGAGAACAATTCGTTCCCGTCCATTCCGCTGATCCAGTCGGTGAAGCTTTGGCAGAAGTCTTATTTCTACGTGAAGAACGTCACCCAGCAAGGCGACTACGTCAACCTGCCGGATTACGTAGCCGGCCCGTCGGCTGGGAGGCAGCCTTCGTGGAGCTACCGGGCCAGGTCGCTGTCTCAGGCCGGGAACATAGTCGTCTCCCGGTTTCGGGTGATGACCAGTCGGAGGGCCTGACCGGAGCCGACTTGGTGGCCGCCTTCGTGGAGCGCCGGGTTCTTCCCCTCCAAAGTCGGCCTCACATGGTTTGTCAGATGAGCGGCCGCTTCGACCCAAGCCGGCTGAGCACCAGGGAGATGCCTCATGCGGAGGTCTCCTACATGGTGAACTATATCTCCAAGTGCAAGCTCGCTGAGGATTGGCGGTACGGCAAGGGGTCGTACTCTCGCGCCAACCCTCCGCCCGTCGTAAGTTTTTTTTGGTAGCCGGCCTCATGATAGCCGGCCTCTGATCAGTTGGTTTGCCCCTAGCAGAACCCTCTCCTTCCGCCGATGACCGGGGCCGCAGGGGTAGAGCGCCAGCTCGTCCCTGACCGCGTGGCGGACGACGCCGATGACCCGGACTTGGGAGCGGCCGCCATGGAAGACGCCATCATGGGGGAAAGCGACGAGGTCGGAGGCGCGGGGCTCACGGCCGGCTTCAAGGACTGGTCGGATGATGCCGAGCTCGAAGTCGCCCCGCGCCACTAGCCGGCGCCTGATCATCAAGGCGCGAGCTCGTCCGCTGCGCCGGCTGCTGGCGGCGGCGCCCAGAAGCGCCGGGCCGTGTTGATCCTCTTCGGCAGCCGGCCGAAGAAGTCCAAGGCTTCCACAGCGGTGACCAAGCGAGATGAGGCGGCCGCGAAGGCGGCCCGCTTCCGCAAGGCGGTGAAGCAGCCGCAGGCGATCTCAGCGTAAGTCATCGAATGCTTGGATACATATTTTTTGTTGTTCTTCTTTTCGATTGAAAACTCTTCTAAACCTTTCTTTGCTCGCCGGACAGGGCGCCGCTTTCCCTTGAGCGGGGTCCGGGCGGCTCCGTAGTCGGGCCGACTGGAGGGTCTTCAGGCTCCCGCCGCGTGGATCCCCGCGCCGACCTTAGGGAGGCCACGGAGCGGAACGCATGAGAGGCGCGGGAGGAGCGGGAGGCGGCGGAGCGAAGGGCCGCCCAGGTGAAGCAGGAGTAGGCCGATGCAGCAGCCAAGGCCCGGGCGAAGGCGGCAGCTACGGAGACGGAGGCGGAGGCTTCGCACAACCAGCCTCCGCTGCTAGCCATTCCCCTCCGCGCCGTGGCCCCCAACATTCCTGTGCCTGCGCTGGAGGAGGTCGACCAAGAACCGCCGGTGATGGAGTGGAGGGAGGACTCCGTGATCTTCGTGGAGAGGGCGCCGCCGGCACGCCAACCGGAGCGGGCCAAGGCGGCCAGTCGGCTGCGGCGCCAGAGCAGCCGGCTGGGGGTGAGCCGAAAGCAGGAGCCGGCCTCGAGGTGCAGCCGGCAATGCGCCAGCGCGCAGGGGGAGGCACCGCTGCGCCGGAGCCGCACCGAGCTACGGGTGCCAGCCAGACGGCGGAGGCCTTGGAGGCGGCCAGCACCGGCACGTCCGAGTGGACTCCCAGCGGCGGGATGGGCGAGCTGAATGTGGCGGCCCAAGAGGTTCGGAACCGGCTTTAGGCCCAAGCCGCCTCGCTGCAGCAATACACCCAGGAGTTCCTTGCGACGCGGGCTGTCATCCGGGTGAGTCTTCTATCTTTGGTTGCTTTGTTCTCTTGATTTCTTCCGTGGGGGCGCGTCAGCGCACCCACTGGGTGTAGTCTCCGAGATTCAAGCCGACTGCTAAGCAGTCGGGTCGGATCTTCCTTGACGACTACCTTATTCTCGCCTCCTGTCTAATCTTCCAGGAGTATCATAACCTTCGCGATGCCGCCTTCAACTCCCAGGCTCAGGAGCTGGGTCGGAGAACCGAAGACCTGATCAGCAGCCGGAGTACGTACTTGGTTTCGTTCATCTCCTGTGGGGGTGCGTCAGCGCACCCACTGGGTGTAGTCCCCGAGATTCGGGTCGACTGCTGAGCAGTCGGGTCGGATCTTACCTGACGACTTCACCTTACTGGTTTTTCTTTTGTCTTTCGTGCTCGCAGAAGCCAATGCCGACTTAAGGGGGCAGCTCAGCGAGGCATAGGCCGCCCTTCGTGCCAAGGAAACCGAGTACGACGCCTTGGTCCTGGAGCGTCACCGCCTGGCCAAGAAGCTGGCTGACCAGGAGGAGAGCCACAAGGCGGCTCTGAAGAAGGCACAGGATAACGAAGCCGCCCTGAAGGCCGATTTCGAGACTGAAGCGGCGGGCTGGGCTGAGACCAGGCAAGCGCTGAATGAAGGCTTCGGCCTTATTGAGGATTTGATCAACGGTAAGCCGCCTTCCTTGCTCCTTGCCTGCCCCTTGCCGCCTGACTTGTGTTCTGACTTGAGCTGCTTTTTATTCTCTGTGTAGACTACTTTCCTGGCTACTCCGTCTTCGCCGCCGAAACCATCGAGGCCCATCGCGAAGCGCGCCGGCAGGCGGGGGCTGAAGTCGCGCCGGACGCGAGTCGGTCGCTCGAAGAGCAATTCTTGGTGGTCCAAGCGCGGCTGCAGCCGGCTCATCGTATGCTCCGCCGCCTCCAACGCACCGGAGCGCAGGTGTTGGCCGCCCTCTGGCCAAGCGAGACGATTCCCTGCACCCCGAGTCGGACTGCCGACTGGCTGGAGGTTGCGGTTGGCCGCTTCGAGGCCTGGAAGGCGTCGGCGGCCCGGCTTGGAGCTGGGCGGGCGCTGGAGTTCGTCCGAGCTTGGTATCCGGGGCTGAACCTGGACTAGCTACGCACCTGGCGGCTGGAGGCCGACGAAGAGCTAGCGGAGGTGCGGCCGGCTATCGCTCAGCGTGCATCGACAATCGCCGAGTGTACTGACATCAGCGTCTTCGCTCCCGAGATTAATGATGACGGTGTTGCCCAGCCGGAGGAGTGGTTCGGGCTGGACCCGGCGGCGGGTGAAGACTCGGTAGAAGAGATCGCCTCCAGCAACGAAGGCGAAGACGACGAAGGAGAGGAAAGCGAAGACGTCGAGCCGGGCGGTGGAACAGCCAGCCAGCCTCAGCCTGACCGTGCCTCCAGCAATGAGGCGCGCGCAAGCGCGCCTTCTGCGGGAGGCGGTGATCATGCCGAGGTTCGCCAGCCGGCCACTCCTCCAGCCGGCACTGCCGTCTCCACCGACCTGCCCGGCTCGTCAGTCGCTCCGCCGGCTTAATCTGTCGTCCTTGTTTTTTCCTGCTTGTTGCCTTCTGAACAATTTTATTAAGCTTCCGCAGTTCCACCCACTGGGGGTGTATCCAAACTATGTTGAATGCTGGCCTTTTGAAGGTCTTTTATGTAAATATTATCATGTGCATGTTTGGTTTCCATTCACGTATGCTTTTTATCCTTAGGCTGTTTCCTTTGCCGCCTTCCCCTTCTGGGAAGGCAAGTACTCGAGCTTTCTTAGATTGGAGCGAAGTGAATGGAAGCCGGCCGACCGGCTACTCTGGTAGCCGGTCGGCGGTGGGAGAAAAACCGGCTTTTGTTATATTAGTCCGTTAGTCCCTAGCTGTTTTTCGTGTGGGCACCCGTTCCTGCCCTTAACTCTTGCCAGCTAGACAGCCGGTTCTTCGAACTGCGACTTTTGGCAAGAGAAGGCTTGGGAGCCGGCACACTACTTGTCTGACTGTGGGTAGGACTTCTAATATAACTCCAGGCGGCCAGTCCCCGGGCCGACTAGTCGAACCCGGTGCCGGACGGAAAAAAGTGAATGCAATGACAAGGCCATAAGCATGATACTTTTCATTTATAGATAAAAGATGGCAGTCCCCGAGCTCTCCTCAGGGGCCCTATTGTCTCGTACTTAGTACAAAAGTTAGCGTGATACATACAGCATTTCAGCTATAAAACCTTCGGAGGAGGTTGGCGTTCCATGGTCATTCCGACTCCTTGCCGGAGTCATCTCTCTTTCGTGCCTTCGGCTTCTGCGCGTCGACCAGGTAGTAGGAGTCGTTGCCTAAGGCTCTGCTGATAACGAAGGGGACCTCCCAAGGGGCCGAGAGCTTGTGCTGGCCGGCTATTCGCTGGATCAGCCGGAGCACAAGATCGCCCTCTTGGAAGGATCTTGGCTTGACCTTCCGGCTGTGGTAGCAGCGCAGGCCCTGCTAATAGATGGCGGACCGGCTGAGGGCTAACAGCCGGCTTTCTTCCAGCAGGTCGACGCCGTCTTCTCGTGCTTCCTTGGCCTCCGCTTCCGTGTACATGGTTACTCGAGGCGAGTCGAACTCGATGTCAGTTGGGATGACCGCCTTGGCACCATACACGAGGAAGGAAGGGGTGAAGACGGTTGACTTGTTTGGTGTGGTGCGCAGACTCCAGAGGACAGCCGGCAACTCATCGAGCCAACAGCCAGCTGAACGCTCCAGTGGTACGATCAGTCGGGGCTTGATGCCGGAAAGGATGAGGCCATTGGCTCGCTCGACCTGGCCGTTTGACTGCGGGTGGGCGACGGATGCTAGATCCAACCGGATGCCTTGCGTCGCGCAGAAACGTGCCAAGGCTCCCTTGGCGAAATTTGTGCCATTATCGGTGATGATGTTGTGTGGCACGCCATACCGAGTTGTTATATCTGCGATAAATGTGACGGCAGTCGGCCCATTCAACTTCTTGATCGGCTTTGCTTCAATCCATTTGGTGAATTTGTCCACGGCGACAAGCAGATGTGTCATGCCGCCGCGCGCCGTCTTGAATGGGCCCACCATGTCCAGTCCCCAAATGGCGAAGGGCCAAGTGAGGGGAATGGTCTTGAGTGCTGAAGCCGGCATGTGTTGCTTGGAGCTGAAGAGTTGGCACCCTTTGCAATGTTTAACTAACTCCTTGGCGTCATCCAAAGCAGTCGGCCAAATGAAACCATGGCGGAAGGCTTTGGCGACGAGTGATCTTGAGGCCGCATGGTGGCCGCATTCTCCTTGGTGGATGTCTCTGAGGATTGCAATGCCCTTCTCTTGCTCGACGCATCGCTGGAGGACTCCAGTGACACTGCGCTTGACGAGCTCTTTGTTGACGATTGTGTATGCTCCGGCTCGGCGTTGGACTTGTCTTGCCTCTACTTCGTCAGCCGGCAGATCTTGGTTTATTAGGAAGTTGAGGATGGATTGAGCCCATGACGGAGCTGCGACTTCTTCTATTGCCAAAACGGCTACTGCGACCAGGGCGGGCGGGCTGGGCGGTGAAATGCTGGAGTCAGTCGCCGCCTGTTGTGTTGGTGTAGTCTCCGGGCCGACTACCGCAGTCCCCGAGCTGGGTGAGGCAGTCCCCGGGTCGGGCGTAACTACAGAAGTCCCCGAGCCGCCTGCAGATACCCCCTGGCTGACTATCGAAGTCCCCGGGCCACCTGCTTGGTTCTTCGAGCCGGACCCGGCCGCGTCGGGGTCAGGCGGCACGAAGATGGAAATGAACTCTGGAGACGGCTTGATAGACGGCTTGAGGAGGCATTGTAGAGAGACGCCGGTTGGTATTGCTTGCCGGGTGGAGCCTATTCGAGCCAAAGCATCGGCTGGCTCGTTGTCGGCTCGCGGTACATGGAGGAACTCGCATCCTTCAAAATACCCACTGATCTGCTGAACGAGGAAGCGGTAGCTTGCCATATTTGCGTCCTTGGCGTCCCAGTCGCTGGATGATTGCTGGACCACCAAGTCCGAGTCGCCATAACATAGGATCCGGCGAATGCCGAGCTCTTTTGTAAGCCGGAGCCTGTGTATGAGCGCCTCGTACTCGGCTACATTGTTGGAGGCGGCAAAGTGGATTTGCAGCGTGTATCTGAGCTTGTCGCCTTTGGGAGAGGTGAGGACGATGCCGGCTCCCAAGCCGGTGCGCATCTGGGACCCATCGAAGTGCATGCGCCAATGAGTGGAGTCGGGAGCCGGCGGCAGGTACTGGGTCTCGGCCCAGTCGAGGAGGAAGTAGGCCAATGCTTGGGATTTGATGGCGGTGCGAGGCTGGTAGAAGATTGCGTAAGGGGCCAGCTCGATGGCCCATTTCGCCATCCGGCCGGACGCATCCCGGCTGCCTATGATCTCGGCCAGCGGGGCGGTGCATACAACCGTGATGGGATGCTCTTGGAAGTAGGGCTTCAGCTTCTTGGCGGTGAAGTACACGCCGTAGCACATCTTCTGGTAGTGCGGGTAGTTCTGCTTCGAGGTAGACAGCACCTCGCTCAGATAGTACACCGGCCTCTGGACTGGCTGGGCTCGGCCTTCTTCTGGGAGTTGGACTACGATGACGGTGCTGACCACCCGGCTGGTTGCGGCAATGTAGAGGAGCATGGGCTCTTTCTCAGTCGGCGCCGCTAGGACTGGCGGTGTGGCCAGCATCTTCTTTAGCTCATGGAAAGCTTGGTCAGCTTGGTCATTCCACTCGAAGTGAGTGGTCTTCTTCATGAGGCAGTAGAGGGGGAGAGCTTTCTCTCCAAGCCGGCTGATGAAGCGGTTTAGGGAGGCCAAGCACCCGGTGAACTTCTGGATGTCTCGAAGCTTGGTGGGAATCACCATTCTCTCAATGGCCTTGATCTTTACTGGGTTGCATTCGATGCCGCGTTCGGAAACCAGGAAGCCTAGGAGCTAGCCGGCTGGTACTCCGAACATGCATTTCTCGGGGTTAAGCTTGATTTGGAACCGGCGTAGGTTCTCAAATGTTTCCTTGAGGTCTTCCAGCAAGGTGCCGCGCTTCTCCGTCTTCACCACAATGTCGTCTACGTAGACATGGGCATTTCTGCCGAGTTGCTTGAGGAGGCACTTCTGCATGCAACGCTGAAAAGTGGCACCGGCATTTCTCAAGCCGAATGTCATAGTCAGGTAGCAGAAGGCTCCGAATGGCGTGATGAAGGTGGTCTTTAGGCGGTCTGCCGGATCTAACTTTATCTCGTGATACCCTGAGTAAGCATCCAAGAAACTCAACAGCTCGCATCCGGCCGTGGAGTCTATTACTTGGTCAATCCTTGGCAGGGCAAAGGGATCTTTGGGGCAGGCCTTGTCGAGGCTCGTGTAGTCTATACACATGCGCCACTTGTTGTTCTTCTTTAGCACGAGGACCGGGTTGGCGAGCCACTCTGGAAAGAAAACTTCCATAATGAAGCCGACTGCCAGAAGCCGGGCTATCTCCTCTCCCACAATCCTGCATTTCTCCTCCGACAGTCGGCGGAGGGGTTGTTTGACTGGCTTTGCGTCTTCTCGGACATGTAGTTTGTGCTCGGCGAATTCCTTCGGAACGCCCGGCATGTCCTTGGGGGACCATGCAAAGATGTCCCGATTCTCACGGAGGAAATCGGCGAGCTCGCCTTCCTATTTGCTGTTTAGGTTTGCCCCGATGACGGCAAACCTCTCTGGGTGCTCGGGGTCAAGAGGTATCTTCTTCGTCTCCTTGGCCGGCTGGAAAGATCCTTGAGCATCATGCTCCTTGGGATCGGGGGACAAGGCCGACTGCTTGCCGGCTATGGCCATGACTCGGTCCAACATCTTCTTTTCTTCGGCAATCACAAGGGACTTGGCCAGCCGGCTGCTGGCTGCTGCGCACTCAGAGGACTTCTTGTAGTCGCCGGCTACGGTGATGACGCCTTTGGTGCTTGGTATCTTCATCTTGAGGTATGCATAGTGGGGAACTGCCATGAATTTGGCCAACGCAGGTCGGTCAAGCAATGCATGGTAAGGGCTCTCCAGGTCCACCACTTCAAACCAGATCGCTTCCCAGCGGAAATGCTCCTTGTCCCCAAAAAGTACATCAATCTTGATCTTGCCAATGGGGGCGCAGGACAGGCCGGGTACGATGCCATGGAACACTGTCCGAGTAGGCATGAGTTGCTTTGTCTTGACGTTCAGCTTCTCCAGGGTGTCGCGGTACAAGATGTTGATGCTGCTCCCGCCGTCTATCAACACACGGGACAAGCGGGCGGCGCGTCTATCCGTTGCAAGGGTTGCATCCAGAACCAACGCATAAGAGCCGGGAGACGGCATCACCTCTGGGTGGTCGGCCCGGCTCCAGCTGATAGGTTTTCTGACCAGTGCATGTGCTCGGCGGGGTTGGCAGCAACCATGCTGACTTCCTGGTTCTCTCGGCGTTTGCTGCGCCGGTCTTCGGGCTGGCTTGTAAAGACGATATAGGCAGCATGCTCGTCGGGGAACTCATCATGCACGGCTCCGACTGGGGGCCGAGCGGCCGGCGGCGGCGGAACCGGATGTCAAGACCCCGACTCAATGCCACATCGATCTAGCATGTAACACCTCATATCACTTTGCGGCCTCACGCACGGTATTCCCACGGGTGTCGCCTTACCTTTTTCCGGGACCGTTTGCGCCTTTTGGCACACGTATATGATAGTGTCGCTAGCATCCATATGATAAGGAGCCCGGGCTGACATGGCTAGTCGTAAACCCAAAGTGGCACAAACTTACAGGGACAGGCATCCATGACCCAGCATCGAACGTGTCGGTCATCAGAGGGTGAATCCAGGCTGTAGCACTGGGCTAGCAGGACTCCGGTGAACCGGGCTGTAGCGGGCTAACAGGACTCCGGTATTCATCGCGTGACATTTCCCAGAAGGGACAGACACAGGAACGAAGAAGGACACATGCCGGCCAGCCTAAGTGTTCCGGAGCAGTAGCAAGCTACCATGGCTCGGTGGAAACACTAGGAGACATTTCCCGGTAAGTGAGGCTACTAAAGATAAACAACTAGATAGTCATATCCCACACATACCAAGCATTTCAATAACATACACACAATATGCTCGATATGTGCAATACAACATGGCATCACAACATGACTCTACGACTCAAGTATTTATTCAATAGGCTCCGAGGAGCAAGATATTACAAACAGGGGTCTCATGACCCAACATTCAGAGCATACAAATCAAAGCACAAACGGAAGCTATCATGTCTGAGTACAGACATCTATAAATGAAAAAGGCTGAGAAGCCTGACTATCTACTAGATCCTGCCGAGGGCACAAGATCGTAGCTGAGGTATCAAGCTAAACATCGAAGACCACGCGGAACTACTAGCGAGACTGATGTCTCTCTGCAAAAACATAAAATAGGCAAACGTGAGTACAAATGTACCCAGCAAGACTTACTTCAGAACTAACTACATATGCATCATTATCAACAAAGGGGATGGTGGAGTTTAACTGCAGCAAGCCAGCTTTGACTCGGTGGCTAACCTAAACTACGACTGCAAGTAACTCTTTTGAAGTGGCGCACACGAGTCCACATATTCACCATATCAATACACCACTATGGATCCGCCCCCGTCTCCCTACGAGAACGCCATCCATAGCACTCACGCTTATCTTGTGTATTTTAGGGTATCCACTTTCACTTGTCTATGAACTGTACAGGCAACCCAGAAGTCCTTTTCCGTGGACACGGCTATTCGAATAGATAATGTTAACCCTGCAGGGGTGTACTTCTTCACACACGCTCTCACCACTTACCTCCGTTTACACGACATGTACTCGCCAACCTTCAAGCGGAAGCCCAACGTGGGTGTCGGCCACGGCCTGCCTAAACACTCAAGTCTCTAGTCCAGGTTTATCGCCTATTCGGGTTCCATCCATGAGGAGATCCGGCCGGAGTTTCGCTCACAGCCCCAAACGATGTGTGCAGGGTTCCCGAGACACCAAACGGGCGCTCGGTACACCGGGCCACGGTGTATCTACCACATCACAGCCCACCCCTCCGGTCAGCGCTGTCCACGGCCTCCAACACATATCCTACAAACACCAGAAACTACTTGCAACTCCTGGACAGAGGACAAGGGTGATTAAGAAGTCGAGAGGGTCCATTGGTTTCGGGCCCAATGCGTGGTAGTAGCTGAATCATGGATCACAAACACAGAACTCAGTTCCTGAGGACGGCTGCAATGAGACAACCCACCATGTACTCCTACATGGCCTCTCACCGCTACCTTTACCAAATCGTGTTCACACACTTAGCTCACACACAGTCGGACGTGTTCATACACCTCTGATTCATTCCCGATGAATCAGACCTGACACAACTCTAAGCAATAGCAGGCATGACAAACAAGCATGAATGAGTAGGCACAACAGGGCTCAAACAACTCCTACTCATGCTAGTGGGTTTCATCTATTTACTGTGGCAATGACAGGTCATGCAGAGGATAAAGGGGTTCAACTACCGCAGCAAGTAACCAATATGCCGTTGGTGTCCTAATGCAGTAAAAGAGAGCAGGAGCGAGAGAGTAGGATTGTATCGGAATGAACAAGGGGGTTTTGCTTGCCTGGCACTTCTGAAGATAATATTGAGTCTTCATCAGTGTCAACGCCACATCATCGGTACAGCGTCTATCGAGGGGGAACAACACCGGCAAACACAGAAGAAACACGATCAATGCAATGCACATTATGATGCATGATCATGACATGGCAACATGCTGGTGTTTTGAGCTAATGCAGCTAGCAACAAAGTTAAATGAAGTAGGTTTGAATCCAACATTCAAATTCAAACTTCATATGTGATCATTCAAATGCCCTTTATATGATTTGTGCTAAACAGCAGCTATAAGTTGTTCTAACATGCATGAAAATGGTACAGATGGATAGATTGGATTTTTCTGATCATTTTTCATATATAATTTATTTCATTTGGAGTTACGATTGAATTTCTATGATTTTTAGAAGTTTTGGACATTTTCTGAAAATAAATAAATCATTTCTGACTTATTTAAAATCCCAGAAGCATATACTGCGTCAGCATGACGCCGGGGTGACGTCAGCAGGTCAAAGGCGTCGACCAGGTCAAACCTGACCAGTGGGACCCACTGGTCAGTGACCCAGTCAACTAACCAAGTTAGTTAGCCCTAACTAACTGGATTGGGCCCACTGGTCAGCGACTAACCTAAATATGATTAGCCCTAACTAACTTAGTTAGCCGGGCGGGGCCCGCATGTCAATGGCTCATCTAATTAGCTAAGTTAATTAACACTAACTAACCTAACACTAATCAAGCAGGCGCCTGGGCCCACACGTCAGGGGAGGTCAAACCCCGGGCCGATCAGGTCAAACCTGCCGGCGACTTGTCGCCGGCGACGATAGAAACGGCGGGCGGCTCGGGATTGCGATACAGGGAACCATTCGAGGCGCCGTTGGGCTCTACAGAAAGCTGGCGATCCCGCGCATCCAACGGTGCAAACGGGGCGAGCTGGGGTGGCTGTAATCCTCGCCGGCGTCGAGCTCAGCGGCTGCCGGACCTCGGGCGTTGGCGGAAATGGCGCTACGGTGCACAAAAGGGCGAACCCGTGGGTGCTGCAGGTTCACAGGAGCGCGGCGAGCACGCTGGTGATGCTCGGGCGAGCGGACGAGCTCAGGAGCATGGAGCTCGTTGGCCGTGGCGGCGGCGAGCTTCGGCGGAGGTGGGGAACGGAGCTAGAGCAAGAACGCGAGCAGGAGAGGAGGGGGAGTCGGTCCATGAGGTCACTGTGGTTGCAAAGCGCGTCTCAGTGGGCTCGGGGGCGACCTGGAGACGGAGAATCGGGCCGGCGATCTTCGGTACCCGTCGGTGAAGACGGCGGCAATGGCGTCACTGCAGGGCTCCTGGTGTTGCTTGGAGCGGTGGGGAGGAAGAGTAGGTCGAGGCGGAGGTTTGGGAGGCGTCGGGGATGCGAGGCGGTGGCTGTGGCCGCGAGGGAGCTCGTCGGCGGCGACGGCTGCATTCGGGCGAGTGAGAGAGAGGAAGCAGAGGAGAGAAACGAGGGAGAGGGAGAGAGCCAGGGGGTCCAGGGGGTCGCGCTGGCGTCGTCTAGGCGCGACGAGGGGGAGCTAGGCAGGCTAGGAGGGAGGAGGTGGCCAGGGCACGTGCGTGCGCGCGTCGGCCGCACGCGCGTCCTCCTGGCAGAGGAGGAAGGCGACAGGGGGGTTAGCGGTGGCGGGCTGGGCCGCCAGATGGAGTTGGGCCAGGTGGGATGAGAGGTGAGCGCCAGGTAGTTCTTCTGCTCTTTCCTTTTACTTATTGTTTTCTATTTTTTTTCTTCCTCTGTTTTGATTTAGTTTAGCAACTAAATCATTTTAATAAATTCTGTAGGTTTTTATGTGGCTTGCTAAAATATATACAAAGCCACTCACAAACTTCCAGAATTATTGGAGTCATATTTAATATGTATTGAATATAAATCCAAAGCAAATAGTTATTGGATTAGTTCAAATGGCCAAAATAAATATCTCTATGACTCCAAAAATATTGGTTTGAATTTTACCTCTTACCAATATTTCTATGGAATAACAGGAACATTTTCTTGGACTCATTTGAGAAGATTTAAATGTTGGTTATTTTCAGAGGTTTCCTGAGGCTTTTGAAAATTCCTCAATTCAAATTTCATTTGAATTTAAACATGATGCACACATGGAAGCAAGCATAGGTCAGGCCAGAACTAGGGATGTGACAACTCACCCCCACTAAACAAGAATCTCGTCCCGAGATTCAAGACGCGAGGTAAGAAGACAAAGGGGACACTAAGTAACACAAACTTCATGATCCAACTGCCTTCTCGAGGTTGTTGGTTGTCCGGCTCAAATTGAACTTGATGTCTTGCCTTCGAAATCTCCATCCAACATGACGATGACAGAAGGAAACTCTACGGAATCGATCTTCTCAAAGATCGAACAACTCGGGATCAACTCACGAAAGGAAACATAGCAACATCTCTTGAGCTGAGACACGAAGCACACATCTAGAGGATGGAGTGGAACAGATGACGAAGGTTCACTAGGTAGACAATAATTCCACACTTACGAGGGTGGTGAATGGTTGTCAACGAAGCGAGGAGTTGAGTTGCCATGATACCTCAGCGAGACATCCTGGAGGGGGGGTGATTTGTAGATATATCCCCTTAAGTGGAAAAAAAATACCTTTGATTCAGGATCATTGAAACTCTTTAAACCAGACTAAGGCAATTCTCGAGCGATCGTTTGGAGGGGGTCTGTAGAATGGCATACTCGGACTTGGATGATGTGGATTACCTTGTTGAAGACAACGTAATGGATGAATTTGCTTACCACCAAAAATGGAAGAGACCCATGGTAGAATGGCACATTGGCGGTGCAAGCTGGGAACAAAATACAAATGCTGGGAATGATTCTGGTAACTGGGGAAGAACCCAACAATAGAGAGTGAATTCACTGTTCGAAAAGGTCATAGCATTGCCGAGGAAACTGAGAGGAATCCCAGTTAGTGCCGATGATAACACGTAGCGCTTGTGCGTGCTCTCAAGAACTTGATCATTTCCACAATCATCAAGGTTTTATCAACATCCGTGTCAAGGGTGCTGACAACACAACATACTACCATGATGAATAGCGATGGACGATGCAGATGCAAAGGAGGATAACACTTTCTCAGATTTCACCTTAGCGAGGCCAAGGAACCAAAATCTGCATGATCGACCGAGAGACATTTAGCACGCGGCTTCTAATGTTCTCCTTGACGTGCTAGTATATCCCATTCATAGATATGGGTTGATAACTAGAACATCAAGTAAAAGGTCGGACTTCGGGAGCAATAGAATCCATAAGGAACAGTTACGGAGGTAAATCCTATGAAATACTTATGGGGAGGTGGCCAACTTCTCCAATCAAGATACTAAAATATTAGGTCTCCCGGCGGGGTGTGTTGGCCACGACATTCACTTTACCGGTTATCGCGAGACCAATATTATAATTCTTGGGAAATGTTCCAACCATCATATCTGCCTGAGATTGAGATCTGGCTGGTGTCAGGATATTCCAGACTCATCGAGTCTAGGAAGAAAAACGAAAGTTTGCAACACAAATCGACGAGACGGCGTTGCGAGAATCTCGGGGAACGGACTACGGTAGTACGCTCCAAAATATGAGCCGGTTCTGCTACAAACATGTGAACATGTTGTCCCGGACAAACATGATGACATGGTAGTCTTACAATAAAGCACTACCGAGTTCAGGTGGGGAACCATCATTAATGACATCGAAGTCTCCACGCGTGGAAGTCCAAAGAGTTCACCTTGGACAGACTCCTTTATCTTTGAACAACTCAATCAGTGGCTTGGTGTGCTAGGATATACATATGGAATGAAGATGATCAGTCTAACAGACCACAGAATTCTTCGCACGTGCATGACTGACTTGGGATGATTCCAAAGGAGGTAAAACAAGCCTTCTCAAATTCATGGCGGCAACTTGCATCAAGTGCACATGAATTAGAGGGACTCACTTCTTTTGTCCAAACATATGCTTCACGAACGAGTCATGAAGATAATGCTTACACAAGTTTCCAACACTGGCTTAATGTTCAACAAAATCATGGAGGAGATAAGGATGTTGTCGATGGGCTCAACAACAATTCATCCAGGCTTCCATATAAAAGGAATTCCATAGTTAGGTGAACACGGTGATAGCATTGGTCAGACCAAAAGATATAATGGTGTATGCTCGAGGAAAATCCACGAATAAGACAACATTACAAACATCGTTGGTTCTGA
This sequence comes from Triticum dicoccoides, assembly GCF_002162155.2. Classification (NCBI taxonomy): domain Eukaryota; kingdom Viridiplantae; phylum Streptophyta; class Magnoliopsida; order Poales; family Poaceae; genus Triticum; species Triticum dicoccoides. The sequence goes on from NC_041392.1 coordinate 626,319,910, forward strand.
TTTGATTTGAGAATAGCCCACACTCAAATCAAAGTTTTGGGTAAGATAATAGATCCAACAATTGATCACGAGGATCAACCAATAAAGATATCATCTATCTTCAACACACACACACACACAAGATATCCCTTAAGATGAACTAAATCGGACAAGCTTCCATCTTCCAACTCTCCAAGTTGTTGTTCAGCTTAGCCAACTAGCTCAGGGGTACCCAACACAGATTCTTGGAGAAAGGGTGGTTTACAGGATAAACCAACTTGATCACGAGCTCAACATAACAGTCAGGTGACAACCTGGTGATACTTTCGAGAAGATATTCGAAAAATCACGAACCACCGGTATGTTACTAAGCTTGAGAACAATCTTGCTTTTTAGGGCAAGACAATATGATCAACAGAGCAAGGTATTGACACAATCCTAACTCATTGATCAGAGGGTGCACCGGAAATAAGGACTAGGTAGCACGAATAGTCTTAGAATGATGATTCAAGAACCAACACGCTAAGAATGAAATTATTGTCCTTTAACTACCAAGCAACAAGGTTGCTAGGAGTATTGATTTCACACACCATGATTCACTTGTCGACATTCCGGTTGCAACAACACGGGAACCGAGAAATGAATAATGATGGAGAGAGGTATCACTGTGTCAAGAGTTCATAGGATGGTGTGCAATTCCCATGACACTCTTGATATAAAGATGGTAATACTCTAAGGTAGAACAGAGCAAAAGCAAGATTAGCAATTTGATCTGTGGAGTACGACTGCTTTGACCCAATCCTGTAAATGGACAAGGTACTGGAGTTTGTTTCTCCTAGTTATTCCGGAATAGAATGGCTTGACGGACCACAAGAGTAATAGGCCTCGATAAACGAATGCACGCATACTCTTGACTATCAATTGATAGACGAGGGTCAGAATGCAACTAAAAAGAACAACTCAAAGGAACATATAATTTTCTGAGTTGTGGATGCATAGATTAGTATGTCGAGCGAGATCAACATTTCTTCCAGATAACCCATGCAGAGAGGTAGGACTGGCAGAGTCACGATTTATGAATGGAGATCTCCTCAAGAGTACTCTAATTGTGATCTTTTGATCCAATAAACATCTGCCATAAAGTGGTTCATAGTATTTGGAAGAAGGAAATACCATGAACTTCGAGGACTAATGCAAAGTTACTAATATCCTAAAGGAACTAGCAAACACTATCAACATGAAGTAAGTAGAGTGAATCTCGGGTTCAAAACCCAGGAATAGAATACCTACTACTAAGTAGCATCACGGAATGCTTTCGAGAATAAAGGCCAGAACCATCACACTGGGACACAAATCATGGCTAGCTTACTAGGTGACTCCCTAAGACACCTGGGGTCATGATATTAACTCCAACATATGTGTCGAGGCAATAAAGTACCTCAACTCACTAATTTGTGTGATTAATCTGACCAAAGGGACATCGAAACGGAAGGAAGGGATTTTGCAAATGCTTCAGACTATTTTAGAAACCTGGGATGACTCGGACAGCATAACGGCTATAAATGCTCAGAAAAGATTTAAGACATTCACAAAAATGGTGGCATAACCACTCAGAAGCACAATATCAAGGTTTCGAGATCAATAGTTAACATACGGAAGTAGTAAAAGCTGAACTGAGATTTGAAACTAACAATTCTATAAGTCTATGGATTAGTAACACGTCATCCTGATAGATAGATGAGAAGGCCTAGTTCTTAATCCCCGTAGAAGAGAAGAGGATGACTCAGATCAGAAGGCCATGAGGTATAAGGAGTAAAAAGAGCCTTACGTTCCATCCCACAATCAATTCCCTTATATAACTAAAGCATTTCTAGACGCAACTTCGACCAGTTTGGCTAGGTAATCCTACAGGCAGTCAAGCTCTGATACCAACGCTGTCAGGACCCCGACTCAATGCCACATCGATCTAGCATGTAACACCTCATATCACTTTGCGGCCTCACGCACGGCATTCCCACGGGTGTCGCCTTACCTTTTTCCGGGACCGTTTGCACCTTTTGGCACACGTATATGATAGTGTCGCTAGCATCCATATGATAAGGAGCCCGGGCTGACATGGCTAGTCGTAAACCCAAAGTGGCACAAACTTACAGGGACAGGCATCCATGACCCAGCATCGAACGTGTCGGTCATCAGCGGGTGAATCCAGGCTGTAGCACTGGGCTAGCAGGACTCCGGTGAACCGGGCTGTAGCGGGCTAACAGGACTCCGGTATTCATCGCGTGACATTTCCCAGAAGGGACAGACACAGGAACGAAGAAGGACACATGCCGGCCAGCCTAAGTGTTCCGGAGCAGTAGCAAGCTACCATGGCTCGGTGGAAACACTAGGAGACATTTCCCGGTAAGTGAGGCTACTAAAGATAAACAACTAGATAGTCAGATCCCACACATACCAAGCATTTCAATAACATACACACAATATGCTCGATATGTGCAATACAACATGGCATCACAACATGACTCTACGACTCAAGTATTTATTCAATAGGCTCCGAGGAGCGAGATATTACAAACAGGGGTCTCATGACCCAACATTCAGAGCATACAAATCAAAGCACAAACGGAAGCTATCATGTCTGAGTACAGACATCTATAAATGAAAAAGGCTAAGAAGCCTGACTATCTACTAGATCCTGCCGAGGGCACAAGATCGTAGCTGAGGTATCAAGCTAAACGTCGAAGACCACGCGGAGCTACTAGCGAGACTGACGTCTCTCTGCAAAAACATAAAATAGGCAAACGTGAGTACAAATGTACCCAGCAAGACTTACATCAGAACTAACTACATATGCATCATTATCAACAAAGGGGATGGTGGAGTTTAACTGCAGCAAGCCAGGTTTGACTCGGTGGCTTACCTAAACTACGACTGCAAGTAACTCTTTTGAAGTGGCGCACACGAGTCCACATATTCACCATATCAATACACCACTATGGATCCGCTCCCGTCTCCCTACGAGAACGCCATCCATAGCACTCACGCTTATCTTGCGTATTTTAGGGTATCCACTTTCACTTGTCTATGAACTGTACAGGCAAACCAGAAGTCCTTTTTCGTGGACACGGCTATTCGAATAGATAATGTTAACCCTGCAGGGGTGTACTTCTTCACACACGCTCTCACCACTTACCGCCGTTTACACGACATGTACTCGGCAACCTTCAAGCGGAAGCCCAACATGGGTGTCGGCCACGGCCTGCCTAAACACTCAAGTCTCTAGTCCAGGTTTATCGCCTATTCGGGTTCCATCCATGAGGAGATCCGGCCGGAGTTTTGCTCATAGCCCCAAACGGTGTGTGCAGGGTTCCCGAGACACCAAACGGGCGCTCGGTACACCGGGCCATGGTGTATCTACCGCATCACAGCCCACCCCTCCGGTCAGCGCTGTCCACGGCCTCCAACACATATCCTACAAACACCAGAAACTACTTGCAACTCCTGGACAGAGGACAAGGGTGATTAAGAAGTCGAGAGGGTCCATTGGTTTCGGGCCCAATGCGTGGTAGTAGCTGAATCATGGATCACAAACACAGAACTCAGTTCCCGAGGACGACTGCAATGAGACAACCCACCATGTACTCCTACATGGCCTCTCACCGCTACCTTTACCAAATCGTGTTCACACACTTAGCTCACACACAGTAGGACGTGTTCATACACCTCTGATTCATTCCCGATGAATCAGACCTGACACAACTCTAAGCAATAGCAGGCATGACAAACAAGCATGAATGAGTAGGCACAACAGGGCTCAAACAACTCCTACTCATGCTAGTGGGTTTCATCTATTTACTGTGGCAATGACAGGTCATGCAGAGGATAAAGGGGTTCAACTACCGCAGCAAGTAACCAATATGTCGTTGTTGTCCTAATGCAGTAAAAGAGAGCAGGAGCGAGAGAGTAGGATTGTATCGGAATGAACAAGGGGGTTTTGCTTGCCTGGCACTTCTGAAGATAATATTGAGTCTTCATCAGTGTCAACGATCACATCATCGGTACAGCGTCTATCGAGGGGGAACAACACCGGCAAACACAGAAGAAACACGATCAATGCAATGTACATTATGATGCATGATCATGACATGGCAACATGCTGGTGTTTTGAGCTAATGCAGCTAGCAACAAAGTTAAATGAAGTAGGTTTGAATCCAACATTCAAATTCAAACTTCATATGTGATCATTCAAATGCCCTTTATATGATTTCTGCTAAACAGCAGCTATAAGTTATTCTAACATGCATGAAAATGGTACAGATGGATAGATTGGATTTTTCTGATCATTTTTCATATATAATTTATTTCATTTGGAGTTACGATTGAATTTCTATGATTTTTAGAAGTTTTGGACATTTTCTGAAAATAAATAAATCATTTCTGACTTATTTAAAATCCCAGAAGCATATACTGCGTCAGCATGACGCCGGGGTGACGTCAGCAGGTCAAAGGCATCGACCAGGTCAAACCTGACCAGTGGGACCCACTGGTCAGTGACCCAGTCAACTAACCAAGTTAGTTAGCCCTAACTAACTGGATTGGGCCCACTGGTCAGCGACTAACCTAAATATGATTAGCCCTAACTAACTTAGTTAGCCGGGCGGGGCCCGCATGTCAGTGGCTCATCTAATTAGCTAAGTTAATTAACACTAACTAACCTAACACTAATCAAGCAGGCGCCTGGGCCCACACGTCAGGGGAGGTCAAACCCCGGGCCGATCAGGTCAAACCTGTCGGCGACTTGTCACCGGCGACGACAGAAACGGCGGGGCGGCTCGGGATTGCGATACAGGGAACCATTCGAGGCGCCGTTGGGCTCTACGGAAAGCTGGCGATCCCGCGCATCCAACGGTGCAAACGGGGCGAGCTGGGGTGGCCGTAATCCTCGCCGGCGTCGAGCTCAGCGGCTGCCAGACCTCGGGCGTTGGCGGAAACGGCGCTACGGTGCACAACAGGGCGAACCCGTGGGTGCTGCAGGTTCACAGGAGCGCGGCGAGCACGCTGGTGATGCTCGGGCGAGCGGACGAGCTCAGGAGCATGGAGCTCGTCGGCCGTGGCAGCGGCGAGCTTCGGCGGAGGTGGGGAACGGAGCTAGAGCAAGAACGCTAGCATGAGAGGAGGGGGAGTCGGTCCATGAGCTCACTGTGGTTGCAGAGCGCGTCTCAGTGGGCTCGGGGGCGACCTGGAGACGGAGAATCGGGCCGGCGATCTTCGGTGCCCGTCGGTGAAGACAGCGGCGATGGCGTCACTGCAGGGCTCCTGGTGTTGCTTGGAGCGGTGGGGAGGAAGAGTAGGTCGAGGCGGAGCTTTGGGAGGCGTCGGGGAGGCGAGGCGGTGGCTGTGGCCGCGAGGGAGCTCGTCGGCGGCGACGGCTGTGTTCGGGCGAGTGAGAGAGAGGAAGCAGAGGAGAGAAACGAGGGAGAGGGAGAGAGAGAGGGGGTCCAGGGGGTCGCGCTGGCGTCGTCTAGGCGCGACGAGGGGGAGCCAGGCAGGCTAGGAGGGAGGAGGTGGTCGGGGCGCGTGCGTGTGCGCGTCGGCCGCACGCGCGTCCTCCTGGCAGAGGAGGAAGGCGACGGGGAGGGGGTAGCGGTGGCGGGCTGGGCCGCCAGCTGGAGTTGGGCCAGGTGGGCTGAGAGGTGAGCGCCAGGTAGTTCTTCTGCTCTTTCCTTTTACTTATTGTTTTCTATTTTTTTTCTTCCTCTGTTTTGATTTAGTTTAGCAACTAAATCATTTTAATAAATTCTGTAGGTTTTTATGTGGCTTGCTAAAATATATACAAAGCCACTCACAAACTTCCAGAATTATTGGAGTCATATTTAATATGTATTAAATATAAATCCAAAGCAAATAGTTATTGGAATAATTCAAGTGGCCAAAATAAATATCTCTGTGACTCCAAAAATATTGGTTTGAATTTTACCTCTTACCAATATTTCTATGGAATAACAGGAACATTTTCTTGGACTCATTTGAGAAGATTTAAATGTTGGTTATTTTTAGAGGTTTCCTGAGGCTTTTGAAAATTCCTCAATTCAAATTTCATTTGAATTTAAACATGATGCACACATGGAAGCAAGCATAGGTCAGGCCAGAACTAGGGATGTGACACCGGAGGCGGCGGGCCGGCAGGCGGAGGCGGCGCGAGCCCTTCGCCTTTGGAGATTCGGGTGAGCCAATTGCACTTCCGGGTTGTGTGGTTGGACGGCTTCGCGCCGCTGTGGAACTTGCACGGGGCGTCGAGAGTTTGCTCGTAGGAGAAGGCCGGCTGCCAAGCCAGCCTGCCGCCCTTGGGTTTCTTGGGCGCGGGCCGCCCTTCGGGCGGCACGTCTTCGACTGTGGCCACCTGCCGACTGGCGGGAGGCGGCGCGGGGCCCTTGCGCTTGTGGTCGTTCGAGTGTGGACGTCGGCCGGAATCCCCAGCCGGCGTCTTGGGCGTCGGGTTGAGTACTTTTCCGGACGCGTCTACCCGGAGCTCGGTCTTCATTGAGGAGTCGGCGGTGGCGTACTTGTCCGCTATGTCCAGAAGCTCGTCGAGGGTAGTCGGCTCGTCGTAGAGAAGCTTGTGCTTGAGGAGGGTGCCTTCTCGGCACCCGGTTGTGAAGTATTCTATGGCTTGCACCTCGTGCACCCCTTCGCAAGAGTTGCGGAGCTCGGCCCAACGCGTGAGGTAGTCGCGAGTTGACTCGGCAGGGCCTTGTACGCACAAGGAGAGCTGTCTGGGCTTGGGATCCCGCTTGTAGGTGCTGGTGAAGTTGCGGACGAAAGCTTCTATGAAATCTAGCCAGCTGTAGATGTTGTGTGGTTTGAGGCTATTGAGCCAGGTCCGCGCCATGCCTTGCAGCATGAGGGGCACGTACTTCACGGCAACGCGCCGGTTGCCGTTGGCTATGCTAACCGCCGTGGAGTAGTCGATCAACCAATCTTCCGGCTTCACGGAGCCGTTGTACTTGGGCGTGTCTCTTGGGAGCGAGAACCCTTTGGGGAAGGGCTCGTCGCGGATGCAGGGGCCGAAGCAAGGCGGACCGACATCGTCTTCTTCTTCCAGCGCCAGGGATCGCGCCAGGCGGTCGATCCGATGGTGGGCGTCGTTTTCGCCGACTCCTTCGCGGCGACCTAGTCGGCCGCTGAGAGTCGGATGCGCCATAGGCGGAGGGGTGGGATATCTCTCTCCACAGGGCCGAGGCGGAGGCGGGTTGCCCCGCCACTCCACGGCCCAAGGGTGGCCTTCTGCGTCTCGCTCGATGGAGATCCGGGTTTGGCTTCGGCTGGCAGCCGGCTCTTTCTCGCGCCGCGCGCGGTCTCTACCCGCAGTCGGCGTCCGGGACGTCGCGCCGTGATCTCGGCGCGGGGTAGGGCTTTCCACGCGGGCGTCGGCTTCGTGCCGCTGCGCGGCTGCATTGATCAGCTGCTGGATGTGTCGGGTCATGTGGGGGAGTTCTTCGGCCCCCAGTCCGTCTAGCTCGTCTACGGCCGCCTGGGCGGCGCGCAGGTTCTCGAGTGGAGTGGCATAGACTGGGCGGTCGACTCCTAACGTGTCGGCAACGACAGCGCCGTGCTGTCTGACAACGCCGACCCGGCTGGGCCCGCCTGGGGGCGGCGTGCCAAAGGTGGCGCGGTCGGCCTCGCGTCGGTGGGCCTCAGCGAGGCGTCTCATGGAAACCAACTTCCGGCCCTCCGCGAGGAGGGCGAGGCGGCGAGCCTCCAGTGCTTCAGCGTCGGCGTCGGCCGGGAGGGGGATAGACAAGTCGTGGACCGCCGCGTGCGGGGCGTCGTGGGCGCTCTCGTCAGCAGCGCCGTCGTGGCCGATGACCATCACCTCGATGGTGACAGCGCCGTAGCCATCGGCTCGTGGAAGCGGGTCGTTGTAGATCGTGACGTTGGTGGGGAAGGTGTCGAATGAGGCCATGTCGGAGTCGACAGGCATCGGATCGGTGGAGCCAACCGACTCCAAGTCCACATCAGGCTCGCTGGAGACATGGAGCCGGCCGAGGAGGTTGACAAGGTGGTCGGTGCCCGCGTCGGAGGCGAGCTCGTCGGAGATGAGGGTCTTATCGAGGAGATCAGCGAGGCTGCTCGCCGCGCAGGCATTGGTGACGCGTTGCAGTGTGTCGTGGCAAGCGCCATCGGGCATGCCGGGCTGGCTACGCTCGCGGGGGAGGAAGAGGGTTCCCGTCCAGAACTGGTCTTCGGACGACGGTGCACCTGGCCCCATGGTGGGCGCCAAATGTCGGGTGGTAGGTGCGACATATGCCAACGGGTGGCTTATCATTGTGGGAGCCAGTAAAACATCGCCGGTGCCTGGAAACGGGATGAGGCGAAGACATGCACGCCGGCGAATCTTACCCAGCTTTGGGGCTCTCCGTGGAGATAACACCCCTACTGCTGCTCTGCGGGGTCTCCGCATGATCACTAGATGAACAAGTAGCTACACGATGCTCCTTGAGCTGTTTGGCGAGAGGAGGAAGAAGGGCTCTGCTTGCTCTCTTCTCCTCCCTACGTGGTGTCTAAAACTAGCAGGGATCCATCCCTTTGCATGGGTGTCCCGGGGGTTTATATAGGCCTACCCCCCGGGGGTACAATGGTAAACTGGCTGGGCGTGGGGCCCAGCCGTCTGTGTCTTCGCTCTCTGGCTTCTGCGCCGGCTGCTGGGGCCCGCCGGCTGGTGGGTCCCGCCGGCTACCGGCTCCTTGGTCGACAGGCAGGCCCCACTGTCCACGGCCTTGTCGGTGGCTGTTTACTGTTGCTCAATCTTGGTGACGAGGGCTTCGCCGAGGTAAGCGTGGCTATAGTGCTGCCGTCCAGCGGGTGACCACTGTAGCCTCACCGCGTCTTGTCTCCTTAATGGGGCGTCTCCTTCGAGGGGGTGGCAAGCCGGCTGGAGAGAGCCGGCTCCGTCTTGGGCCGACTGGGGGAGGCTAGGCCGCCTTCGGGTGTCTCTCTGCCCGAAGGGGCCCACCGCCCGTGGGCCATACTGGTAGCCCGTCGTGGATGACATCAGGGTCAACGTGGCAACAGTGCTGCGCCGGACGGGTCATGGCCACCCGTACGGCGCACTGTGCCAGGCGCGCTCCGGGATTCGGGGGTGGCAGGCTTCACTGTAGCCACGCCCCGTCACATCGCCGTTATGTGGATGCAGACTTCGAGGGTACGGTCTTGACCGCTTTATGGGAGCCGGCTCCTTGGAGTCGGCCTTCTCGCAGTCGGCTCCTCGGAGCTGGCCCTCCCGCGAGTTTCTTCATGAGGGCTGAAGTTGGGCCGCCTTCCAATAGCCGGCCTGGGAGACAGCCGGCCAGGGGAAGGCGGCCCCATGTCTTGGATTCTTGAGAGCCGGATCGGCTCGTAATTTTTTCAAAAAGGCCAGGGGGAGCCGGCTAGGCTACCCGTGGTCACTTACTTCGACAGTATCATCACAGATAACGGTACCAATTTGTCCAAGGGTGCCATGAAGGAGTTCTGCGAATGGGAGCACATCCGGCTTGACGTTTCATCCGTAGCGCACCCACAGTCCAATGGTCAAGCAAAAAGGGCTAATCAAGAGATCTTGAGAGGCATCAAGCCCCGGCTTATGGTTCCTTTGTAGAGAACACTTGGTTGTTGGGTAGAAGAGTTACCATCTGTGTTATGGAGCGTCAATACCACACCCAACAGATCGACAGGATATACACCATTCTTCATGGTCTATGGAGCGGAGGCGGTTCTCCCCAGTGATATCCGTCATGACTCACCTCGTGTGGCGGCTTATGGTTGAAGCGGACAACGAGACAGCACGGCAAGACGCTTTGGACCTGTTGGATGAAGAACGTGACATAGCAGCCGCCCGCTCGGCGATTTACCAACAGGATCTTCGTCGTTATCATAGTCGCCGAGCCAGAACCAGAACCTTTCAGGAAGGAGATTTGGTGCTTCGGCTCATCCAAGATCAGACTGATATGCATAAGCTATCCCACCTTGGGAGGGACCTTTCGTGGTCAGCAAGAATCTGCACAATGGGTCATACTATCTAATCGATATTCGAGCGCATAAAGACTCACGTACATCAGAGGAGGAGACCAACAGGCCGTGGAACATAGCTCATCTTCGGCCTTACTATACCTGGGCCATTGGGCTACTTATGTACATATTGCGATGATGTATATATTATGATTAATATAATAAACTGGAACCTCAGCTAAAGCGGGGTATCTGTTCTTTTACATCATGTGTGGTCACACGGAGTGGTTCTAAAACGGCCTCCGGTTTACCCCTTGAGTTAGCTTTTCAAAGCATCATGTAATATCACTTGGGGGCTTGGTCGTATCCGAACCAATGCAACACCTTTTGATAGGCGAAAGCCACCAGATCACTTGGGGACATGGTCAAGTCTGAACCAGTCACGCCTCTTGATCGGCCTAAGGCCATAGAATCACTTGGGGGCTTGGTCGAACCCGAACCATTGCCACGCCTCTTGATCGGCATAAATGTCACGGTTTCATTTGGGGACCTGGCTGACTTGAACCATAGCTACACCTGTCGGGAGCTTGGTCGTGTCCGACCATGGTAATGCCATCTGATCAGCTCAAATAAGCCTCTTTTTGCAAACGGTTTTATCATTGCCTTTGCTTCACAATTTTCTTTGATAGATATTTCTTTCTTTTTGTTGCGTTTTTTAAACCGACAAAGTTTTAAACCGGTTCAAACTGTCAATTGACAGAACACGGTCCATTTTTAATCCGGAGACTATTTGCCCGGTTTGATTTTTTATAAACATCCTATTACGGAGTAACGCGGTGTTTTATTATAACTCGGCACGGTTTACATGGTAAACCGGCATTATATATATACAGGAGCTGCTATCTCCTCCAACAGTGTGGGTTTATAAACCTCCGCTTCAAGATTGGCCAAGCCAACTTCATTTCCAACGATGGCAGGTATAATGTATCCCAAAGATTTGATCATATGTTTAAATTTTAGGTATTTTGATTTCATATACGCAGACATCATACTCCGCCTGACGGTACAACCGCGGTGGCACTTTAAGATTTTTTGTATTGCAGAAAATACTTTGGAAAGTGCATCACCCAAAGGAAGAACAAGCTGCAGTAATTATGCACGAAGGCATATCAAAGTCAAGAGTATCGGCTAGCCTATTACAAGGCAACACGGTGCCCAAAATAAGATCATTGTTCTTTCGCAAAGGAGAAGCAGTTTAAACCGGCTTCCAGTTCAAGCTTGGTCACCAGCCTGGCCTGATGGTTGTGGGTCATCCCGCGCCGCTTCAACTTCAGTTTCTCTACCCATCGGCTGGAAATCAACAGTTGTCCAGTCGATTCCCATTAATGCTTGAAAGACAGCTTCATCATGGATTAGCAACGACGGTTCAATATCGGGAGCGTAAGTATGCTTACGGATTGGAGGGATAAGATTTTCCGCTTCAGGAATTGGTGCAACTACTCGCTTGTTTTGGTTGTCATATTGGGCTTGATAATGTGACAAGTCTGCTTCTTCAACCAATTGACAAGCTAGCGGACGCACCTCCCGGTTTATTGCTCGCAGATGCGCTTCACTAAACTCTGACCCATCTTCCTTCAAGCTGGGATAGCCCTGAGCCGCTTCAACAGGATCAAAATCCGGCACCCAAGCTTTTTCCCGGATTAAGGCATTGATCGCACCAGTTCGAGCAGCAGATTTCTTCAGCTCTTCAACCTGGGCAGGAAGCATTGACAGTCTCTTCAGAGTGTCCTGAATCAAGGTGGGCGCCAGATTGTTGTGGGATGCAGCAGAGATGATTCACTGTGCACCAGTGTACAGTTGTTCGGTCAATGTGTAGGCGGCTTTCAATTTCTTCCGCACATCTGACCCCAAGTGACCAATGCGTGTCCCTGAAATATTATAAAAGGTTAACAAACCGGCAGCTCTATAAGATGGCCGAATCAATCCAGAAATCAAACCAGCTTACCAAAGATAGCAGCGGTCATGGCATGCACTTGCCGCTTTATGCTGGTCAGTTCTTCCACCACCGGTTTCAGTGCATCCTCGGCATCTTCTGCTCGTTTGGTTAAAGCGGATTTTTCAGTGGCCCAATCTGCCCGCTTATTCTTGAAGCCCTCCTTAAGTTGTTCCATGGCGCTTAAAGCGCTGGTTAATTCCTCTTTTGCTTTGGAGGTTTCAGCTTGTTGGGACTTCAGATTTTCTTGGAGATCGATGACTTGTTTTTCTTTTGTCTTCAGCTCAGCCTGCATACAGACAGTTATATGATTCAGCAAGCAGTGCAAGAATTGAAGCACCAACCACATAACAAGTTATGCACTTGGCGCTTGGGGGCTAATGCCTATTTGATCTTCATATTTCACTTGATTATAAAGTCCCAAGATCAATACAAGTATTCAACTTGGCACTTGAGGGCTAATGGCTATTTGCTCGAATAAATTCTGATGCGGCAATCTCAATTACTTAAAGTCCCGGTTTAACTACACTAAGTTGAACCGGCCCTTGGGGGCTACATCAGCGAATTCCGAAGCATTGGGATTTATATTAGCAAGTCCCGGTTTGGATGAAGATTCTAAACCGGCCCTTGGGGGCTAGGAGAGTTAAAAAGATTGAAATATCCAAACAGGAAAAAGTACATGAAAGTTACCTCAAATTTCTCTTTCATCATATTCACCAGACCAGCTTCATAATCACGGCTGGTATACAGCCGGTTCAGGTAGCCAGAATAAAGATCTTGAGCATTCAGAGCAGCATAGGTCGCCAAGTCAACATTCCACTTGCCTTTGCCCATGGCAGCAAATTCTTCTTTGGCGGTATGCTTGGTAGAGCAACAGGATTGTTGGGCTCTGTACGGCCAATACCAGTAATTACAACTTCATCATCCTTAGCATCACCGGTTTGCACTGGCGCAGTCAGTTTGTCAGCAGGCTAGGATGGACTGGTGGATCTCCCAAACCGGATGGGGCTTGTGGGCTGGTTGACAGGGCCTGAGGCGTCAATAGGCCTTTCTTCAGGAATAAAATCGTCATCCTGCTGTGGTGAATCATTGGGTATATCTTCATGAATAGCCGCTTCAAGATCTGGTGTTTTACCCGGTTCAGGGACGGTGTCCTCCTCGGCCGCTTTATCCAAGCGAGCCTTCTTGCTCGGCCTAGGCTTGGCCCTGAAAGGAATAACAAAGTCAAATACATCATATGTTACAAGGTGATGTGCCAGAAATATTACGATAAGTATAGCTTACCCAAGCACCGTTTTGAGCGGTGGCAGCCGAGTAGCCGATGACTCGCCAGAGGATGAGTGGGAAGTAACCTGATAATCGGAGTCAGATGGATTAAGAGGTTGACGAAAACAGCCCGCTTTAAGACAAGCACTGACAAGCAAATTAGAGACCTCTGAATGGTGTTTCTGAACCGGACTGTTCGGTAAACCGGCGGAGGTAACTACTTGGCCGCTGTGCCGGGTTGTGTGGCGAGCTTCGTGCTGTTGGGTCTTCATAAGAAATTTGGGATCCAAGTAAGCAAGAGGATGAGAAAATTTAACCTTCCGGTTTGCCAGACGGATTTTTAGTGAAGGCAAAGGGTCTGAATCGGAAGAGAGAGTAATTACCTCTGCAGCATCAGCATGGCTGGCTTCGGCATCATCCTGACAAATATCATCATCAATAAGGCGCATGAAAAATAAGCCAAGTGAGTCAAGCTCTACCTCAAGGTCTGGATTACCCACATCATCATCAGGGGCCGGATCAGAAGATGCAGTGGTTTTCTTCTTATGAGCAGGCCGGTTCACAACTTTAGTCTTTGGCCGGGTTGGTCGTTCCGGTTTGTCTATTTTTTTTGGCTTCTCCTGTGGAAGTTTCTTGCTCCAAAACGGATCATTACCCTGTTTATATAGACATTGATATTAAACAATGACCAGATATATCAATAACAGGTTCAGTAAAAAGAAAAATCAAACTCTTATAGCTGGCGGTTTGTTGGTGGCACAGAAGAGAAGCAGGCCGGTTCGAGCACAGACGTGTTCCGGTTCATTCAGCATTTTATTCACAGCCTCTGTGATTTCTTCGTCGGTGAGCTGGATGTTAGCATGTCGCAGTGGGTCATAAACACTGCCAGTATACTCGCACATCAAACCGGAGCGCTGACTAAGGGGCAGTATGCTCCACGATATCCAACAGCGAGCGAGATCAACCCCTGTTAAACCGTTGGCCATGAAGGCTTTGAGCTTGGACAGTTGAGGAGTGTATTTGCTTCTCTCCTTGGCAGTCAACCTTTGCGAAAAGGGGTGTGTATTGCTAAGCCGCTCCGGACGAAAGCCAGGCAAAGGATTTTCACCAGCAGGGGAGGTGTCTTTGCAATAGAACCATGTTTGATTCCACTCTTTGGGATGGCTGTGCAGTTTGGCATGAGGGTATGTGACCTCTTTCCTTTTCTGAATCGCCACACCACCCAATTCCGTATTGGAACCGTCAGTACACTCAGTGCGGTGGTTTAGATGGAAGCAGTCTCTGAACAACTCAACTGTGGGCTCCTCTTGAAAGAACACCTCACAGAGCACTTGGAAGTGACACATGTTTGTAACAGAGTTGGGGCCAGTGTCTTGTGGTCGGAGTTGAAAATCGGCCAAAACATCCCGGTAAAATTTAGAACCGGGCGGCTTAAAGCCCCGGGCTAAGTGATCTATGAAAACGACAACCTCTCCTTCTTGAGGTGTGGGAGGGCATTCTTTGCCAGGGACCCTCCAATGGATGGTGTTTTTGCTGCCTAAAGCGCCGATCAGGACTAAATTGTTCAGTTGAGTCTCTGTGACGCGAGAAGGAACCCAGTTGCACTCATATACTTGCTTGGCCATGATGAAATCTACAAGATAGGTGATTCCAGTTCAAGAATGCATTGATTAAAGTACACTGGTATGTACAATGTTAAACCGGAGACAACTCTATCTAAACCGGAGTTTATGAAGCAACAGTATCTGGCGGTTCAACAAGGGGACTAATGGTATATACCGGTTTGTTAATTTTTTCTACACCAAGTTAAACCGCCGGATCTGAGCATTGAAACAGTTGAGATTGCGGATGAGTAAGTGTACAGAAACAGATTTCACAAGATTTCTATACAGCGACGGATCTGAAGCAAGTTCAGAAAAGAAGGAAAATATTCAAGGTTCAGAAAAGAACAGTACCGAATCAATGGGCAGAGATACAGGTAGATCTATGGTCTTGAGGCATGTAAGTGAAGACGGATGCTAAAAACTACCGCTACACAGAGCAAAGGTTCACAGGTTCATCTAAGATCTATCATATGGGCACGAAGCAGACGATGAACACTGAAGAACTTGGAAACCCTAGAACGGATCTACGGAGGAAAAGGTGAAGAACTCACCGGAGCCGAGGAAGAAACAGAAGGTCGCCGAGATGCTCTGGTACAATCAGGGTGATGCAGCGGCCAAAGTTGGAGCAGAGGCCGTCGACGGCGACGGAGCTCCGAAGCTGGACGACGCGGGGAAGACGAAGCAGAAGGGCACGAAGGGGAAAAAGAAATGACCCTTCGGTCCTATTTATAAGGCAAGGGACATGTGTCAGGCGCAAAAATCAAGGGACCATGGGTTTGGAAATGAAGCTGTCGCCTCAATTGTCGCAGACCTATTAAACAAAAAAGGTATCATGGATAAGTTTCTTTATAACAGGTGACGTCACGCCGGTTTGCAACGACCAGAGAAGATGACGTCACAACGGTTTAACAAACTACAAGAAGATGTTGAAGATGAAGTTTTTTGCTAAAGGATTGACATGAACCTGTTCAAATCAATCTGGGGCCTAATGTTGGGGATATTACTACTGGGCGTAAACCGGCCTATCTGGGTTGGGTTAACTTCATCAGTAGTTAAGTAAGTTAAAGCCCATGAAGGTAGATGAGGGCTTAAAGCCCATGATCGGTTTAAGGCCTATAGCCATAAACCGGCGTCGGTATGAAAACTTGTATTGTAAGTTAGGAATAAGTAGAGACCAAACCGAACACGTATATGAGCCGGTGTTGGGACTCTGTAAACCGACGGGCGTTACCCATGTATATAAGGGGACGACCCGGCGGCGGTTCAAGGATAACAGACAACAACTCGAGACTTAGGCGAAGCTTGTTTGCTCCCTAGTCATCGGAACCCCATCAATTCCATCACAACTAGACGTAGGCTTTTACCTTCATCGAAGGGGCCGAACTAGTATAAACTCTCTTGCGTCCCTGTGTCCGCTTTAACCCCTTCAAGCTAACCCGTTGCAATGGCTCCACGACTAAGTCCTTTCACGAGGACATCTATCGTGACAAAACCACGACATCGCCCTTAGCCAGTCTCAGTTTAGTCCATAGCTTTTGCTTCAAGTCGCCAATAATAGAAACTGAACCGGTATCCAATACCCAGGTGCTACTAGGAGTACTAGTGAGGTACACATTAATAACATGTGTATACTTTATTGAAGTTGCCAGCCTTCTTATCTACCATGCATTTGGGGTAATTCCGCTACCAGTGACCGTTCCCCATACAATAGAAGCACTTAGTCTCGGGTTGGGGTTCAACCTTGGGTTCCTTCACTGGAGCGGCAACTGGTTTGCCATCCATGAAGTTTCCCTTCTAGCCCTTGCCCTTCTTGAAACCAGTGGTCTTGTTAAACCATCAACACTTGATGCGCCTTCTTGATTTCTACCTTTTGTGGTCTTAAGCACCGCGAACAGCTCCGGGATCAACTCCATCCCTTGCATGTAATAGTTCATCACGAAGATCAAGTAGCTTAGTGATAGTGGCTAGAGAACTCTATCAATCACTATCTTATCTGGAAGTTTAATGTAATGCCCTCGATGCGGCTATAGCTCCCACGTGTCGAGGCACGACTTAGAGACATAACCGCATTGAAAGCAATGTCGCAAATTAGGCAATCTTCACAACATCCCGTGTAATATAGACAATAAAGGGGAGATGCATAGTTGGCTTACACTCGCCACGTCAATCAAAGTACATAAATAGCATTACAACATTCAAACACTCATGGCCCGACTATGGCGCCAAAATAAAAGAACAACCCAACATGCGACATGGTCCCGATCACCGCAACTGGGCACCACTACTGATCATCAGGGAAAGACACGTAGTATCGTCGTGAGTCCTCGTCAAACTCCCACTTGAGCTCAAGCGCGTCATCTGGAACGGAGTCATCAGGCCCTGCATCTGGTTTGGAAGTAATCTGTGAGCCACAGGGACTCAGCAATCTCGCACCCTCGCGATCAAGACTATTTAAGCTTAATAGGTAAGGCAAGGAAAATATGTGGAGCTGCAGCAAGCGACTAGCATATATGGTGGCTAACCTGTTCGCAAAAGAGAGCGAGAAGAGGAGGCAAAGCGCGAACGAGTAACTAAAGGACAACCTGCGCAAGCATTAGTCCAATACCGTGTTCACTTCCCGGACTCCGCCGAGAAGAGACCATCATGGTAACTCACACTGTTGATACATTTTAATTAAGTTAAGGTTCAAGTTATCTACAACCGAACATTAACAAATTCCCATCTGCCCATAACCGCGGGCACGGCTTTCGAAAGTTCAAATCTCACGGTCAACGAAGGAATAGACCTCCTCCCGAGACGTTCCGATCAGACTCGGTATCCTGGTTCATCAAGACACTTCGACAAGTCAAAACAAATCCAGCAACACCGCCCGAATGTGCCGACAAATCCCGATAGGAGCTGCACATATCTCTTTCTCAGGGCACACTCAGATTGTCCTAGGTACGAGTAGGCCAGCCTACAGTTGCCCCTGGTGGCCACCGGCAGCTGACAGGTGGACCAACACTCAGAGGAGCACTGGCCCGGGGGGGTAAAATAATGATGACCCTCGGGCTCCGGAAACCCAAGGGAAAAAGAGGCTAGGTGGCAAATGGTAAACCCAAGGTTGGGCATTGCTGGAAAAGCTTTAATCAAGGCGAACTATCAAGGGGTTCCCGTTATCACCCAACCGTGTAAGGAACGCAAAATCCGGGAACATAACACCGATATGACAGAAACTAGGGCGGCAAGAGTGGAACAAAACACTAGGCGAGAGGCCGAGCCTTCCACCCTTTACCAAGTATATAGATGCATTAAGATAACAAGATAATATAATGATATCCCAACAAGTAAATAATGTTCCAACAAGGAACGGTCTCCAATCTTCACCTACAACTAGCAACGCTATAAGAGGGGCTGAGCAAAGCGGTAACATAGCCAATCAATGATTTGCTAGGACATGGTGGGTTAGAGGTTTGACATGGCAATTTGGGAGGCTTTAAAGCAAGTGGTAGGCATCATAGCACAGGCATAGCAAAAGAGCGAGCATCTAGCATAGCAAATATAGTAGTGATTTCGAGGGTATGATCATCTTGCCTGCAAAGTTGTCAGAGTTGACTGGATCCTCGAAAGAAAACTCAACAGGCTCCTAGTTAGAGAACTCCTCTCCCGGCTCTACCCAAACAAGACAAACAAGCAACAAGGACACAATCAACCACGTGCAAACTCAAACAACATGGTGCAAAGATGGTATGCTATGCGGGATGCAATATGTGATGCATATGCAAGATTTGACAAGGAATGAATGAACCTGGCCTCAACTTGTAAATCCAAGTGTGCCACTGGAAAGATGAGATGAAATCGCTTGAAAACGATATAAAGAACGCCAGAATCGGAGTTACGGTTTGGAAATGGCAAGCAATTCAAATATGGCACCGGTCTGCGATTTACAGCAAGTAGCCATCTAAATGCAACAAGATGAACATGCTACAGCACCCAAACATGACAACAAAATACATGTCAGGGATCCATTCATGATGCTTAACAAAAGTCTAGCACTGAGCTACTGCCAATTCATCCATTAACAGGTTCAAACAAGCATGGCAAAACTGCATTTGGTAAACAGATTTCAGACTTAGTGAAACTAACACTTGTCTGGAATTTCAGATCAGATAGCACTCTTTGGAGCATGAAAACAATATGCTACAGGACCTGAACATGGCAAAGTAAAGCAATTCATGGAGCTACTCAAAGAGCTTAACAAAAGTCCCTTAGTTACCTTGAGCCAAAAGGGATCAGAAAATACATTTGCAAGCATGTGAACATGGCAAAAACATAATCAGATCACAGACTTAGTGAAAAACTGGAGCATGCTGAAACAGATATCAAGTAGGCACGTTTACGAGCTCGATGCACTCACTACAGAGCAATTCATGACAATCTAAGCATACACCCATCAAGAATACACAAAATACAAGCTAGACATGGCAAGAACAATAACATAGCATGCACGGATCAACTACAACTTCCTCGGCAAAATCGCTAACAAGTAGACAATCTGCCCAGATTCACGAAATGACAAAAGTAGAGCTTGATTGACTCAAGCTAGGCTGCTACATAAATGCAAACAAAGACATGGATGGATAGAGCACTACAAGATTAAAAAAACATCCTTATTGATCATCCTCAAAAGAGGCACGGATCACTAGGAAACAACATGAACATATGGCATAATGAGATAAACAGATCAAGGACTTAGTGGAAATGTTAAGTCCCTGAAATCAGCATTAACGAATGCACCACTTTGCAAGCTTGTGCTAGTCACCACACACATCACAAAAATACATGGATGGCACCTCTGGAAAGATGGCAAAGCATATAACAAAATACATGTAGAGCTCAGGGGCATATCATGCACACATTAATCATGGCAAAAATGACAAATAGCTATTTGGTACAGCAGATCTGACAATTAACTCAAATAGCACTCTTCCAACAGCATTTCGGGCATCAAGATGAACTCAAATGAAAATGATGCAATAAGATGAAATGATATACTCTCTGAGACGAACATTTTGATATTCTATATGCCCAAAACGGAGCTACGGATGAGGAGTTACGACACGGTGAACAGAAGCAAATTATTAGGGTTTCGGGGAAAGTCAACCCTAGCGGATCTCAGATCCAGATCGGATCGGACCGGTACCGTAGCTGGAGCGACTCCCGAGGATCGCCGGAGAGGAAGATCGCTGGAGAAGAACAAGGCCGACGGGGGCGTGGTCGCCGGACCGGCTGGACGTCGCCGGCGTCTGAGAGGAGGCGGCGGCGAGGGGCGGCGGCCTCGGGGCGCGTGGGACGGCGAGGTGCGGCTGGTGGAGGGAGGAGCTGGCCGCGGCGGAGCTTGCCCCGGCCGGCAACGGTGCGGCGGCGGCGAGGAGACTCTCGGGCGGCGAGGTCCGGCGACTGGGCGGCGGGGAGGCCGAAGGGTGGCGGTGGCCGCGATGGGCCTCGGGGGCCCGGCTCGGGCCTCCCGGGCCGGCGGCGGGGAAGTGGGCGCGGGCCACTTGGCACGCCCCGGTTGGCCGGAGGCAGCGGCGGACGCTGTCCGGCCGGGGACGGACGTGTCCGGCTGGCGCGAGGTGGTTTTTTAGGGTTAGGGGGAGAAGATCCGGGAATTGGAAATGGGGGTCTATTTATAGGCATAGAGGGAGCTAGGAGTGTCCAAATGAGGTGCGGTTTTCGGCCACGCGATCGTGATCGAACGCTCTAGATGATGGAGAGGGTTTTGGGCCAAAATGGAGGGGTGTTGGGCTGCAACACACACGAGGCCTTTTCGGTCCCTCGGTTAACCGTTGGAGTATCAAACGAAGTCCAAATGGTACGAAACTTGACAGGCGGTCTACTGGTAGTAAACCGAGGCCGCTTGGCAAGTCTCGGTCCAATCCGGAAATGTTTAATCCCCACACATGAAAGAAAGGTAGAAATGACCACCGGAGGAGAACGAAGCGCCGGAATGCAAAACGGACAACGGGGAAAAAGCTCAGATGCATGAGACAAACATGTATGCAAATGAAATGCACATGATTACATGATATGCAATGCATGACATGCAAGCAATGACAAAACAACAACAGCGAATAATTGGACGACACCTGGCACATCAGTCTCGGGGCGTTACATTTAACTCCCACTTGATTTAAGTGATTGTAGCACCCAGACATTCTGAGCACATGCTCACTAGCTGGGCTATTCTACTCCATCTTGTTAGCAAAAGAACTTGTCAGAGGTCTCATACCTCTCAACACGGGCATGAGCCTGAAATCCCAATTTCAGCTCTTGGAACATCTCATATGTCTTATGGCGTTCAAAACGTCATTGGAATCCCGATTCTAAGCCATAAAGTATGGTGCACTAAACTATCAAGTAGTCATCAGGATGTGTCTGACAGGTGTTCACAACATCCACAGACGATGTTGTAGGGGTTTGCACATCGAGCGGTGCATCAAAAGGCGTAAGCCTTCTGTGTAGCAGTGAGGACACTCCTCGGACTACGGACCCAGTCTGCATCATTGCTTACAATATCTTTCAACTTGGTCTTTCTCTAGGAACGTATTGAAACAGGGAGCTACAACATGAGCCATTTATCTACAACATATTTGCAAAGAGAATTTAGACTATGTTCATGATAATTAAGTTCATCTAATCAAATTATTCAATGAACTCCCACTCAGATAGACATCCCTCTAGTCATCTAAGTGAAACATGATCCGAGTCAACTAGGCCGTGTCCGATCATCACGTGAGACGGACTAGTCAACATCGGTGAACATCTTCATGTTGATCGTATCTTATATATGACTCATGCTCGACCTTTCGGTCTTCCGTGTCCCGAGGCCATGTCTGTACATGCTAGGCTCGTCAAGTCAACCTAAGTGTATTGCATGTGTAAATCTGGCTTACACCCGTTGTATTCGAACGTTAGAATCTATCACACCCGATCATCACGTGGTGCTTCGAAACAATGAACCTTCGCAACGGTGCACAGTTAGGGGGAACACTTTCTTGAAATTATTGTGAGGGATCATCTTATTTAAGCTACCATCGTTCTAAGCAAATAAGATGTAAAACATGATAAACATCACATGCAATCAAATAGTGACATGATATGGCCAATATCATTTGCTCCTTTTGATCTCCATCTTCGGGGCTCCATGATCATCGTTGTCAACGGCATGACACCATGATCTCCATCATCATGATCTCCATCATCGTGTCTTCTTGAAGTTGTCTCGTCATCTATTACTTCTACTACTATGGCTAACGCTTTAGCAATAAAGTAAAGTAATTACATGACTTTTATGTTGACACGCAGGTCATAAATAAATTAAGACAACTCCTATGGCTCCTGTCGGTTGTCATACTCATCGACATGCAAGTCGTGATTCCTATTACAAGAACATGATCAATCTCATACATCACATATATCATTCATCACATCCTTTTGGCCATATCACATCACAAGGCATATGCTGCAAAAACAAGTTAGACGTCATCTAATTGTTGTTGCAAGTTTTTACATGGTTGCTATAGGTTTCTAGCAAGAACGTTTCTTACCTACGCCAAAACCACAACGTGATATGACAATTTCTATTTACCCTTCATAAGGACCCTTTTCATCGAATCTGATCCGACTAAAGTGGGAGAGGCAGACACCCGCTAGCCACCTTATGCAACTAGTGCATGCCAGTCAGTGGAACCAGTCTCACGTAAGCGTACGTGTAAGGTCAGTCCGGGCCGCTTCATCCACGATGCCGCCGAATCAAGATAAGACTAGTAACGGCAAGTAAATTGACAAAATCGACGCCCACAACAACTTGTGTTCTACTCATGCATAGAAACTACGCATAAACCTGGCTCATGATGCCACTATTGGGGGTCGTAGCAAAAATTAAAATTTTCTACGCATCACCAAGATCAATCTATGGAGTAATCTAGCAACGAGGGGAAGGGGAGTGCATCTACATACCCTTGTAGATCGCTAAGCAGAAGCATTACAAGAACGCGGATGAAGGAGTCGTACTCGTTGATGAAGCTATGTACCTAGGTTAGGATCATGGACCTGTCCTAACTGCCCTACCCAAGGACATCTCTAGAAGAAATCACCTTTCAATCAACTTGGAGGTGTTCCACTCGACAGACTCGAAGACGCTCAACCAAGAAGCAATCACTCGACCAAGATCCAACCACTCGACGGCCAGGAGACCTAAAGTCACTCGCAAGCTAACGGTCGGTCATTAAGTAGCTTTTATGGTCATCATAGCACTTTATTACTAGCGTTACCAGTAACGCCCTGCCTTAATGTACATTGAACCCTTTGTAACGTGGGTTGGCCGGGGTCCTGGCGCACTCTGTATAAGCCACCCCCCTCCTCCAAGACAAGGGTTCGCACCTCTGTAATTCATACTCACATAATCCAGTCGACTGCCTCCGGGCTCCGAGACGTAGGGCTATTACTTCCTCCGAGAAGGGCCTGAACTCGTAAACCTTGTGTGCTTACAACTTCTCCATAGCTAAGATCTTGCCTCTCCATACTTACCCCCCTACACTACTGTCAGACTTAGAACCATGACATTTGGCGCCCACCGTGGGGCCGGTGTCTTAGCGTTTTGTTGGAGGAGTTGTGACCTTTTCCCACCCGAATCATCATGGTTTTCGGCGGAGTTTTGGCGGAGGGCCGCGAGATCCGTCTCGGAGCGCTCATGTTCATCATCGACGACTCTGCTTGGCTCCAAGAGGCTCCGCTCGACGTGGACGCACTCCCTGTTCGCGGGGCAATGCACTTTAGCGCGTGCATCCGCGGCGTTCTCCTGCGGCAACCGTCGACCCCCTACCGGTCGGCTCCTGTGTTTTCCTCCCTCCCCATCTCCCGCCGGCGCAAGCGCTCCAGTCGGTCAAGACTTCAGCGGTGGGTGAGACACGCGGTGGCACATCAGTCGGCCACCCCTCAAGTCGCGGAGATCGAGCCCGACGAATCCCTCTATGGCCTGTTCGACCTGTCGACTGGCTCTGCAGAGACCGCATCCGAGTGCGACAGCAGCGATCCGGCGGCGGAGGTTCTGATGGTCGATGGACCGCCCAGTCCTCCCGGTTTTCCCCGCACTGACGGAGGCGCGGGTGGAGGCGACCCGTCGCGTCTCCATGAGGAGTATCTTCCCGAGCCTCTCATGTCGCTGCAGAGAGAAGAACTTCTCCGCTGGAACATGGATGCACTGCACACTCCTATCGTTGGAGAAACCCCCGAGGCTCGCGCCTTGGAGGACGCGCGCCTGGCAAACTTGGCTGAGCGCACTCGACTGGAGAATCTCCAGCGAGCACTCGATGAGCGTGCGCGACAACGGTTTCCCGAATCCAGTCGACGTCAGCTCTTTCCGCCCCCGCAGGTATATTGAACTCCAATTCAGAATTTAGCAGCTGCGGCCCGTATAGCGGAGGCGATTCAGCCTTCCCAGTCGGAGGCTGGCAGAGGCTTGCTGCAGATCAGAGTGTTACTCCGGGCAGCAGGAGATCAGAATTCCGTTGTTTCTCAGTCGCGGAACAGGACTCACAGGAGATCCGTTGCCGCGGACACAGTCCAGTCGGCTCACAGCCCGAGATCGCCCCCGAGGCATGAGGGACGTGGAGACTGGTGTGACTAGTATGGGAACCATGAGCACTATGATCACTGAGTCGATCGTGACGGTCGACGTCGAGTGCCCACACCTCCCCCAAGGAGCGGGTCGTATGTGCCTCGCCAGCAGGATGACAGGCGCCCTCGTAGTGGTGGGCGAAGGATTCCAGTCGACCCCAGAGGGCCAGGCTTTGACGCGAGATCCATTCTCGTCCAAGGTTTGGTCGACAGGAACAGGGCTCACCGAGAAGGTCACGACAGAGATGCGCCTACCAGCAGCAGAGTACATGTTTCGGGGCTAGAGTGCTTTAGTAGAGCCATCAGGGCCGCTGTGATTCCTCCCAACTTCAGGTTGGCGACTGGAGTCAGTAAGTTCACTGGTGAGTCCAAGCCCGATACTTGGCTTGAGGACTACCGAGTGGCCGTCCAGATTGGCGGCGGCAATGATGAAGTGGCCATGAAGCACATGTCTCTCATGTTGGAGGGCTCGGCCAGAGCGTGGCTGAACCAGTTAGCACCTAGCAGCATTTACACTTGGGAAGATCTCTCCCAAGTGTTCGTCACCACATTTGAAGGCACATGCAAGCAACCGGCAGGGCTGACGGAACTGCGGTCTTGCGTGCAGAAGCCGAATGAAACTTTGAGGGATTACATCCAGAGGTGGATCATGTTACATCACTCGGTGGAGAATGTGCCTGACCACCAAGCAGTTTGTGCCTTCAAGGAAGGCGTCAAGTACAGAGAACTAAATTTGAAATTCGGTCGAACCGGAGATATGTCCCTGAATCGGATGATGGAGATTGCCACCAAGTACGCTAATAGTGAAGATGAGGATCGACTCAGGAGTGGCAAGCTCAAGTCAGTCGCCCAAGAAACTGGAGGAAATTCCAATCGGAAACAGAAGCGGAAAGCCAAGCCAGCAGCTCCCGGGGAAGCCTTAGCTTTAACCCAAGGAAAGTTTAAAGGGAAACCTAAAGGACCTTGGAACCCCAAAAAGGTTAAAGACCAGGACGGAAATGATGTGTTGGACTTACCATGTCTCGTCCACACAAAGAAAGATGAAGAGGATAATTTCATTTACCCGAAACATACCACTCGACAGTGTCGACTCTTGATCCAGCAGTTCCAGGGCAAGTAGCCCAAAGCTAAGGAAAAGGAGTCGGACAAGGTCGAGGACAAAGAAGACAGTGACGATAGATACCCTTAGGTCAATTCCACTCTGATGATTTTTGCCGATGTTGAAAGCAAAAGTCGACTGAAAGTTATTAACCGAGAGGTGAATATGGTCGCTCCGGTGACACCTAGTTACCTGAAATGGTCTCAGACTGCCATAACATTCGACCAGTCCGACCACCCAACGCACATCGCCACCCCTGGGAGGCAAGCTTTGGTGGTTGACCCAGTTGTTGAAGGCACTCGACTGACCAAAGTCCTGATGGATGGTGGCAGTGGTTTGAACATATTGTATGCTGAGACGTTGAAAGGGATGGGCATTCCGATGTCCAGACTCAGTGCCAGCAACATGAGTTTCCATGGGGTCATTCCTAGGAAGAAGGCTGAATCACTCGGCCATATTGCTCTTGATGTGGTTTTCGGTGATTCCAAGAATTACCGCAAAGAGAAGTTGACATTTGAAGTTGTAGACTTCCAGAGTGCCTACCACGCTATTTTGGGCAGGCCGGCTTATGCACGCTTTATGGCCCGACCGTGTTATGTGTATCTCAAATTGAAGATGCCTGGCCCCAAAAGTGTGATCACTATTACAGGCAATCGGAAGAAAGCAGAAGAATGTTTTCAGAAAGGTTCGAAGATCGCCGATGCTCAGATGGCAGTGGTGGAGTTGCAGGAATACCAGAAGACTGCAGACCCTAGTGATTTGTTGCGAGCCAAGAAGCCCACTACAGAGTCAGCTTTTCAGTCGACTGGCGATACGAAGAAAGCTCATATCCACCCGACCGACCCCAGCGCTGCTCCAACTCATATCTCGACAACACTCAACTCCAAATAGGAAGAAGCGCTCATCCAGTTCCTTCGTGAGAACTGGGACATTTTCGCATGGAAGCCCTCTGACATGTCGGGTGTTCCCAGGGAGCTGGCTGAGCACCGCCTAAGAGTCGACTCAAAAGTAAAACCTGTCAAGGAACATCTCCGATGGTCCACCGTCCAGAAGAGAAAGGCCATTGGCAAAGAGGTAGCTCGGCTCTTAGCGGCGGAGTTCATCCGAGAAATCTACCACTCCGAGTGGCTCGCCAATGTTGTCATGGTCCCCAAGAAGGACAAGTCACTTCGCATGTGCATTGACTTTAAATATATCAATCGGGCCTGCCTGAAAGATCATTTTCCTCTCCCCCGCATCGACCAGATAGTCGACTCGACTGCAGGATGTGAGCGACTGTCTTTTTTAGATGCTTATTCCTGATACCATCAGATCCGTCTGTATGGGCCTGACGAGATCAAAACAGCTTTCATCACTCCATTCGGGTGCTTCTGTTATGTTACCATGCCATTCGGCCTCAAGAATGCCGGAGCCACATTCATGAGGATGATTCAGAAGTGTTTGCTCACCCAAATCAGTCGGAATGTGGAGGCGTACATGGATGATATTGTGGTCAAGTCATGGAAGGGTTCCGACCTGCTGACTGACCTTGTTGAAACCTTTGCCAACCTCAGAAGGTTTGATATCAAGCTTAATCCATCAAAATGCACATTCGGGGTTCCTGGCTGAAAGTTACTCGGTTTTCTCGTTTCCGAACGTGGAACCGACGCCAATCCAGAAAAAGTCGGTACTATACTCCGAATGAAAAGTCCTGTGCGAGTGCACGATGTTCAGAAGCTTACTGGTTGCTTGGCCGCCCTAAGTCGATTCATATCTCGTCTCGGTGAAAAGGCATTGCCTCTTTACCGATTGATGAAGAAGTCTGACAAGTTCGAGTGGACTCCTGAAGCTGATGCAGCGTTCGCAGAGCTCAAAGCTCTGCTCTCCACCCAGTCGGTGCTTGCTGCCCCAATCAGCAAGGAGCCTTTGATGCTTTACATTGCAGCCGCAGGACAAGTCGTCAGTACGGTACTTATGGTCGAGCGGGAAGAAGAAGGGAAAACCTTCAAAGTTCAGCGCCCAGTGTATTATATTTCTGAAGTCTTGACCCCATCGAAGCAAAGATATCCTCATTATCAGAAGCTCGTATATGGGATTTATATGACCACAAAGAAAGTTGCCCACTACTTCTCTGATCAT
Source organism: Triticum dicoccoides (assembly GCF_002162155.2). NCBI lineage: Eukaryota > Viridiplantae > Streptophyta > Magnoliopsida > Poales > Poaceae > Triticum > Triticum dicoccoides. The sequence goes on from NC_041392.1 coordinate 626,347,616, forward strand.
TCCATTACAGTCGTCAGCGACGCTCCGTTGTCAGAGATCTTGCATAACAGGGACGCAACTGGTCGAGTGGCAAAATGGGCGATTGAACTCCTTCCTCTAGATATCAAGTTTGAGGCAAAGAAAGCTATCAAGTCCCAGGCAATCGCGGATTTCATCGCCGAGTGGATCGAACAGCAACTGCCGACTCAGGTTCACTCGGAGCATTAGACCATGTTCTTCGACGGTTTGAAGATGCTAAATGGTTCCGGCGCCAGAGTAGTGTTGGTCTCCCCCAGAGGTGATAAAGTCAGATATGTTCTTCAAATCTACTTTGATTCCTCTAACAATGAGGCAGAATACGAAGCACTTTTATATGGGTTGCGCATGGCCATTTCACTCGGCGTCTGTCGCCTCATGGTCTATGGCGACTCAGATTTGGTGGTTAATCAAGTGATGAAGGAATGGGACGTCAGAAGTCCAGCCATGACTGGTTATTGCAATGCAGTGAGAAAGCTGGAGAAGAAATTCGAGGGGTTAGAGCTTCATCACATACCCCGACTGAAAAATCAAGCAGCTGATGATCTGGCAAAAATAGGTTCCAAAAGAGAAGCCATTCCCAGCAATGTGTTTTTGGAACACATCCACACACCATCAGTCCAGGAGGATCCCTTCACTAAAGAGGCCCCGCAGCCAAAAAGCACCACGGATCCGACTGAAGTTGATGTTCCAGCTATGGTCGACCTGATCATGGAAGTCTTGGTTATCACTCCCGTCTAGACAGAACCGTACATCGCGTACATCCTAAGGAAAGAACTCCCAGAAGATGAAGAAGAGGCTCGACGGATCGTCCGTCGATCCAAGGCCTTTACAGTCATAAAGGGACAGTTATATAGAGAAAGCGCGACTGAGGTCGGCCAGAAGTGTATTACACCAGAAGAAGGTCAGATGATCCTTAACGATATCCACTCGGGGACCTGTGGTCATCATGCGTCCTCTCAGACCATTGTGGCTAAAGCATACCGAGCGGGGTTCTACTGGCCAAGAGCCAATGAGATGGCAAAAGAGATAGTCGACAAATGTGAAGGATATCAGTATTAATCCAATATGCCGCACAAGCCCGCGTCAGCCCTGAAAACCATTCCACTCGTCTGGCCCTTCGTTGTTTGGGGGCTGGACATGGTTGGACCACTGAGAACAGGCAGGAGCGGCTTCACTCATGTGCTGGTAGCAGTCGACAAGTTCACAAAATGGATTGAAGCCAAGTCTATCAAGAATCTCGATGCTTGCACCACTATCAGTTTCATTAGAGAGTTGATATTCAAATATGGAGTTCCGCACAGCATCATCACGGACAATGGGTCAAACTTCAATTTCGACAAATTCAGAGCCTTTTGCGCCTCTCAGGGCACTCGGATCGACTATGCTTCGGTCGCTCACCCCCCGTCGAATGGGCAAGCAGAAAGGGCAAACAGCCTAATTCTCAAAGGACTGAAACCTCGATTGATGCACGATCTCAAGCACGCAGCAGGTGCATGGGTCGACGAGCTTCCATCAGTCCTTTGGGGATTGAGGACAACCCCGAATCGATCGACCGGACCCATTCTTTCTGGTCTACGGAGCCGAGGCAGTCTTACCGAGTGACCTGCTTCACAACGCTCCCCGAGTCGAGCTCTACTCTGAAGATGAAGCAGAACAAGCCCGGCAGGACGCAGTCGCCCTCCTAGAAGAAGAAAGAGAAATGGCCTTGATTTGATCGACCATCTATCAGCAAGACTTGCGTCGATTCCACGCCAGAAACGTGAAGAGCCGAGCCTTCCAAGAAGGAGACATAGTCCTCTGAGTGGATCAGCAGAAACCACACAAGCTCGCTCCTACTTGGGAAGGCCCCTTCATAGTCACCAGAGTCCTCCACAATGGAGCATACCACCTCTACAATGTCGATCGCCAGATTGATGAGCCACGAGCCTGGAATGCGGAGCTACTCCGCCCCTTTTATACTTGAATTCTCACTCGGATGAGATGTAATAAGAAAAACTCATGTAGTTTATTTATCAAAGACAAGAGCGTTATAATTTTCCTAGTGATTATTATTGTTTTTGTTTGCGTAAGAAATCCCCCAGTGGGTGGCTTAGCTGCAGATCTGCTTCGCCTAAGTTTGTAAAAACAGTTTCCTACCGAGTGGCGAGCCAGCCTCCCACTCGGGGGCTTAGCTGCGAATCCGTTTCGCCTAAGTATTTAAAAAATCCTACCGAGTGGAGAGCAATCCTCCTACTCGGGGGCTTAGCTGCAGTCCAGTACTCGCCTAAGTTCCCTCACTTGGAGACTTAGCTGCAGTCCGGCACTCGCCTAAGTTTGAAAAAATCCTATCAAGTGGAGAGCAATCCTCCCACTCGGGGGCTTAGCTCCAGTCCAGTACTCGCCTAAGTTCTCTCACTTGGAGACTTAGCTGCAGTCCGGCACTCGCCTAAGTTTGAAAAAATCCTACCGAGTGGAGAGCAATCCTCCCACTCGGGGGCTTAGCTGCAGTCCAGTACTCGCCTAAGTTCTCTCACTTGGAGACTTAGCTGCAGTCCGGCACTCGCCTAAGTTTGAAAATTTCCTACCGAGTGGAGAGCAATCCTCCCACTCGGGGGCTTAGCTGCAGTCCAGTACTCGCCTAAGTTCTCTCACTTGGAGACTTAGCTGCAGTCCGGCACTCACCTAAGTTTGAAAAAATCCTACCAAGCGGCGAGCCAGCCTCCCACTCGGGGGCTTAGCTGCAGTCCAGAACTCGCCTAAGTACGAAACACATCTCAATCCTCAAGGACGACGAGGGGAAGTTCGACTGCCACCTTCTCCTAGGGAGCTTTGCCACAAATACAATGCGCGATTCATCCCGCTCTACAGTAACGAAGTGCGGGTCGACTGCCACCTTCTCCTGGAGAGCTTTGCCACAAATACAATGTGCGCTCCGTCCCGCTCTGCAGTAACAAGGTGTGGGTCGACCGCCGCCTTCCCCTGGAGAGCTTCGCCACAAATACGATGCGCACTCCATCGCCGACCCACAAGGGCGACAAGACATGGGTCGACTGCTTCCCTCTCCTTCGGAGCTGCACTGCGAATACAAAAGTTGTCTCGAATGAAGAATGGGTTCACTCAGCAGGAGATTCATAAAGATATTCAACGGTAAACCAAGTTCAGATAAATTCTAAAGGTTCTGGATCACAGATCGAAGTACTCGGGCATGCAGCCCGAAAAAGTTTAACGGTTACAAAAACCACTCGGCATTCCGAGGCAAATTTAAGGTGGGACATAAGAGTTTGTTCACTCCGCGAGAGGAGGGCTGGCAGGCTCGATGAACTCGTCCAAGTAGACGCCATTGGCAATCCGAGTGGCGGCAGCAATGAAAGTCTCCATAAAAGTTCGGAAGTTGTGCTTCTGGGTGTTGGCGACCTTGATTGCGGCCAGCTTATCTTGTCGCACCTCCTTGCAGTGGACACGAACCAAAGATAGAGCCACATCAGCACCACACCGAGCAGAAGACTTCTTCCACTCCAGCACTCGGCCAGGGATTCCGTTAAGTTGAGTCATCAGAGACTCAAGATCGTTTTGGAGTGTGGCCTCTGGCCAAAGTGTCGGGTCGATCCGTGACATGGCGACCTTCAGTCGAGCCAAGTAGTCCACGGCACTGTCAATGCGAGATTCCAGACGGAGCAGATTCATGGCAGTTTCATCTTTCACGAGAGAGTTGATTGGATCCAAACCTGGTTCGATCCGCCCAGTCTCCTCTTCAAAGTTTTGGCAAAACTCTGCATTCACGATCCAAGGATAAGTCAATTTTCATACACTGAGTCGACACAAAAAAAATCAGTCGGAACAGAATGTGCACCTTCAAGCTTGATGAACAACTTAATGGCAAGACTTCTCAGATAGCTCTCCAGATCATCCCTCCTGCGAGCAATGCTTTCCATTTTCTCGCCCTGGACGAGATTCGCCTTCTTCCAGCGCGAGCACTCCTTGTTAGAATCATTCAGAGCGGTCTTCAGCCTGGTATTCTCTTCTTCCAACTGGCCGACCGAAGCCAGCTTCTGTTCGGCCAGAGCGGTCCTGTCGTCAGCCGCCTTACGAGCAGCAGCCAAATCCTCATCCTTCTTCGCCAGAGCTTCTCTCAGTTTTTATGCAAAGAAATGATGATTGATTCAGAAATAGCAGAAGGGTACTCGAGCCTAAAACTGACCAGTCGACAAACTCGTCTTACCAGCGGCGCCGTCTCTGACCTTTTGCAGCTCTGTCCTGGCCAGCTCCAGGTCAAGGTTCAGTTGAATCTGCTGCTTCTCCAAGTCAGCAAAGCGAGCTCCAAGATCACAAGATTTCTGAAATCAAAGGGGAGAAGTTATTTTACAGCGAAAAACAACAAAGGCAATAAATACTAAGACTACGGTCGACTGCCCGCAGTCCACAATAGTCTCGGGGACTACACCCAGTGGGTGCACTTTGCGTGCCCCCACCGGTTCTGATCCCACTCGACCGGCCTGCCGAAGTCGAGTCCAAAAAAAGGCAGAAAGAGAGAAAGTAGAACTCAGACCACAGTCGACTGCCAGTAGTCCACCATAGTCTCGGGGACTACACCCAGTGGGTGCACTTTGCGTGCCCCCACCGGTTCTGATCCCACTCAACCAGACCGAGTGGAAGAGATAAACTATTTATACATTCGACAAAATACAAAGACTACAGTCGACTGCCAGCAGTCCACCGTAGTCTCGGGGACTACACCCAGTGGGTGCACTCAGCGTGCCCCCACTAGTCCAAAAAATTCAATCGACACACCCAGTGGGTGTACAGATGAAAAGATTTTCGGAAAGAGTCTTCAGATAGCATATCCTAACGGAACAAGCGGCGACCAACTAACCTGAACGTTGCTCTGGAGAGCCGAGCTGGCATCATAGGCGGCTTGGCTGGCGTCCCACACCGTCTTCATCTTCTCCATCATAATGCCCGCCTGGCGTATGGCTTCCCTAGCAGCATTCACCTCGTCCTCTGGGACATGATGGGTCGCAAAAACTGAAGGCGGGTCGGCAGGGGCCCGAGCAGTCGACGAAGAAGGCAAGGCACTCGACAGTGGCTCGGCGAAGGTAACAGAACCCCGATTGACGTCGCCAGTGTCCTGAACGACTGGTTCCGCCCTCGGCGTCGACTGTAGCGCCTCACTTACAGGAGCTCGCCTATTCTTCCTCGTCAAAGGCCTCTCGGGCTCTTCACCATCATCAAGGAGGTCAATAATGTTGGGAGCTGTGCAAAGTTCAATTGCCAAAATCACGTCACCCAATGATGCACATTGCAGTTGAATCGACCGAATAAAGATAGTATGGCAGAAATCATACCCGGATTAGAAGTGACCGCATCCTCCATCACCTCATCATCATCCCTGTAAGCTGAGGTCCCGGAAGTGGCAGCGCTGACAATTACAAAGTTCGTCCAGTTAAAACAAGAAAAACAAACATCACGGAGCGTCGAGTGAATACAAAGAGAGACACTCACGCGGAGGCGACGGGGATATCAATCTTGATCTTCGGCAATGCCTTCCGAGTCCTCGGCTCTGCAACTTTGGGGTGCTTTGGCGCCTTCTCAGTCGGGGTTGGTGAAGAGATCCGAGGACGCTTTGAAGACTGACCAGCCTGAGTAGTTGCCTTGTCACGGGCACTCGGCTGTTCTTGGTCGAGCTTGGATCACCTCTCCCTGCGAGGGGGCGACTCGACTTCTTCTCCATCACTTGAGTCGTCGCTTCCTCCATCCCCTTCACCATCGGAAGTCCACTCGCCACTGTCGCCGCCACTCGCCTCGCCTTCCAGTGCTTGCTCTTGCTCCCCGTTGGGCATTGAATACATTTCAATAATGGCCTGAAAGAAAGCAGGGAGAACAAAGTCAGTCGACGCAATATAGGCAGCTGCGCGAGTGAATTCAGATTACAAGCAAAAACTCAAAATCAGACCTGCTCTAGTGCATGAGACTGGTCGAATGGGGGAACTCTCCTGGCTCCCCTGGGATTGTCCTTGTGCCCAGTAATGCCCGATAGCCACTTCTCCAGTGTGTCGTCGTCGACCTCCTCCGGGTGGATCTGAGTGGAGTCTTCAAGACCCGAATACATCCACATCGGATGGTCTCGAGCTTGAAGAGGCTGGATGCACCGCTGAAGGAAGACCTCCAAGAGATCCATACAAGTGACCCCGTCACGAATAAGCTGGACCACTCGATCGACCAACACCTTCACGTGCGCCTTCTCCTCCAGGAGCACCTTCAAAGGGGAGGGTTTCTCCACTCGGTCCATGGTAAAGTGAGGGAGGCCAGTCGATTGCCCTGGCATCGACTGGTCTTTACAATAAAACCAGGTCGACTACCATCCACGAACTGAGTCAGGAAGAATCATGGCCGGAAAGGAGCTTTTCCCTCTCGTCTGGATGCCAAGACCCCCACACATCTGGATCACTTGGGTCCTCTCGTCACTCGGATTAGCCTTTTTCACTGTCTGGGAGCGACAAGTGAAAATATGCTTGAAAAGACCCCAGTGAGGCCGGCAACCCAGGAAATTCTCACACAAAGAAATGAAAGCGGTGAGATAAACAATTGAGTTGGGGGTAAAATGGTGGAGTTGTGCCCCAAAGAAGTTCAGAAACCCTCGAAAGAAAGGGTGAGGAGGCAAGGAAAATCCACGGTCGACGTGGGTGGCAAGAAGAACACGCTCACCCTCCCGAGGTTGCGGCTCTGATTCCTTCCTCGGAAGCCACGCCGAGTCATAGGGGATCAGCCCCCCTTCGGCCAGGTCGTCGAGGTCTTCTTGGGTGATCCTCGAGTGGATCCAGTCGCCCTAGATCCAGCCCTTTGGCAGGCCGGTCCGCGAGGAAGATCCGCCCTAGCTGGTCGCCTTCCCCTTCAACCTCGCCGTCGCCTTCTTTGCCCGCTCCAGAGCCACCGTCTTCTCCTTCCCCATTGTCACCGGCGAGAGGCGTACGGAGCGGTGATGCTGGGGCGAGAGCGAGCGCAGCGGAGGGGCGTGAAGAGGAGAAGAGGAAATGGGAACGCACTGTTCGAGAGACTCCAGTCCAACGCCTTATATGAGGCCACTTCCGAGTGGCTGACGGGTAGGCCCAGGTGGCTCTATCAAATCCCGTAATGATCGCGCGCGCGATACGTGGTGAAAAAGGCGGCGCGAGGATCGAGGCGGCTCCGCTCTATCCCATCCGATTACTGCGGCCTCCCCCGTCCCGCGCGCTTCCCAAAATTCGGATCCCACGAAATCTGCGGGCAGCAAACAACTTGTCAGACCAAAGATCTCCTCCGCACCGTCACTCGGAGACTTACAAGTAAAGAAACTCACTCGACGAAGAATTAAGAATGGATCAAGGCGACTGAAAAGGAAGTTGCTGTCATCACTCAGGTCTGTTGATCCGAAACAAGATATGCTCATGGCATGAAAAACGAGTCGGAGAAGTTCTCAACTCCTTCCCCACTCAAACCTCGATCCATTCAGGGGCTAATGATGAAGCTATATACCTAGGGTAGGGTCATGGACCTGTCCTAACTGCCCTACCCAAGGACATCTCTAGAAGAAATCACCTTTCAATCGACTTGGAGGTGTTCCACTCGACAGACTCGAAGACGCTCGACCAAGAAGCAATCACTCGACCAAGATCCAACCACTCGACGGCCAGGAGACCTAAAGTCACTCCGCACGCTAACGGTCGGTCATTAAGTAGCTTTTATGGTCATCATAGCACTTTATTACTAGCGTTACCTGTAACGCCCTGCCTTAATGTACATTGAACCCTTTGTAACATGGGCTGGCCGGGGTCCTGGCGCACTCTATATAAGCCACCCCCCTCCTCCAAGACAAGGGTTTGCACCTCTGTAATTCATACTCACATAATCCAGTCGACCGCCTCCGGGCTTCGAGACGTAGGGCTATTACTTCCTCCAAGAAGGGACTGAACTCGTAAACCTTGCGTGCTTACAACTTCTCCATAGCTAAGATCTTGCCTCTCCATACTTACCCCCCTACACTACTTTCAGACTTAGAACCACGACACTCATAGCGATTCAGATCGCGGTTGATTCTGATCTAAGCGTCGAACAACGGCGCCTCCGTGTTCAACACACGTGCAGCCCGGTGACATCTCCTACGCCTTGATTCAGCAAGGGGAGAAGGAGAGGTTGGGGAAGACTCCGTCCAGCAGCAGCATGACAGCGTGGCGGTGTTGGAGGAGCGCGGTGTTGGGTTTCGTAGTAATTTCAAAAAAAATTCTACGCACACGCAAGATCATGGTGATGCATAGCAATGAGAGGGGAGAGTGTGATCTACGTACCCTCGTAGATCGACAATGGAAGCGTTTGGTTGATGTAGTCGTACGTCTCCACGGCCCGACCGATCAAGCACCAAAACTACGGCACCTCCGAGTTCTAGCACACGTTCAGCTCGATGACGATCCCCGGACTCCGATCCAGCAAAGTGTCGGGGAAGAGTTCCATCAGTACGATGGCGTGGTGACGATCTTGATGTACTACCGTCGCAGGGCTTCGCCTAAGCACCGCTACAATATTATCGAGGACTATGGTGGAAGGGGGCACCGCACACGGCTAAGAGTATGATCACGTGGATCAACTTGTGTCTCTAGGGGTGCCCCTACCTCCGTATATAAAGGTTCAAGGGAGGGGGGCCGGCCGGCCAAGGTGTGGCGTGCCAGGAGGAGTCCTACTCCCTCTGGGAGTATGACTCCCCCCCTTTCCTAGTTGTAATAGGATTCGTGGGGTGGGAAAAGAGAGAGAGAGAAGGAGGGGGGCGCCGGCCCCTTCTCTCCTTGTCCTATTTGGACTAGGGGTGAGGGGCGCGTGGCCCAGCCCTGGCTGCCTCTTCTCTTCTTCCACTAAGGCCCACTAAGGCCCATATACCTCCCGGGGGGTTCCGGTAACCTCCCGGTACTCCGGTAAAATCCCGATTTCACCCGGAACACTTCCGATATCCAAACATAGGCTTCCAATATATCAATCTTTATGTCTCGACCATTTCGAGACTCCTCGTCATGTCCGTGATCACATCCGGGACTCTGAACAACCTTCGGTACATCAAAATGCATAAACTCATAATATAACTATCATCGTAACCTTAAGCGTGCGGACCCTACGGGTTCGAGAACAATGTAGACATGACCGAGACACGTCTCTGGTCAATAACCAATAGAGGAACCTGGATGCTCATATTGGCTCCTACATATTCTACGAAGATCTTTTATCGGTCAGACCGCATAACAACATACGTTGGTCCCTTTGTCATCGGTATGTTACTTGCCCGAGATTCGATCGTTGGTATCCTATACCTAGTTCAATCTCGTTACTAGCAAGTCTCTTTACTCGTTCTGTAATACATCATCCCGCAACTAACTCATTAGTTGCAATGCTTGCAAGGCTTAAGTGATGTGCATTACCGAGAGGGCCCAGAGATACCTCTCCGACAATCGGAGTGACAAACCCTAATCTCGAAATACGCCAACCCAACATATACCTTTGGAGACACCTGTAGAGCTCCTTTATAATCACCCAGTTACGTTGTGACGTTTGGTAGCACACAAAGTGTTCCTCTGGCAAACGGGAGTTGCATAATCTCATAGTCATAGGAACATGTATAAGTCATGAAGAAAGCAATAGCAACATACTAAACGATCGTATGCTAAGCTAATGGAATGGGTCGTGTCAATCAGATCATTCAACTAATGATGTGATCCTGTTAATCAAATGACAACTCTTTGTCCATGGTTAGGAAACATAACCATATTTGATTAACAAGCTAGTCTAGTAGAGGCATACTAGTGACACTCTGTTTGTCTATGTATTCACACATGTATTATGTTTCCGGTTAATACAATTCTAGCATGAATAATAAACTTTTATCATGATATAAGGAAATAAATAATAACTTTATTATTGCCTCTAGGGCATATTTCCTTCAGTCTCCCACTTGCACTAGAGTCAATAATCTAGATTACACAGTAATGATTCTAACACCCATGGAGCCTTGGTGTTGATCATGTTTTGCTCGTGGAAGAGGCTTAGTCAACGGGTCTGCAACATTCAGATCCATATGTATCTTGCAAATCACTATGTCTCCCAGCTGGACTAGATCCCGGATGGAATTGAAGCGTCTCTTGATGTGCTTGGTTCTCTTGTGAAATCTGGATTCCTTTGCCAAGGCAATTGCACCAGCATTGTCACAAAAGATTTTCATTGGACCCGATGCACTAGGTATGACACCCAGATCGGATATGAACTCCTTCTCCAGACTCCTTCATTTGCTGCTTCTGAAGCAGCTATGTATTCTGCTTCACACGTAGATCCCGCCACGACGCTTTGTTTAGAACTGGACCAACTGACAGCTCCACCATTTAATGTAAACACATATCCGGTTTGCGATTTAGAATCGTCTGGATCAGTGTCAAAGCTTGCATCAACGTAACCGTTTACGATGAGCTCTTTGTCACCTCCATATATGAGAAACATATCCTTAGTCCTTTTCAGGTACTTCAGGATGTTCTTGACCGCTGTCCAGTGATCCACTCCTGGATTACTTTGGTACCTCCCTGCTAGACTTATAGCAAGGCACACATCAGGTCTGGTACACAGCATTGCATACATGATAGAGCCTATGGCTGAAGCATAGGGAACATCTTTCATCTTCTCTCTATCTTCTGTAGTGGTCGGGCATTGAGTCCGACTCAACTTCACACCTTGTAACACAGGCAAGAACCCTTTCTTTGCTTGATCCATTTTGAACTTCTTCAAAATCTTGTCAATGTATGTGCTTTGTGAAAGTCCAATTAAACATCTCGATCTATCTCTATAGATCTTTATGCCTAATATGTAAGCAGCTTCACCGAGGTCTTTCATTGAAAAACTCTTATTCAAGTATCCCTTTATGCTATCCAGAAATTCTATATCATTTCCAATCAGTAATATGTCATCTACATATAATACCAGAAATGCTATAGAGCTCCCACTCACTTTCTTGTAAATACAGGCTTCTCCAAAAGTCTGTATAAAACCAAATGCTTTGATCACACTATCAAAGCGTTTATTCCAACTCCGAGAGGCTTGCACCAGTCCATAAATGGATCGCTGGAGCTTGCACACTTTGTTAGCTCCCTTTGGATTGAAAAAACCTTCCGGTTGAATCATATACAACTCTTCTTCCAGAAATCCATTCAGGAATGCAGTTTTGACATCCATCTACCAAATTTCATAATCATAAAATGCGGCAATTGCTAACATGATTCGGACAGACTTAAGCATCGCTACGGGTGAGAAGGTCTCATCATAGTCAATCCCTTGAACTTGTCGAAACCCTTTTGCGACAAGTCGAGCTTTGTAGACAGTAATATTACCGTCGGCGTCAGTCTTCTTCTTGAAGATCCATTTATTCTCAATTGCTTGCCGATCATTGGGCAAGTCAACCAAAGTCCATACTTTGTTCTCATACATGGATCTCATCTCAGATTTCATGGCCTCAAGCCATTTCGCGGAATATGGGCTCACCATCGCTTCTTCATAGTTCGTAGGTTCATCATGATCTAGTAGCATGACTTCCAGAACAGGATTACCGTACCACTCTGGTGCGGATCTCACTCTGGTTGATCTACGAGGTTCAGTAGTATCTTGTTCTGAAGTTTCATGATCATTATCATTAGCTTCCTCACTAATTGGTGTAGGTGTCACAGAAATAGTTTTCTGTGATGCACTACTTTCCAATAAGGGAGCAGGTACAGTTACCTCGTCAAGTTCTACTTTCCTCCCACTCACTTCTTTCGAGAGAAACTCCTTCTCTAGAAAGTTTCCGAACTTAGCAACAAAAGTCTTGCCTTCGGATCTGTGATAGAAGGTGTATCCAATAGTCTCCTTTGGATATCCTATGAAGACACATTTCTCCGATTTGGGTTCGAGCTTATCAGGTTGAAGCTTTTTCACATAAGCATCGCAGCCCCAAACTTTCAAAAACGACAACTTTGGTTTCTTGCCAAACCATAGTTCATAAGGTGTCGTCTCAACGGATTTTGATGGTGCCCTATTTAACATGAATGCGGCCGTCTCTAAAGCATAACCCCAAAACGATAGCGGTAAATCAGTAAGAGCCATCATAGATCGCACCATATCTAGTAAAGTACGATTACGACGTTCGGACACACCATTACGCTGTGGTGTTCCGGGTGGCGTGAGTTGCGAAACTATTCTGCATTGTTTTAAATGTACACCAAACTTGTAACTCAAATATTCTCCTCCACGATCAGATCGTAGAAACATTATTTTCTTGTTACGATGATTTTCTACTTCACTCTGAAATTCTTTGAACTTTTAAAATGTTTCAGACTTGTGTTTCATCAAGTAGATATACCCATATCTGCTCAAATCATCTGTGAAGTTCAGAAAATAATGATACTTGCCGTGAGCCTTAACACTCATCGGACTGCATACATCAGTATGTATTATTTCCAATAAGTCAGTTGCTCGCTCCGGAGAACGGTGTCTTAGTCATCTTGCCCATGAGGCATGGTTCGCAAGCATCAAGTGATTCCAAAATCCCATCAGCATGGAGTTTCTTCATGCGCTTTACACCAATATGACCTAAACGGTAGTGCTACAAATAAGTTGCACGATCATTATTAACTTTGCATCTTTTGGTTTCAAATTTATGATTATGTGTATCACTACGATCGAGATCCAACGAACTATTTTCATTGGGTGTGTAACCATATAAGGTTTTATTCATGTAAACAAAACAACAATTTATTCTCTTACTTAAATGAATAACCGTATTACAATAAACATGATCAAATCATATTCATGCTCAACGCAAATACCAAATAACACTTATTCGGGTTCAACACTAATCCCGAAAGTATAGGGAGTGTGCGATGATGATCATATCAATCTTGGAACCACTTCCAACACACATCGTCACTTCACCCTTAATTAGTCTCTGTTTATTCTGCAACTCCCGTTTCGAGTTACTAATCTTAGCAACTGAACTAGTATCAAATACTGAGGGGTTGCTATAAACACTAGTAAAGTACACATCAATTACATGTATATCAAATATACTTATGTTCACTTTGCCATCCTTCTTATCCGCCAATCACTTGGGGTAGTTCCGCTTCCAGTGACCAGTCCCTTTGCAGTAGAAGCACTTAGTCTCAGGCTTAGGACCAGACTTGGGCTTCTTCACTTGAGCAGCAACTTGCTTGCTGTTCTTCTTGAAGTTCCCCTTCTTCCCTCTGCCCTTTTCTTGAAACTAGTGGTCTTGTCTACCGTCAACACTTGATGTTTTTCTCGATTTCTACCTTCGTCAATTTCCGCATTACGAAGAGCTTGGGAATCATTTCCGTTATCCCTTGCATATCATAGTTCATCACGAAGTTCTACTAACTTGGTGATGGTGACTAGAGAATTCTGTCAATCACTATCTTATCTGGAAGATTAACTCCCACTTGATTCAAGCAATTGTAGTACTCAGACAATTTGGGCACATGCTCACTAGTTGAGCAATTCTCCTCCATCTTTTAGCTATAGAACTTGTTCGAGACTTCATATCTCTCAACTCGGGTATTTGCTTGAAATATTAACTTCAACTCCTGGAACATCTCATATGCTCCATGACGTTCAAAACGTATTTGAAGTCCCGATTCTAAGCCATTAAGCATGGTGCACTAAACTATCAAGTAGTCATCATATTGAGCTAGCCAAATGTTCATAATGTCTGCATCTGCTCCTGCAACAGGTCCGTCACCTAGCGGTGCATCAAGGACATAATTCTTCTGTGCAGCAATGAGGATAAACCTCAGATCACGGATCCAATCCGCATCATTGCTACTAACATCTTTCAAATTTGCTTTCTCAAGGAACGCATTAAAATTCAACGGAACAACAGCATGGGCCATTTATCTACAATCATACATAAACAAGCAAGATACTATCAGGTACTAAGTTCATGATAAATTTAGGTTCAATTAATCATATTACTTAAAGAACTCCCACTTAGATAGACATCCCTCTAATCTTCTAAGTGATTACGTGATCCAAATCAACTAAACCATGTCCGATCATCACGTGAGATGGAGTAGTTTCATTGGTGAACATCACTATGTTGATCATATCTACTATATGATTCACGCTCGACCTTTCGGTCTCTGTGTTCCGAGGCCATATCTGTATATGCTTGGCTCGTCAAGTATAACCTGAGTATTCCGCGTGTGCAACTGTTTTGCACCTATTGTATTTGAACGTAGAGCCTATCACACCCGATCATCACGTGGTGTCTCAGCACAAAGAACTTTCGCAACGGTGCATACTCAGAGAACACTTCTTGATAATTTAGTGAGAGATCATCTTATAATGCTATCATCAAGCAAAGCAAGATAAGATGCATAAAAGATAAACATCACATGCAATCAATATAAGTGATATGATATGGCCATCATCATCTTGTGCTTGTGATCTCCATCTCCGAAGCACCGTCGTGATCACCATCGTCACCGGCGCGACACCTTGATCTCCATCGTAGCATCGTTGTCGTCTCGCCAATCTTATGCTTCCATGACTATCGCTACCGCTTAGTGATAAAGTAAAGCATTACAGCGTGATTGCATTGCATACAATAAAGCGACAACCATATGGCTCCTGCAAGTTGCCGATAACTCGGTTACAAAACATGATCATCTCATACAATAAAATTTAGCATCATGTCTTGACCATATCACATCACAACATGCCCTGCAAAAACAAGTTAGACGTCCTCTACTTTGTTGTTGCATGTTTTACGTGGCTGCTACGAGCTTAAGCAAGAACCAATCTTACCTACGGATCAAAACCACAATGATAGTTTGTCAAGTTGGTGCTATTTTAACCTTCGCAAGGACCGGGCGTAGCCACACTTGGTTCAACTAAAGTTGGAGAAACTGTCACCCGCAAGCCACCTATGTGCAGAGCACATCGGGAGAACCGGTCTCGCGTAAGCGTACGCGTAATGTTGGTCCGGGCGGCTTCGTCCAACAATACCGCCGAACCAAAGTATGACATGCTGGTAAGCAGTATGACTTATATCGCCCACAACTCACTTGTGTTCTACTCGTGCATATAACATCAACATATAAAACCTAGGCTCGGATGCCACTGTTGGGTTTCGTAGTAATTTCAAAAAAATTCCTACGCACACGCAAGATCATGGTGATGCATAGCAACGAGAGGGGAGAGTGTGATCTACGTACCCTTGTAGATCGACAACGGAAGCGTTTGGTTTATGTAGTCGTACATCTCCACGGCCCGACCGATCAAGCACCGAAACTACGACACCTCCGAGTTCTAGCACACGTTCAGCTCGATGACGATCCCCGGACTCCGATCCAGCAAAGTGTCGGGGAAGAGTTCCGTCAGCACGATGGCGTGGTGACGATCTTGATGTACTACCGTCGCAGGGCTTCGCCTAAGCACCGCTACAATATTATCGAGGACTATGGTGGAAGGGGGCACCGCACACGGCTAAGAGTATGATCACGTGGATCAACTTGTGTCTCTAGGGGTGCCCCTGCCTCCGTATATAAAGGTTCAAGGGAGGGGGGCCGGGCGGCCAAGGTGTGGCGCACCAGGAGGGAGTAGGACTCCCCCCTTTCCTAGTTGGAATAGGATTCGTGGGGTGGGAAAGAGAGAGAGAGAAGGAGGGGGCACCGGCCCCTTCTCTCCTTGTCCTATTCGGACTAGGGGTGAGGGGCACGTGGCCCAGCCCTGGCTGCCTCTTCTCTTCTTCCACTAAGGCCCACTAAGGCCCATATACCTCCCGGGGGTTCCGGTAACCTCCAGTACTCCGGTAAAATCCCGATTTCACCCGGAACACTTCCGATATCCAAACATAGGCTTCCAATATATCAATCTTTATGTCTCGACCATTTCGAGACTCCTCGTCATGTCCGTGATCACATCCGGGACTCCGAACAATCTTCGGTACATCAAAATGCATAAACTCATAATATAACTGTCATCGTAACCATAAGCGTGCGGACCCTACGGGTTCGAGAACAATGTAGACATGACTGAGACACGTCTCCGGTCAATAACCAATAGCGGAACCTGGATGCTCATATTGGCTCCTACATATTCTACGAAGATCTTTTATCAGTCAGACCGCATAACAACATACGTTGTTCCCTTTGTCATCGGTATGTTACTTGCCCGAGATTCGATCGTCGGTATCCTATACCTAGTTCAATCTCGTTACTAGCAAGTCTCTTTACTCGTTCTGTAATACATCATCCCGCAACTAACTCATTAGTTGCAATGCTTGCAAGGCTTAAGTGATGTGCATTACCGAGAGGGCCCAGAGATACCTCTCCGACAATCGGAGTGACAAATCCTAATCTCGAAATACGCCAACCCAACATATACCTTTGGAGACACCTGTAGAGCTCCTTTATAATCACCCAGTTACGTTGTGATGTTTGGTAGCACACAAAGTGTTCCTCTGGCAAACGGGAGTTGCATAATCTCATAGTCAAACGAACATGTATAAGTCATGAAGAAAGCAATAGCAACATACTAAACGATCGGATGCCAAGCTAATGGAATGGGTCGTGTCAATCAGATCATTCAACTAATGATGTGATCCTGTTAATCAAATGACAACTCTTTGTCCATGCTTAGGAAACACAACCATCTTTGATTAACAAGCTAGTCTAGTAGAGGCATACTAGTGACACTCTGTTTGTCTATGTATTCACACATGTATTATGTTTCCCGTTAATACAATTCTAGCATGAATAATAAACTTTTATCATGATATAAGGAAATAAATAATAACTTTATTATTGCCTCTAGGGCATATTTCCTTCACGCGGGACTCCAGCAGGGCTTCGCCAAGCACTACGAGAGACGAGGAGGGAGAGGGGTAGGGCTGCGCCAACAGGGGAAGAACCTCGTGTGTTGGGCTGCCCCTTTGCCTCCACTATATATAGGGGGAGAGGGACGGCTGCGCCCCCACCTAGGGTTTCCACCCTAAGGGTGGCGGCAGCCCCAATCCTCATCTGGGGTGGCGTCCAAGTGGGGGGGAGAGGGAGGCGCACCAGGCATGGGCCTTAGGGCCCATCTGCCCTTAGGGTTTGCCCCTCTTCTCTCTAGGCGCATGGGCCTTGGTGGGGAGGCGCCCCAGCCCACCTAGGGGCTGGTCCCTCTCACACTTGGCCCATGTATGCCTCCGGGGCCCATGGCCCCTCCCGGTGGACCCCCGGACCCCTCCGGTGGTCCCGGTACACTACCGGTGATGCCCGGAACACTTCCGCTGGCCAAAACTATACTTCCTATATATCAATCTTTACCTCCGGACCATTCCGGAACTCCTCATGACGTCTGGGATCTCATCCGGGACTCCGAAGAACATTCGGTAACCGCGTACATACTTTCCCTATAACCCTAGCGTCATCGAACCTTAAGTGTGTAGACCCTACGGGTTTGGGAGTCATGCAGATATGGCCGAGACAACTCTCCGGTCAATAACCAACAGCGGGATCTGGATACCCATGTTGGCTCCCACATGCTCCACGATGATCTCATCGGATGAACCACGATGTCAAGGATTCAATCAATCCCGTATACAATTCCCTTTGTCTATCGGTACGATACTTGCCCGAGATTCGATCGTCGGTATCCTGATACCTTGTTCAATCTCGTTACCGGCAAGTCTCTTTACTCGTTCCGTAACACATCATCCCGTGATCAACTCCTTGGTCACATTGTGCACATTATGATGATGTCCTACCGAGTGGGCCCAGAGATACCTCTCCGTTTACACGGAGTGACAAATCCCAGTCTCGATTCGTGCCAACCCAACAGACACTTTCGGAGATACCCGTATTGCACCTTTATAGCCACCCAGTTACGTTGTGACGTTTGGCACACCCAAAGCACTCCTACGGCATCCGGGGGTTGCACAATCTCATGGTCTAAGGAAATGATACTTGACATTAGAAAAGCTTTAGCATACGAACTACACGATCTTGTGCTAGGCTTAGGATTGGGTCTTATCCATCACATCATTCTCCTAATGATGTGATCCCGTTATCAACAACATCCAATGTCCATGGTCAGGAAACCGTAACCATCTATTGATCAACGAGCTAGTCAACTAGAGGCTTACTAGGGACATGGTGTTGTCTATGTATCCACACATGTATCTGAGTTTCCTATCAATACAATTCTAGCATGGATAATAAACGATTATCATGAACAAGGAAATATAATAATAACCAATTTATTATTGCCTCTAGGGCATATTTCCAACAGTTCTGAACATGCAGGAAGTTGTCATGGATGGAGCGTTTCTTCACGAAGGCACTTTGGCATTTGGAGACCAAACTGGGCAGTATAGGAGCGAGTCTATTTGCCAGCAGCTTGGAGAAGATCTTGAACAGGCTATGAATCAGGCTGATTGGTCTGTAGTCTCTGACCACACGGGCGTCGGCCTTCTTGGGGAGCAGTATGATGTTCGCGGAGTTAATGAGAGAGGCACAGTCGCCGCGGAGGTTAGCAAGCTGAAGGATTGCGTCAACAATTTTGGTTCGGTCCGGAGCACCATACGCCGGTGCAGAAAAACTAAGCTATATTCCAATCATGCATTGTGATCGTTGGTTCACATGCGTTGAGTGTTAGGATGATCTCCACCGTGTGGGCCCAAAGGCCCACCAGGCCCTTAGATCCGCGCCCTGATCGGGGGCGCTCAACTCATTATGGTTGGCGGGCCCCTGTCACCTGCACTATATAAAAAGGTGAGGGCCGGCAGCTCACATTACGAGGTTTGTCGCGACGCCGTACACCCCACCTACATCCCCTGTCGATCTAGGGTTAGTGCAGTGCTGATGGGAAGCACAGTCACCACTGCCCTCTCTGTCATCACCGGCCACCGTCACCATGGCCGGCACCGGGACCTCCTCGAGCCACAAGTAAAGGTAGTACTACCGATCTAATCTAGCCTACCTGATCCCAGAGGTATAACAATGGTATCCGCCAGATTGGGTTTAGACATTTCGGCAGAAAAGACATTCAAAGATAATTCTCCCCTCCCAAGAACCCTAATCAGAGGGTAAAGAAAAGATTACCGGCAGAGGGCCTCGGGCCTCGCCGACAAAGTGCGCCGCCAATCCGTCCGCGCCTGTTCCTCTCGATCCCCACACACATCGGCAAGCCGAGGTGCGGGGACGAAGAACCACCCCACATGGGGCAAAGGGCACCGCGACCAAACCGCTTGACGGCGGCGTGCTCACCGCAAGGTGGACGCACAGTCGGCGAGGGGGATGGCAACGGCGCCATGGATCGTCATCGTCCGTCGAACACAAGGGGAGCAGAGGAGGGCTCGCCCTTGTAACTCTCTCTCTCTCTCTCTATCTATCTATCTATCTATCTATCTACCTAAAGAACAAAAACGAAGAGAAAGGGAGGGGGAAGGTGAAAGAGACGGCGACCGGACCTGGTCCGATGGCCGCTCGATGCTGTCGCCGGTGACCGGCCCGCTCAGGACCCGTGGCCGTGCTGCCACAAAGCAGGGACAAACATGCAGAGGCACGCCGTGGCAGACGGGAGAAAAGATCGAAGAAAGGAACGGGAAGGAGAAAGAGCCGGCGGCTGGACGCCGTGTGGTGGCTGCTTGACGCCGTCACCGGCGACCGGTGCGGCCGGACTCGCTGCGGCGCCGCTGCTATGGGCCGGAGATAGAAGAGAGGGATAGAAATGGATTAGGATTACGCGAGCGGCGCGGTGGAGCGGTTTTTGTTCAATCGAACCGCACGGATGGCCGTCGGATCTCCACGGATGGTTCAGATCGAACCCTAGAGCGGCCATGGGCTGTTGGGTCGAAAGTAGTGGGTCGCTGGGTTTCGGCCGGCTGACGAGGCCGAGTCTAGGCTCGGCTCGAGCGGCGCATCACGCGGGGCATGCTACGGGCCGCATGCGCTGAGCCGAGGCTGCGCTGCTGTTTTAATTTCGTTTTATCTGTTTCTTTTTGTCTAGATTTGGGGCAGATTTCAAATAGTTTTCTATGCAAAAAAATTCGAACAAAAATTTTGTTTTAGAAAATATAAAAGTAAACAGAAAAAGTTTCTGAAAATGAAAATAGAAAATTTCTAGAAAAGGAAATGTTCATGAATTTTACAAAGAAAATAATAAAGTTCATGATTTTTATTTGGTCAAAGAAAAGTTTATGTAAAGAATAAAAAATTCATGAATTTTTATTCATGTTTTTACGCTGAAAATAAAAATAAAGTTTTTTAAGTGAATAGAATTAAAGTAAAAGATTAAATTGTTGCTTCTCTAATGCATTTTTGAACCAACCGGTTAAAATTGCTTAGAGAGTAAAAGAGTACAGAATTGTTTCTGAATAGAATATCGTAAAGTTTCACTGCATAGTAAAAGTTTTATCCTCCAATTAAATTGGAACCAACGGGGAAATTTAATTAGAAGAACAGTTTTTGAGAGAAATTTTTTGCTTGTGGGTGAAATCAGATTCAGATAGCTTCTGCTATGACAGTAGAAAGATATTTGATTAAAGTTTAATTATGGTATTGTTATTTTCTGACCAGCGTTGATGATGACAATATTATAATTCAATGAGTCTTATAGTTAAAAGTTCAAATCTCTGATAAATGTTGTATCAAAGTGACCAATTTTCAGAGAATTTGATAAATATTGAGAAATGTATATTGCTAGTTTTCCGCTGCAATAAAGTTGATAATGATGATTATTTTCTTAGCAAAGTTGCTTAATAGAAATTTTATAATCACATTATTTATGAGTTATATGTGTTATTTCTATTTCTGCCCAACGGTGATATGGAATTAATGTAAAAAGGTGATGTTTTATTCTATTTCTACCTAATGGTGATTTAGAATATAAAAGAAAGGTTTAAAAGTTTAATGTGTATATCTTTAACCAGACCAACGTAGGGTTATTTTTAAGCTCATTATTGTTGACTATTGGTTAATTTTCTCAGACTAAAAGTTTTCCATGCTTTCATTTATGAAAGCAAAAGGCTGGGTACTTGTGTCCCAAAAGATGACCAAGAAAGGTCATAACATGAGGGAGTATGTTCTCTCTAAAGAATGGCTTCAAAGAAGCCAATTCTGGATATTAATCCAAGAAAGAGATATATCATTGAGAGTCTTGCTCGATGAATGTCTTCATGTACTCTTCGTGGAAAAGAATTCTCATCTTCTATGAGATGCAGTAAGTGATATGCGTGATTAATTTGACCAACGTCGGATTAAGCATGCATGTGTATTAAAGAATATTCTGATTTATTTCTGAATTTGATGATTGAATATGCAATCAAAGAAGCCAATCCTGGCATTCATATCCCTTCCATTGAATTGCCCGCATGGTGAGAAAAGATGGTTATGATAATACCCGCATGGCGGGGTAAAGTTGGCATAATATTTATGTCAGAGTAATCCCGTATGGTGGGAGAAATTTTGGCAAAGGAATTATCCTGTATGACAGGAAAAAGATGTGATGACTCATATGTTTTTAATGAATCCCAATTTGGGAGAAAAGTATGGAGTAGCCCTTTTGATATCCTAGTATCGACCGTGCACTTTTAAGTTCATAGATGAGTCTAAAGGTAATCAAAGTTACAGACGAACCAAAAGATAAGAATGATATGCATGTTTGACTTGCAAATGTACTATTGATAAAGAACTCGGTTAAGTTTTTTTTGAAATGGAATGAGGAAAGTACTCCCATACGAGTTGACAGATAACTTCATTCTGCATGAAGTAGATAATCAAAGTTTTCTCAATTCACAAGAGTTCTAAATGATTTTCGAAATTGTGGCAGAAAAGTTCTTGCCACATTTCGAGGGGGAGAAAGTATCGTGAATGATGAAACTCCCCTACATAATGTGCACATGATTCATCTAAATTGATCTATAAATGATGAATGTGATCGTTGGGGGAGTACGATGGTCACAATAATGATACACAATAACGATACCCCTAAAGTAAAGAGATAGCTATATTCCTTGAATCTTACAGTTTCCTATTAGAAGATAGCATAGTCAACCAGTATTCATACTGAACAAGATTCAAAAGTAAAAGATGGTGCTTATGACGAAAGTTTTGACAGAGCAAACCCAAAATAAGAAATCTGGGGGAGCTATTTTGTTGGCTACCTAGATAAAGTAAAAGACTATAGAGTATACCATAAGGCTTGTATAGATTGTATCTTGGGGAGCATGTTGTATGACCTATACAACATCTGTTATTAGCTCAATAAAAGGATGAACGAGTAAATATGGATCTTGTGATATAGGACCCTATAAAATCTATTGCCTCTTGGCAATGAAAGACTATAGAATTAATTGAAGCTTGGCAATAACAGAGCAACAACAACCCCATATGAAAGAAGTACCATACCTGAATGAGAAAATTAGATATGTCTGATGACTATAAAGTCTATGTTAGAGAAATTAAAATTAGAGGTTGATCCCACCTCATTTAAAGCTCAGTCGAGCTTTGAGAAGTGTCTGCTTATCTAAATGATAAGAGACTATGTGAGATGAAATGAAATTGGTGAATCATGAAGATGTTTGGGACTGATGAGTAATTTCCAATGGAGCCAAAACAGTAGGCTGTAAAGAGTCTACAAGGTCAATGTGACACCAAAGCAAATATGTAAAGGTGTAAAACAAGACATAAATCGAAAGGTTTTTGCGCGTTTTACACTGAATAGATTACAATGAGTGTTGGTAGCACATCATGATCTGAGTTACATCAGATGAAAGATATTATGATCTGAGTTACATCAGATGAAAGTAAAGAACACATGGGATACTGCCTGAAGAAGTCTTTTATGGACTAAAGCAATCAAATGTTGTTTTGGGTTAAAGAAAATGAGAGGACAATTGTGTTTGTACAAAGTTATAGAATGGGAAATTCATTTCCTAATCATGTGCATGTGGATGACGTCCTACTTGCTAGTGGTTATGTCAATCTACCAGGAAGAAAAAAATAATAAAAAGGTTCTTGTCCTCAAAGTTCAAAAGAATGTTCTAGGTAGAGTGTCTCTCGTTATAAATATCGAGATTCACCAAGAAAATAATAAAATGGGGTATTAGGAATGTCGCATGGACATGCTAAGAAAGGTCTCTAAAGTATGCATGCGAGAAAACCTACACTTGTTCTTATAGTCAAGGGTAATGGAACTGGAAACTATGGTGTTCCAAAAGTTGATGAGAAAAGATTGAAAACGGATATGGTACCATATGCTTCAGCTGTTGAAAGCTCAATATATTACCCTGGCACAGTTCACGTATTCGGGTTGTTTTGGCAATGTCTAGTCCATATATAGATCACTGGAATGGAGTCAAAGATAGCGGCCTCATGCTGAAAGAAATAAGTGCTCTAAAAGGATTGTGAGTACAAAGACAAGACTTGTGAAATGTATAGCGAAATCCACAATTGTCGCTAACTTTCACACTTGGAGGTTTTTGTGTGAAAATTCTCCAAAGAATGAAACAATTATCATCAATGTGATGCAAAGATATGTTATAGCTTGATATGAGGTTGAGGGACAGGCAAAATGGTTAAGGAGACCTGTACCCGGAGTTGATAATTGTTGACAACAGCGATAACCATTTTAAGTTTTTCGCTCCTATGACAACGAGTTAAGTGTTGATGCAAACACACTGACACGGAGTTATGTGTTGCAAAGGAGAAAGTCCGGAATTATATAGAAATGCTTGAAGCATAAAAGCAACAGACAAGTGTTTGCAGATCTGCTTATTAAAGGCTTACCGTCCAGTGTGTTCGGAGAACACACAGTCGACATGGGTTTTATGGTATAGTCTAAGATTTCCGGATAATAAAAGGGCCCAGGTTAAAGAATTTGTTTCAAAACAGAGAGGTACGTTGTGGATGTCTGATTCTATCGGCAATTGAGCTATGACAATGAAACATGTTATATGTATTGATCTGTTATGAAACGAGTAAACTAAAGGTATAAGGTCAAAAGTAAAAGTTGAGATCAAGGGAGAGAATGTTAGGATGATCTCCACCGTGTGGGTCCAACGGCCCACCGGGCCCTTAGATCCGCGCCCTGATCGGGGGCGCTCAACCCACTATGGTTGACGGGCCCCTGTCACCTGCACTATATAAGGAGGTAGGGGCCGGCGGCTCGCATTATGAGGTTCGTTGCGACGCCGTACACCCCACCTACATCCTCTACCGATCTAGGGTTAGTGCAGTGCTGATGGGAAGCACCGCCACCACTGTCCTCTCTGCCATCACCGGCCGCCGTCACCATGGACGGCACCTGGACCTCCTCGAGCCACAAGTAAAGGTTGTACTATCGATCTAATCTAGCCTACCCAATCCCAGAGGTTTAACATTGAGAGCACAATACACTGGTACGGAAAACAAAGCTATGTGTGATGTGTGTCTCTATTGCCTGCTTCATGCGGTTTGATTAGGAGAAAAAAATGTGCTATCTTCCCACCATGCATTGCAGTCGTTGGATCACATGCATCCAGATTCAGTACATCTATCTTGGTGTAGTCAAATTCTTTAAAAAAAGTATCGTCTATGAAACGTTTATTTTGTTAAGCAGGCCATCTCCGGTCAAGGTCAGCCTAACATCACCGACTTAGACTAGTCACAATGGGGAGTAACTTAGACTAGTAACATCATATTTTACTAGGCTATGTTACTACATCCACAGTGAGTAGTAACATATGTGTGTTGTCATGTTATGGTTCATTTATTAGCCTATAGGCTTATATTGTCTTGGTATGTGTGATGTTACAGTAACTAGCTAAGTTACCACCATCACCTCTCTCATCATTAAATATGTGCCACATAAGCAAAATTATCTTGAAAAATGTGATGTTACTAGTGATGTTACTCCCACTGTGGCTAGCCTTAGAGTATGTTCGGTAGAACTCTAGCTCTTCGCTCCGTGGTCTCTGCGGGCGGAGCCGGGCTGAACGCACTAATCCACGGAGCCGAGATCAAGAAAGATCTTCTCGCACCTGCCTGGCCAGGTTGGCCACCAGGAGGCTGCATCTTTCTCGATTCCAACCACTATGGGCGTGTTTGGTTGCAGTTTGGAATAGTACCTACATTGCATGTCCATCTCAACCCAGTCTGGTTGCTGAAATATAGCCTCATATGCAGCAGATGCAACCTATTTGGTTGCCTGCATCGCATGGAGAGGGATTTACCCCCCTGCTGTTTGGTTGCCGTTTTTGTGCTTAGACTGTGAGCAGATGCAAACTTCAGCTGTTTGGTTGCAAACAGCGTTTGTGTTCTGCTCACCCCATTCAAATGTGGTAGCCTTACCACCACATGATCAGCACAACAGCAATAGCACAACAGCAAGATCAAACAAAGCAAGCAATGTAATGACAGCAAACTTAACACAGCAAGCAAGGAAAAGACAACAAACTACTTAACTACATAACATAAGTCTAGATTAAAAGCAGGGGCATCCTCCTTCCCTGCTCCATGTCAGGGTGCTGCTCCTGGCCAGAATATGAACAAGTTACCAGCACAAGTCTCGCCAGACACCATAAAAGTTCTCCACTAACACCTTACTTAAGTTAACTACATAGCCTGATCGATGTTACCAACGCAATTGTGTCTGATGCAACGAAACCTGCACATCACTGAGGAGTCATGGTTGTAGATCTGAACCTTCAGTCCGAGTCCTGATATGTGCACAACGACGAGGTCGCCGGGAACGATCCGGTGGCGGCGGCAGAAGTAGTTCCAGCCCCGGCCAAGCACCATGTGCCCCTCGAAGTTCTGCATCTGCACCCAGAACATGCACCGCTTGTTCGCCGACAGTCTGACGACGCGCGGGAGCCGCTTGATGACCAGCCACGTGTTCATCACCTCCACGAACTTGGGAGGCACGACGAGCATGGTGAGGTCCTCGTTGTCCTTTATCTGCTGGTAGAAGCGCATCGGCTCCCTGGCCCCTCCTTGTGGCCATGCCTCGGAGATCGTCCCCTTGAACGAGGCACGCTCATGAAGGCGATCCTGCTAGGCAGGTCCACCTTCCCGAGCCACCTGTCCGTGGGGATGAAATCCTCGACGCGCTCAGCTCCAGCCACCACCTGAGCTCCTCCTCCCGGCACATCCCAGTCAGTCTTCACTATCTTGTCAGGTAAGATGACAAGTATTAGTGCACAAACTCTTTGCAAAATGGCACCGATCAGGGACATTTTCCCAAGAGCAAATGACACTGATCAGTCCACAAACTCTTTGAGGAAATGCCACTTATCAATGGCACTTGCTGTTGGGCAAGTCCACTGGTCAGTGGCACTGATCAGTGGACTTGCCCAACAGCAAGTGCCATTGATAAGTGGCATTTACCCAACAGCAAGTGTCATTGATAAGTGGCATTTGCCTATCAATGACACTTGTTGTTGGGCAAATGCCACTGATCAGTGGCACTGATCAATTGACTTGCTGTTGGGCAAGTCCACTAATCAGTGCCATCTCCTTTGATGCAACTGGCACTAAACACTGCACTATCCTAAACATGGTAACATCTAAAAATAGCAACACCAAGTGCCAATAGCACCCATGTGCAGCCATGCAGATTTGGCACCGTCCTAAGATGCTCCTACTACATGCACGTATAGCATTCAACACAAACCCTAGCTAGAACATGTATGTTAGCAACATGAAACATGAACATGATCCTATCTAGAACATGAACATGCCATCAGTCAACATGATTCTAGCATTCATCACTCAACATGAAGAACATGAACATGCCATCAGTCAACATGAATCTAGCATGAACACAAATCATAGGACACACAAGCAGTAGCACAAGAAAAATTATCCTAGTAGACATTGTACAAAACAAGAATAGATCAGTCCGATTGGATTCGATTGGGATCGCATCCAATCGGATCTGCTATAATCCTATCTAATCCTATTGAATCGACTAACTACTACCACATGCCCAAGAAATAAACATCTAATCTACATCTAGGAGCAAAGATAGAGGGGTTTGACTCACCGGAGCACGCGCAGCCGCGGTGAACCGAGGCCGGGGTGAAAACCCCGGCGGGAAGGAGAGAGGGGGCGGAGCAAACGAGGAGCCGGCCCCGGCGACGGCATGCGGCCTCGGCCCCGTGCTCAACGCCACGCCGGAGGTCGAGAAGGACGGCCTGCCGACCGGAGAAAACCCTTGACGGGGGTCAAGAAAACCCCTGTGGCCAATGGGGTCCCAAGAAGGGGCGGCTCCCTTGACGGCGTCAGCGCCGAGCCCAGGATCACGAGGTCTGGAATCTTCGGCGGAGCAGGAAAGATCGGCACCTCATTGTCCGGCGCTCGTGGTGGACGGCAGCAGATGGGGGACGACGCGTGCAGCGCCAACGCTAGGTCGCGACCCGAGTTCAGGACCCCGGCCAGACAGTGCTCCTGGATGCCGGCGATGCGCTGGTCGATGGGGGTCAGAGGGCAGTGCGGTGGTGGGCGTGGTGGAGCCATCGGAGGAGAGGAGGGGGAGGGGCAGTGAGGGAGAGAGAGAGAGCGGTAGGAACAGTGCGTCTGGGCGGTGACAGGAGAGTGGGGGAGAGTAATGAGACATCGCCTCCGTCTCCCGCGCTGCCCGAGGCGTGCAACTGCCTCGCACGCGTGACCACGCGCGGCCAGGCTCACGAAAAAAAACTGCCGATTCGGCAGTTTCTGTCGGGCCAGGCTGCGGGCTGCTTTAAGGTCCGTGTGGGCCTCAAACCGCATGCAGCCCAGGCAACCAAACAAGCCACGCACATCCGCGCGGGCCTGGTTGGGCTGCATGCGGGCAACCAAACACGCCATATATATATATATCCACCAGGAAACCAGCAACCCAACAATGACGAATTAGAGATGCGCACTACACTGTGGGCCGAGCTACGATGGGTGTGGATCCAGAAGAGGATAATCGGCGTCGACGTCAGGAATGAATGGCAGAAGGGAAGAGGGAGTTTGTGCATTCGTACGGGGTGGAGTGACCCATGTCCCATGAGGATTTTGAGGGAGCGTTTAGTGGGGAGGAGGTCCCAAGGAACACCCCAACAATCAATGGATCCAGATCATGTGGTGATAGTTAGGGCATCTCTAACACCGACTCTCAAACCGCCTGCATACATCTGGACCGAGCTATTTGGACGTGTTGTGCCGTATTTTTTCAAATGAAATTTGAGTATCCAACTGTTACAGTAGTTCGGGAAAGAGAAGGTATATACATGCATGATTTTAATTGTGTGTATCATGATTCATGCATTCGCAAAACAAAAGTCTCAAAATTTTCGAATATTGTATACTTTGAATGGGCCACACAGTTGATTTTGACTTGTGCGTAAGAAATGGCACTTTTATAGGTTGCGTTTCCGTCGCCATCTCCTCTATCACTTCTAACACATCTTGATCTTGTTGTTTGTATACCATGCAAGGTAAATGGCATACAACATTTTCCTCTGATTCTCCTTTCATTCCGTTTATTATTCCATGTTTTGCGAACAGATAAACAGTGTATAAGAGAAACTTGTTGCATCCTAATCACCCTATATAAATATGGTTGTATATCAATGATTTCTTTCATGCATTGCTTCTGCTAGCGGTTACTGTAAGAGAAAAGTGTTGAAATGACCGGTGAAGAATGGAGAGAACACACTTTATCTGTGATTATATACAAGAGAGGTGATATGAAAACTTTCAAGATAGCGGCACACAAGCGCAACCCATAAATGGGCCATTTCTCCAGGCTAGTCCCCGTAGTTAGGTTTGATCCGTTAATTTAGACGATTTGCTTCTTTTTTAAGAGTCATCTAGGGATATATTAGTCCTAAGGAACATGCTAAACCGGGGGTGCTCTTGGTGCATCTCTGGCCCTGGTCGTTGGTTGCTCACAAACACATTTAAGATCAACTGAATGAGAAATTTTTGCACATAAAAGGTTTTGATACATAATGATTGTGTTCAGCACAACTTGTCAGCGTTAACTTCGTTTTCCACCATGACCTCCTCATCCGTCTACTCGACATGGCTGCAGAGGCTCCATTGAGATGTGATCAAAGATGGATGGATACAATGATGAGATTGGTGATTTTGTCAATTACCAAGTTCAAGCCATGTGGTTCTAGTCTTCATGAAACTGACTATGGATGACGATACTTAAAAGCATGACTAGTGACCAAATTATGTGGATGATAGGCTCATAATATTGCTTCATAATCCAGTTATTTTTGGCATAGATGATAGATCTAACGAATGAAATGTAAGATTTTAAGATAGTGGTCGATTGGTGATAGTCTATGTTTTTTTCTGTCACTCCTGATAACCATGGTACAATCTTTAGTCTGAAGTAGAATGTTGACGGATGGACAAGGATCTTTGCATAATTCCGAACAAATAAAGCAAAAAAAAAGACAATCATCGAAACAAAGTTAATTAAGCATGGTATAGTGACATTTAAAGAACTATTTCTCAACCAATACACCTGATGTATTTAAAGTAGCGAATATGAACCTATGAACCAAAAGTTTGTATATTATTGTACACATAAGTTTTCAGATCTATAAACATTCCGCGTCAATGACCGCACTATCCTTTCACATTTTACTTCATCATACCTACGAGGCATTCCTTTATAAGAATTTCTGCACATTTCCCCTAATAACTAACCAGATTTATCTTTATATTTAACTATTTTTATGTTATGCAGCTAACGAAGTAGCATGCTGTTTTGCAGTCTAATAAAGCCACCAATGTCTACAGCCTAAGGAGATGGCGTCAAAGTTGATTCGAAATGCGGTATAAAGTATTCACCTCAGAGTAGGTATTCCGTTCCCGACGTCTACTATTATAAGGTTGACCTTTGATTTTTTTCCTTTTTGTTGACGGATTTGGCTAAAGTATAGTGTACGAGATGTGAACCTTCAATTACCTTAAACTCTAATATACTGAGAGAACACACTCATCTAGAGATCATACATAAAAAAACTTGCATTGTATTTGCCCACAAGTCGTGATTGACCCAAAGGTGTTGAAGGTGTGCTTGATCGGATGGTTGTGCTATATATCTTGGTTATCATACAAGGTGTAGTTGTTGAAAACATTTGTCAAGTCAATTTCATATGCTATTTTCTACATGGAATTATCTTTCATACTAGTTGTTTTGCCTGTAGTCTTTCATAGTTAATGGCCATCTCTGGTGTATGAAATAGCTAGTATCAATGGCTTTGCTATAATACTATTTCAAAACCATAGTTTGTTTGTTTGTTCTTCATAGGAAAAACCCATAGTTTGTTTTTTACACAACCTAAAAGCTTGCACCAAGTGAGAGTTATACATCAAATTGTCAGCAACACAAATAGATTTGATAAAACCGGACTTGTCCTCGTCAATGATGTTTTAAAATCTTGCAACTAGTATGTTAATTAGTGATCCATTATACTAAACTATTAAGGAGTGAAATGAGTCTTAAGACCCAGAGGATTTTTATTGTTATTTTTTTCTGGAGAAAAATCATATACAATCTATTAATCCTTTCAAGATGCAAAGAACCTTCATCAATATTCTAACTATTATATACTAAAAGCACAATACGGAGTACAAATAGAGATGTATGCTAGAAACTCCCAAGTTAACTAGAAAATTCTATCCCTAAATTTGATGGACCTATATAAATTAAAATATTGTAAACATTAGATCTTCGTGGAAAATTTGTGGCCATTCGACTTAATTTTCGCTATCGCTCCATATTATGCCCAAAATTAGTAGTTAAGGGTTATCCATTGCAAGGTCACTCCTCACCTTCTCAGACGCTCACAAATGGTGTATTGCATGTGCATCACTTGTTGCTACCTCGTAGTTTTTTTTCATGTAATTTTTTTTGTTCAAAACATTTATCTCTTGAATCGTACGTCCAAATACCGAACCATCTCACCGTTAGATTTCTCGCGTCGGGATATTTGATACTAGATCCGATGTTAATAGGTTTCATCAAACTTTTTTCACGAGAAAATGGATACCAGATAAAATCCAGAAAAAATGAATACTGAAAAAATACACAAAATAGGAAGAAAACCAAGAGCCCTGAAGTACGGTTGCGGTTTTCCACTGTTCCCCCTTCTCACGGAAGCAAATATATGCTTCCATGAGAAGTAAATATGTGCTTCGTGTGAAAGCACTTTTTTTCCAAGAAGCGAAGATGTGCTTCTTGCAAAAGCAAATATGTGCTTCCACGAAAGGCAAATCTGATAAGCAAATCTGTGGTTCTCGTGAAAGCACATATATTCTTTTTAGAAGCACATCGCAAAAGAAATATTGTGCTTCCATGAGAAGCAAATATGTGCTTGTCGTGGAAGTACATTTTTCCCCTTTTCCAGAAGTAGAGTTGTACTTCTCGCGGAAGCAAATCTGTGTTTGCACGCTCGTGAAAGCATAGCC
>NC_041392.1:626379184-626422100 GCF_002162155.2 Triticum dicoccoides
CCCTTCCTCCTTTTGAGAAGCATAGATTTGCTTCACAAAAAAGAAGCAGGCAAAAACTGAAAAGCCAACACCCCTCCAAAAAACCATCTAAATCTTGAAAACATGTAAAAAAATCAAAATACACAGGAAGCGCCCAGTATGCAACACATGCTGGTGGCTCGGCGCAGCACTTGGCGCGCTCACAGGCTGCAAAAGTGATCCTCGTGGGAGCCCCGTGAGGGGTAACCTTTAGTTAGTTGCTCTCTGCTATGTCTCTATCTACTACAAGGACGGGGAGACCTTGTGTTTGATGTACGGGGACCTCCTATTGCACGCCTTCAGCGCCACGCAAGGGTACTGGCGCCCACAGCAGCGGCTGGATGGGCCGGCCCACGATAGCGCGTCAACGCGAAAAAAGACCACCAAAAATAGCTCGCGACTGGAATTCGATCCCGTGCCCTCGCGCTTCCACACGGAGAGATTAACCATTGGACCAGCTAACTGCTAGGGAATATGCGAACAATTTGCAGAATAGAAACGTAGACACGCTATTTACTGCACATTAAAAACGGTATTTATATTTTCCAATTATTTGAAAACATGTTTATATATTACAAATGAAGTTCATGAGCATGCAAAAAAAAGTTCACAAATTCAAAGGAAGTGATTTGAATTTGAAAAAAAGTTCATCATATTTGAAAAAAATTATAAATTTTGAAAAAAGAGTTCATCGATTTAGAAAAAGTTCATCGATTTTGAAAGAAAATTCATCAATTTTAAGAAAAAGTTCAAAATGCAAAAAAATCATCAAATTTGAAAAATAAGTTCCTCAATTTTGAAAAAGGTTCACCAATTTGAACAATAGTTCACGTGTTTCGTGGATTTAGAAAAGACATTCATCTATTTGAAGAAAACAATTACGAATTTGGAAATAGAAAGTAGAAAAGGATAGAGAAAAAGGAAAAAAAAGAAAAAAGAAAAAAGAGGAATGAAGAAATGCATGAAAACATGTATGTTATCACGGCGAAGTATCAAGTGAAAATGCTTATTCAGTAAAAACTGAAAACCATCGTCGTATGCCATCTGATTAAGGATGTACGGTGCACAGCAAAGGTGGGAATCCAACTAGCCACTTAATCACAGTTTTGCAGCTAACCCCCGCACTTACGTCCTAACTTAATAACGATTCAGCAGAAAGAAAGGAAAATGAATCGTGCTTTATCTGTGCCGCCATGGAGTTTAGACCTACGCCGCCGCCGATCGCCAGGTGCCCTAGCTCTCCGACGACAGCCCCGTCCAACAACACTAGCCCTCCACCGGCCTCGACCGTGATCCCCTGCCCTCTGCCAGCCTTGTCCGTGATCCTACGCCCTCCGCCGGCCATGGCCGTGAGCCATTGCTCTATGCCGGTTGCGACTCGCCTTCCAGAGCACGCATCACTACCACTCGTTATAAGCAATGGTGTCACCGATCCTCTGTCCCCTGCCATTAACCTGCCTCCTACACAAGTAAGCAATATAATTTTTTTTGATGATTATTTTTCTTCCTCCATTGATACAAACTGTTGACGCCAATGCCATGGTTGTTTCTTTTAGCTTGGTGGTGATTTGGTTTTGCAAACCCATAATTGCAATGAGGGCGGCCGCCATGATATGGAAATGCATCCTCCCCCGATCAATTTGGATAGCTTCAGTACACCAAAAAAAAGAGCTATGGACGTCCCAGTTTGTGTGAGTAACATTATCACCACAACTTGGTTCAAATTCCACTAACAAATAGTAACTTGTATGACTAATGTGTTTTGTAATGTTTAGATTTCATCATGCACACCCATATGCAATGAGAACTTAAAGACAACTGTAGGAATGACATTCGACAGTATGAAAGCAGTCGAGGAGTTTTACAAGGCTTATGCACACAACGTTGGGTTTTCAGTTCGAATTGGACAGAACAAGACGAAGGATAATGTGATAGTCTGGAGGCGTTTCCTTTGAGCATAATCAGGATTCCGAACAAAGAAGGAGGATGAACCCAAGATGGATTTGAATGGAGAGAAGAAAAGAACAAATGCAAGAAAGATCACTAGATGTGGTTGTGAGGCCATGATAACTGTGAAGCATATGAAGAATGGCAAATACTCAGTATCATTTTTTCATGAAGAACACACCCATGAGTTTGTCACTCCTAGGAAGCAACATTTAATCAAATCTAACAGAAAAGTCACTGAACAGAACAGGGGATGTTGTCTTGTGAGGTGGAGAATAGACAGTCAGTCAATAGTGCAATTGCTGATGGCATGGACCATCTAATTAATCAAATGCACCCATCTGAGAGTGAGAGGCCCCTCTATCCTGAATTCGTCGCAGACAATACCGCAGAAATTTGAGCTCATCATAGACACAGACAAGACATATTTCTAGAACCAATTCACATTCATTTAGTAAATCTACAATTTGAGTATGTACAGAAATACCAAAAGACCAAAGATTTCTTGTATAACCACACCCATTCAAATATTTTCTGTACATCTACTTTCATTCAGATGCAGCAAAACAACAAGGATTTCTCTGTACTATACATCCCATTCATTCAGTTACAGCAAAACACCATTCATCATTCAGTTACAGAAACAACAGATTTGAAGGGCAAGCCGCCGGTAAGGCTGGGCCGCTAAGGAAGGCTGGGCTGCCGAGGTCGTCGTTCACCCCTCGCATGGGTCAATACCAGTTCGCCTGGGGGCAGCGCCTGGAAGGCTGGGCCGCCGAGATCGCCGTGGCACGGGACCATCACGGTGGCCGTTAGGTCGCCGTTGCGTGGGGCTACCGCCGCCGCCACCAGCGCGTGTAGGCACTGCCGATTAGCGGTCGCGCCGGGGCCGCGGGCTCCGAGTCGCCGTCGACAGAGGAGCGGCGCTGCAGTCTGTCGCCGTCAAATTGCCGCCGCCTCCATGTCTCTCTCGCACGGATTGATTTGTGTTTTTTTTTGAATCGTTACCAGGCTAGGACGTAAGTGCAGGGGGTTAGCTGTAAAGCTGTGACTAAGTGGCTAGTTAGATTCCCACATTTGTTGTGCACCGTACATCTTTGATCAGATGGCGTACGACAATAGTTTTCAGTTTTTACTGAATAGAGGTTTTCACTTGATACTTCGCCATGTTATCACACCATGTCTAGTGGTTGAGTTGGTTCCGCGTCAATCATTGATAACCCGTGACGCGGGTTATCCTAGCTGCGCGCTTTTTTTTGCAGCAACGCGCTTTCTGGATGGCTAACTCGTTCACCCCATTCGCTGGCTCGGCTGACCATTTGACCAGGACCATGGACAATAGACTTTTCTATAAAA
The DNA here is from genome assembly GCF_002162155.2 of Triticum dicoccoides. Taxonomy (NCBI): domain Eukaryota; kingdom Viridiplantae; phylum Streptophyta; class Magnoliopsida; order Poales; family Poaceae; genus Triticum; species Triticum dicoccoides. Next base: position 626,382,506 of record NC_041392.1, read on the forward strand.
AGTTCGCAAATTTCCAAAATTGATTTTTTTGAAAAAACTATGAGTTTTAAAAATGTTTAAAAAATTAAAATTTGTTCGCTAATTCAAATAAATCAGGAATTTTAAAAAGGTTCATGAATTTGAAAACAATAGCGAGTTTGAAAACGTTTATGAATTTCAAAATATTCTGGAGTTTGGAAATGAGTTAGATTTAAAAGTTCATGAATTTTAAAAACAAATTCGGAAATAGGTCCTGAATTTATAAAAAATTGACGATTTTCTAAAAACTTCATGCTTTTTATAAAATGGAACTAAAAGAAATAGAGACAAAAAGAAAAGAAAGAAAGTAAAAGAAAAACCGAACAAATTCAAACTAAATCGAGTAAAAACCATGTAAATAAACACTGAAAGGATTGGCGATGGGACTTCTGTATGGTAGGCGGCCGCGACCTTATCTAGCTTAGCGGGGTGACTTACATCTTGGTGATGGCATCTTGACTACGTCAACTACATCGTCCCTTAGACGGTTAGACCATATCAAACTCGGCTACATCGCCCTACTTACTTGATTGATGTCACATATATCCCTCGTGCACCACGGCACAGCACGACATCTACATCGTCATTGCAATTGTTGTGCATTTTTGGCAAATTGGTGTCCAAATTACCAACTACCAACATATCTTAGAAGACAAAGCATTACCGGCAATGGAGAATGGCAGGGCACAGCCGGCGACATGGCCTCTAACTCTAAGCGAGAGGCTAATGTTGCTCAATTTTGGCTTGACAATTCTCTTGCTATGTGTGAGCTGAGGAAATGTGAGTGAGACGGGAGTGTGTTGCTATTTAAATGTTCTCTTTTTCGTCTGGGTCGTGCGAGGGGTCTCATTGTACTGGGCTCATATGCATATGCAGACGAGGGGTGCAATGAAACACAAATACTAGAAACTATTTTTTCTAATTAGAGATCTAGTTAGGCAAAAAAAATAGATATTGCTATTTTAGATACAATCTACAAGAGGAATAGTGAAACTGTCTGGGTCAAGCTAGTACACCATTTTTCTGCAAAAAAGCTACTACACCCTCTAGTTTCACACAAAGTGAGTTTTCAACATGTCTTTAGTAGGATTTAGACAACAGTAAGGTATTGTTTTAAATACTTGAATTGAAAACTTAAAAATCATATGATATGTTGTTTACAAATAAAATAAAATCATATTCTAGGTTTTCCACACAAACGTATAAAACATCACTTTTTGTGAATATGATAGACTGGAGAGTAACATAGAAGAACCACTGGAGTAGCTCATTATTTATAGAATCGCTATATCCTACTTCTCCCTTCATCATTTAGTTCATTCTCACCCACCGACCACCGCAACGCCTACTAAAGAAGCAGCATGCATTGGTAGAGGAAGAGAGCTAGTGCCAAAGAATGTGGACATGTACACTCTTTGGGGTAAATGACGAGAACGGGAGGCAGCAGGAAAGAAGCAGCTAGTACATTCAGCAGGATCCATCAACGTTACTGCTGCATAGTCCTGGCCATGGGCAGCCCGGCCCGATGCCGCTCCCCGACCGGGCTCGGGCCTAGATTTTGAGCCCGAAGACCGGGCCCGGGCCCATTGTTTTCGCGTTTTCCTGAAGGACGGGCCGGACCGGCCCGAAGCCTGACAGGCTTTTACGTGTTCGGGACGGGCTTGGGCCCAGAAAACAGGCCCGACGGCCAGGCCGGGCTGGGCTCGGGCCTGGGTTTTTTTGCGTCGGGCTTGGCTAGGCCCGGCCTGAAGCCCGGCCCGGCCCGAGGTATGGCCAGGTATACTGCTGCAGACTGAGTAGAGACGCAAGCTTTGCAGTGTCAACGCGTTCGTTTTTGCAGTCTTTGAAGTCCTACACCTTCAGCCATCGCAACTCTACATGGCATAACTGGGATTGCCTCCGACCACCGGAGAAATCGACCAGACAACGAAGTCCTCCGCTGCAACTTGGAACTTAGGATGTAAGTGATGCCACTGTCGATCTCATGTCTCTCATTAGCAATGACCACATAACATTTTGTGGGAATTGTGGCAGTTGATCGGTTGATGTCCGCGGACGTTGGAGGCTAGCTATGTGGTTCTAGTGGCAGTCCCGCAAACGAGGCACACATCTAGACGCGTATACATGTTCATCAAAGCAGGCCCTCGGCTGGTGTTGTGCACCGTTCAAAAACGATTAGCTAGCTACTTCTCAACTTGGACTCGGTAACTTTTCAGGTAGAAACACGAATGTAGCTAGCCCGTGTGACCAAGCCTCATTTTGACCGGAGCAAACACACTGGTAGATAAAACTAAGCTATGTGTGATGTGCGTGTCTGCTGCCTGCTTCATACGGTTTATTATAAAAAATGTTGTGATAGCTTCCTATCATGCATTTCGATCATTGGATCACATGCATCGAGATTCAGTACATCTATCTTGGTGTATTTCTTCTCCATTCAGTACACGTGGCGGAGCTAGGATTTGAAAGCAGGGTGGTCCAAAAAAAAAATTTGACAACAAATATGACATGAACTTTCTAACTAAGTACGTACTATATAGAATTAGATCAATATGGTCTAACAAGCATACTAGAATTCTAAATTAAGTCTCAATTTTGCATAGGAATGGATAGCAATTAGCAGCCCTAAATAGAAAATGGGGGAAAGGGCACTATCCCAGATCGATAATTAGCGGAGCGCCGAAGTGTGGATTGGGCTGTCAGCGCTCGCTTGCAGGCGTACCAGACACCGCCCGCAAGGCAGTGGGCACTGCCGGCTACTGGCTTGCCGCACCTGGGAAAGGGCACAGGCACGCAGGGTGCTAGGAGCTGCGGACGCGCGGAGGCTCCGAGCGTCGGGCGGGGCAGACGAAGAAGAAATGATCTCCTACGCTGTTGGGGCGGCGAGGTAGGAAGGGATGACGTCCGGCAAGGTCAGCAAGCCCGAGAAGCAGGAAGCGAGCCGCGGCGGCGAGACGACAGAAGAAGTTAGGGAGACAGGGAGGTCAAGGACGAGCAATGGCCCGAACAGTTGCGTGCGTTTCTTCTTGGGCTTGCCAGATATGTGTCATGTTGGGCTTTTATTTTTCTCTGGCCCATCTCTAATACGTAGAGGTATAGCCTGGCCCAAAATTTCAGGGTGGGCCGCGGCCCACCCTCATAGAGGATGGAGGTTAATTTGTACAATTAGCCTTTCCACATTCATGTGTATGTGATTTACGATTATGTCATGTGCACGTGACTTGAAATGTGGAATGAAAATTTCAGGTTTCCAACCAATTAACCTTGGAAATTGATTATATTCAACCGACTGATTACTTGCGGGCGTAAACCTCCTCCAACGCGCGCCACGCGTCCCCCTTGCCCCACTCAACGTTTACCCCCCACCTCCCTTATCTCTTCCTCTACGCGCCTGAACCACTCGTTTCTTTTTGCTCTTTCTTCTTTCTTCCTTCAGCGCACAACATCAGGCACCGCATCATAATTCACACACCAGCGCCATATACCGTACACCGCGCCGCCGTCGCTGTAACTCTATGCGATGCAACACCGACGACTCTGCCTCGCTGTTTGCGAAATCGCCGCTGTTGTTGGAGCTGCAAGCCACTGGGTGCAGCTCTCTGTTGCAGACATGCGCTGGCGGTGCAAACCATGGGCGACCGGCGAGCTTCTGCGGCGGCGGAGCAGTGCCATGGGGGCGGCGACCAACGCTGCAAAGGACGACGTCGAGCACCGCTGCAGCCGTGAAGGGCATCGGCGTTGAAGCGGCCGACGATGTTGTACAACACACCGGATGAATGATGATGCAACGAACGAGGCGAGGCTGCAGTGACCGTCGTTGTTGTGCAGCACAACAGATGCTCGCGCCATGCGGCGCTCGTCAGCAACTACCAGCGCGTCGTCGGTGCGGCCGGCGCTGCAATGCAGCACGCGCATCACGGCGCCGGTGATGTCGTGCAATGCTCATCGAAGCTTTGCCGGCGTTGCGATGTGCCGCTGCAGAGAGATTGACAATGCTGCTAGAGCGGCGGTGGTGCCGCACTGCATCAATGGTGTTATCAGTGCTGTAAATTACATCCATGGCGTCTTCGACGACGGGGGACGGTGGCCGGCGTCGTTGCTACCAGTGCTGCTATGCAGCAACACACGCGCCGCTGCAGAGAGGCTGTCGATGCTGCCGGAGCAACGATGGTGCAGCTGGCACTGCAAAGTAGCATCCATGGCGTCTGCGATGACGGTGATGGTGGCCGGCATCACCGCTACCGGTGCTGCTATGCAGCAGCACACACGCCGCTGCAGAGAGGTTGCCGGTGCTGCCGGAGCGGCGGTGGTGCTGCACTGCATCAACGGTGCTACTGGTGCTGCAAGTTGCATCCATGGCATCTCCGATGAAGGGGGCGGTGGCTGGCGTCGCTGCTGCAGAGAGGTTGCAGTGTCTCATCGTTGGGCTTTTTCTTGGTATAGGTGCGAGAAAAGGGAGAATAAAGATAGGTTGTACACCTTTCGGGATCGAACGACTACGTGCACTTGTATCGGACGGCTGCGCAGGCGATCAACCGGCTGATTCGTAGCAGCCGCCATTAACCTTTGCACATTTACTATTTACTTCTCTTTTCCAAATGTAAGACACATACATATTTTTTTATAAGACCTAGCAAGTGTGTGTGTGTGTGTGTGTGTGGTAATAAACCCTCCCATGTGCCCATGTAATTTGTGAATGCACTTTGCATAATTTTTTTGATAAAGGGCGCAGCATTATGAGTGACACTCAGTGTCGGTGCACAAAAAGAGGGGTACACTTTTTGTACCCCTATAACTGTGCACGGGCAGTCTGAGCCACGGGCACCACCACACCAAGCAAGGCAAGGGAGGTGAGCCAGGGTAAGACCGAAGCTCAAGAGAACTAGAACGACGCCAAGGCCAAGACCATGAAGAGCAAAGGGGACGAAGCGAACTCCCCCGATAAGGAGACAGTTCTAGCAACCCCGGCAAGACCCTTGCCGCGGCGACTCGTCCCGCGCCTACGGAGCAAGTCACCCTTGAGTCCACTGCCCCCAAAGGGCAAGGATTCGGGAGACATCCCCGTGGCGGCATGCAGATCTTCGTGAAGACATTCAAGATCAGACACGCACTAAGGAGACGACAACCCTTGGCGGGATCCCAGCCGAGGAAGACCACAAGGCCCTCGGCAAGCGCCTTGCCGGGGATGACAGCAGGTGCCTCGGCAAGACCCTTGCCAGGGCCCCGGCAAGGCCCTTACCGAGGACACCCGCAGGGCCACCATCAGGCCCACGCCGACCAAACCTCCACCACCGCATGCATGCAGCTGCCGACCCAACCAGCTGGGCAGGCACTTGCGTGGCGGCATGCAGATCTTCGTGAAGACCCACCACTGCGCCACCTCAGCTGCCTGCCTACCTACGTGGCATCTCAGGCATCGCTGGCCAGGGCGCGTGTCGACACAAGAAGGAGCGGCGACGGACGAGGAAGATCTCTCCCCCGTCCCCGATAAAGTAAGGACACCTAAGCAAGACGCATTAAATGCGCCTTTTCATGTAATGCGAGGGTTAACCTCGCATCACTGTACCCTTTCCACCTCCTGTGTGCCACTGTGGCGACCCTTTTTTCTATAACAGGAGGCCCGGGGCGACCAGGAGAAGGATTCGGCTTTTTGGAGCTCCTCACGCCCCATAGCCAGCTCAAGAACACCAATATACAATCCACCAAAGTAGGAGTAGGGTTTTACGCATCCTTGCGGCCCGAACCTGGATAAACAAACTGTGGGCTACTTGTTAGATCCGCTCTTCCCACGACCCCGCGCCCCGCTAACCGTAGTAGGGATTCTTGTGATCCCATAGGTGTCGCTCCGCACCGACATCTTTGGCGCGCCAGGTAGGGGAGGCGCAGTTGTGAGAATCGGCTCTAGCAATCAGCCCAGCGCTCCTTCGTCTCCGTGGCCCTTGGAGAAGAAAGGAGGCCGGAAGATCAGCGCTCGAGCGACTACGAACAGAAGCTAAGTTGCACTGAACCCTTATTTGTTCTATCCTTCTTATATGAGGTTATCCCCCCCGGAGATGTCACGCCTTTGTATGAGAAACCTGCACGCCAGGGGGCTCTCCCACGATCGGCAACACCCTTGCCCTGTTTTGAGTCCGCTCAACAGCTCAATCGGCTGCGTCGAGAATGGCAGAGTAGCCTTCCACGATCAACAACGCTCTCGATTCTGACTCGACTCAAGCTCGACAGTTCGAGCGGCCGCGTTCAGAACGGAAAGGTGGCTCATCCGGCAGCACGCGTACCCAGCAGGCCCATGGGGATCCGTCCCCAAAACGCCGCTAGGGGCTTCCGCGCCGGCGAGCCTACCCAATCGGCGTAGGGCGTGCATACAAAGAGGAATTGAACGGGGAAATAACGTGCATGAAATTAAAAAGTACTGCAAAGTTATATTACATCACATCATTGCTGCGGTTCTAACTAAAGATGAAATTTGTCTTGGTCGTGAACCTGCAGCGGCGGTGAAGAACGGGATGCCTAATCCCGGCGCTGGCCTTCCACCCTCTTGATTTTGTCGATGCTGTTGATGACGGGCTTGATGCACTCCTTGAGCACCGTGAGGTCAATACCATCCGGCAAGCTATCCATCGCGGCACCGAAGTCGAGGTTGGGATTCCAGTACGCCATCTTGGTGAGGACCTTGGTCATGACCCCCCGGCAAAGTCGTCGGGCTTCCCCGGCCAACGTGGCCGCTCGGTTGGAGTGAAGATAAGCCAAGGCTCCGAGGACGCCCTCGAAGAACAGGGTTAGCTTGGTGTTGACGGTCCCGCTGCGCTCAGGGGCGTACCTCACGTTTGGCATCCCCATGGTGGCCAACTGCGAGGTGACCCTATCGGCGACCTCCTCCAGACGGCTGATCCATCTGTTCTCGCCCGCCACATAATCCTGATGGGAGGTGGCCTCGTTCGCACGCAGCTGCTTCTCCTCCTCCAGACTCCTGGTCAAGGTCTCCTCCCGAGCCCTGCTCTCCGACAACATCTTCTCGAGATCCTCCAGCTTCAGCTTGAGATCTCTGATGGAGTTTTGTGCTTCGGAGAGCTCCCCAGCCCTGCTGATGACCGCTCCTTGCGCCTCCACCAAGGCGCCGTTGAGCGTACTCTTTTCGTTGGACAGCTTGAGGGCCTGCTCCTTCAGCTCGTCCTGCGCCACCTCCAACTCCCTCACTTTGCCGGCATGGGCCAGAGCCTGGGCATCGAGTGCCTCCTTGTGCCTCTGCTCCAGCTCGCGAGTCCGCCGCGCGACAAGGGCCTCGAGCTCCTCATCCTTGCCGCGGAGCGCTGCGGCAAGCTTCGCCTCACGCACGGTGAGGTTCTCTTCTTGGGAATCCAGTGCGGCTTGATGCTGATTCCGGACGGCCTCGGCCGCGGAAGCCAAGTTCGCCGCCTCTTCCTAGGCCTTCTTGATGTCAGCCATCTTCATGGTGAGCTCAACATTGCGCTTTGGCCAATTCCTCCTGAAGGGCCCTCTGCTCCTCGCGAGTCTGGTGGAACCAGGTCTGCGTCTCAGCAACACGCGCCTTGAAATCCACCTCCGCCTGGTCCACCATTGCCGTCCTGGACTTAACCTTGTCCAGACGGACACGGTAGAGCGCCTGGAGTTTTCGAAAGTTGGCCCCCATAGCGCGGAAAAGCTGCTTTTCTGGAGAACCATCACCGCCAACGCTCGGCTCATCGACAACCTCAAGCCCGGTGGCGGCAAGCACCTCGCCGTTAAAGACTTCCCCTTCGGCGGGTGCTCGGGAACTTGACGCCCCTGGGAGATGGACGAAAAGATCGTCGCCCACCTTCAGGTACTTGCCTGGGCCCAAGGTTGAGGAGGAGGGAGGTTGATCATCAGCCACCTCTTCCTCGGCAGTGGCCTTGCCGGCTTCCCCGGTAGGCCCACCGTTGGCGCCCTCGGCAGAAGCCTCACCGGTCGCCTTGGCGGCCCCCGCAGCGGTGTCCTCGGCAGCATCCTTGGCGGCCTCATCAGCGGCGGCCTCCTCAGCAATGTTCCCAGCAACAGTATCCACGTCCTCCATACCTATTGATGGAGGGCCTGGGTAGTAATGGGAGCATTGAAGCCAAGAAAAAGAATAAGGGAAAAACAGAGACGGAGGACAGGCGACTCACCAGTGCCAGGCTGTGAAGCATAAGTCCCCTCCCCGCCAGCATCCGGCGCCATGGCAGAGTCACCAGCGCCCAAGTTCCCCTCTTCCTCCATGGGTGTGGGCTTCGTGCTTGGTGCCCTTGACGGGGACGCCCCTCGCGGCGGAGTAGTCGATGGGGGTGGTGTGTTGAGGGTACCCCTCTGCGGCTCCTCCTGCTGCCGCTCCCCTCCTGCAACCCCGGCAAGGTCAACACCATAGCATCGAACGCCTACCACATGTCGAGTAAGAGGAGGGTGACGAACTTACGTTGGGGGCTGCTGTCCGGGCTGCTCAACACCACCAGTGGCGTCTTTGAAGCCCCAGCTGGGGGCTGACTGCTCGCCGAGGCCTTCGCCCTCTTCACCCTCTGGGCCAACGTCTCTGCATCCCTGCAAAAGCAAAAACGGATCAAGATAAGTGACTTGATTCAGGGGAATGGAAATGGCAGTAAGGGACGGAGTACTTACTCGTCATCTATCTCCTCTTCCTCCGCCACTTTCCTTTTCCTCTTCAGGCTGAGAGGCCCGAGATCAAAAGTGACCTCCGCGTCAACATCCGAGTCAACATCTGCCGGAGGAGGCGAAGACAGCGGGGTTTGTGCGTGCCCAGATGAGGAAGGGGCTGTTGTCTTCTTCTTCTCAGTGGCCTTCGTCAGCCTCCTAGCTGCTGTGGCCCTCGTGTGGCGCCCAGACCCCTCCAGGGTCAATTGAGGCCGCGTAGCCCTGCCGAGCCGAACCGGCTCCTGGAGTCAGCCCGCCGCAGGACACGTCCTCTTCCCCTGGTTGGCGTCGAGCCCTCCGCCACGTCCTCCTCCGACGACGACTCGTCGGCCGCGTCTTCGACGAGCGGAGCTCCAGTGTCGGCGCTGCTGACCTCCCCGGAGGCCGCCACCCACTGGGCGAGCTCCTCTTCCTCCGCAGCCGTTGCGGCCTTGTCCTCCTCACCCCCGGCGCTGTCGGCCTCCATGGCAAGTTGTGCCTCCCTCGCCCTAGTGGCGATGTAGTCCAGCTCTGCCTGGGTGGTGTCCATGATAAGCCACCGCTCGGCGTCAGCATTGACATACACCTCGATCAGGGTGTCAAAGAATTGCTGCACATCAGCATCCTTCGGCTCCTTCCAGCTCGGGACAGGGCCGTGCGCGTTACAGTCCGGCATCATGGCGATGATCTCGGACCGACGTGAATTGTTGCACAACGGGACCACCCCCGTTGGCAACTTGAAAAACGACCCCTTGATGGCCTTGCCAACCTTTGCGGCAGCCCTTGCGGCCTTGCTGGCCCGTTCGACCTCGCCATCGCGACCCACATCAAGCTGGAAAAGCCGCTGGTAGAAGTGGGCATGCGCCAACACTGTGAAGTTGTGATCGAGGTCGGGGCGGAGTCGCATAATGTCAGCCGGGTTCGTAAAGAGCCAAGCTGGCCTCCCCTCGTTGTGCAACAGGGCGATCCGGCGGCGAATGAAGTCCGCCCCGATCATCTCAAGGGTGAGTCCTGTTGGGTTTCGTAGTAATTTCAAAAAATTTCCTACGCACACGCAAGATCATGTGATGCATAGCAACGAGAGGGGAGAGTGTTGTCTACGTACCCACGCAGACCGACTGCGGAAGCATTGACGCAACGTAGAGGAAGTAGTCGTACGTCTTCACGATCCAACCGATCAAGTACCGAAACTACGGCACCTCCGAGTTCGAGCACACGTTCAGCTCGATGACGATCCCCGGACTTCGATCCAGCAAAGTGTCGGGGAAGAGTTCCGTCAGCACGACGGCGTGGTGACGATCTTGATGCACTACAGCAGCAGGGCTTCGCCTAAACTCCGCTACAGTATTATCGAGGAATATGGTGGCTGGGGGCACCGCACACGGCTAAGGAATAGATCACGTGGATCAACTTATGTGTCTAGAGGTGCCCCCTGCCTCCGTATATAAAGGATCCAAGGGGGAGGGGTGCGGCCAGCCCTATGGAGGCGCAGGAGGAGTCCTACTCCTACCGGGAGTAGGACTCCCCCCCCCAATCCTATTCCAAATAGGATTCCCAAGGGGGAAAGAGAGATAGAGGTGGCCGGCCACCTCTCCTAGTCCTAGTGGGACTAGGGGAGGGGGGAGGCGCGCAGCCCACCATGGGCAGCCCCTTTCACCTTTCCACTAAAGCCCAATAAGGCCCATATGGCTCCCGGGGGGTTCCGGTAACCTCCCGGTAATCCGGTAAAATCCCGATTTCACCCGGAACACTTCCAATATCCAAACATAGGCTTCCAATATATCAATCTTTACGTCTCGACCATTTCGAGACTCCTCGTCATGTCCGTGATCACATCTGGGACTCCGAACAACCTTCGGTACATCAAAATGCATAAACTCATAATATAACTGTCATCGTAACCTTAAGCGTGCGGACCCTATGGGTTCGAGAACAATGTAGACATGACCGAGACATGTCTCCGGTCAATAACCAATAGCGGGACCTGGATGCCCATATTGGCTCCTACATATTCTACGAAGATCTTTATCGGTCAGACCGCATAACAACATACGTTGTTCCCTTTGTCATCGGTATGTTACTTGCCCGAGATTCGATCGTCGGTATCCAATACCTAGTTCAATCTCGTTACTGGCAAGTCTCTTTACTCGTTCTGTAATACATCATCCCGCAACTAACTCATTTAGTTGCAATGCTTGCAAGGCTTAAGTGATGTGCATTACCGAGAGGGCCCAGAGATACCTCTCCGACAATCGGAGTGACAAATCCTAATCTCGAAATACGCCAACCCAACATCTACCTTTGGAGACACCTGTAATGCTCCTTTATAATCACCCAGTTACGTTGTGACGTTTGGTAGCACCCAAAGTGTTCCTCCGGCAAACGGGAGTTGCATAATCTCATAGTCATAGGAACATGTATAAGTCATGAAGAAAAAGCAATAGCAACATACTAAACGATCGGGTGCTAAGCTAATGAAATGGGTCATGTCAATCAGATCATTCAACTAATGATGTGACCTCGTTAATCAAATAACAACACTTTGTTCATGGTTAGGAAACATAACCATCTTTGATTAACGAGCTAGTCAAGTAGAGGCATACTAGTGACACCAAGTTTGTCTATGTATTCACACATGTATTATGTTTCCGGTTAATACAATTCTAGCATGAATAATAAACATTTATCATGATATAAGGAAATAAATAATAACTTTATTATTGCCTCTAGGGCATATTTCCTTCAAGTCCGGCTCGGGTGAGCCGGAGAATCCTGGTGGTGGCGACAGTGAGCCTCCCATCGGCGGCGTCGACATCGCTCCAATCGCTGCCACGGACCGGCGGCACTCGGCGGACCTTGCAGAATTCCGGCGGGTTTTCATCCTCAATCCAGCACCACCGGCCACGCCATTCCTCCCACCTCTCCTTCAAGGCACCGTCTGGGTACGCCCCCTTGGATCTTGGGATCCAGGTGACGCAACCAGAGACGGCACCTCCCGGCTGGATCCGAGGGAAAAAGTAATGGCGGAAGAGCGCCGTGTTGGGCTGCATCCCGGCAAAGCCTTCGCAAAGATGCGCGAAGAAAGCCATGCATGCCACCGCATTCGGAGTAAAATCCAAGAGGCGAAAGCCGAAGGTGTGCATAATGTCGCAGAAGAAATCAGAGAAAGGGGGGCATAACCCACAAGAAAGATAATCGACGAAAAAGGGATACCGATTTGGAGCAGGATCGACACAAGCAGCAGGAATGACGTGCGTCGCCGGGTGGCCCAAATTTTCTCCCCCGTCTTCGCTCCCCATAGGGGTCTGAAGGAGGCCCGGAGCTCTTGAACATCAACCGTCAAGGGAAAGAAAAAGGCGGACTTCGTCCGGTCCCCCGACAGCACGCTCTCCGGCGGCTCCATAGTCCCAGCACCCTTAGCCACCCCCTTGCCCTTGACGGATTTGGGCGCCATGGCGACCAAGAAGTTTGGAGGGCTGAGGAAGGGGGATGGCGAAGCAACGACGGCGGGCGACGGTGAAAGCTTAGGAAGGAAGGAAGAGAGGAAACGGCGGCTCTGAGATTGGAAAAGGCACGAGGAAAGAGGAGAAAGTGAGCAGCGCGCCCGCGGTTATTCCTTTCTTATGGGGGAAAACACGGACCGCCTCCTTTCACATTAACTGTGGTGTGACGCATGCCCGTGGGAACCAACCCCACGCATGCAGCCCACATCACACGCACCTCCCCACGCCGCGCCACGCGCGGGAGTCGTGGGAAGCGCAGCGCACGAAGAATCTTACCGCGGTAAAAACCGCCCCGCCTGCCCGCACACCGTTTTTGGGTCTAGCCCAAACAACGCGCTGCGCTTATGTGTGGACCAGGCCCGGGAGCTCCTGTCGGTGCACAAAAAGAGGGGTACACTTTTTGTACCCCTATAACTGTGCACGGGCAGTCTGAGCCACGGGCACCACCACACCAAGCAAGGCAAGGGAGGTGAGCCAGGGTAAGACCGAAGCTCAAGAGAACTAGAACGACGCCAAGGCCAAGACCACGAAGAGCAAAGGGGACGAAGCAAACTCCCCCGGCAAGATCCTTGCCGGGAGACAGTTCTAGCAACCCCAGCAAGACCCTTGCCGCGGCGACTCGTCCCGTGCCTACGGAGCAAGTCACCCTTGAGTCCACTGCCCCCAAAGGGCAAGGATTCGAGAGACATCCCCGTGGCTGCATGCAGATCTTCGTGAAGACATTCAAGATCAGACATGCACTAAGGAGATGACAACCCTTGGCGGGATCCCAGCCGAGGAAGACCACAAGGCCCCCGGCAAGCGCCTTGCCGGGGATGACAGCAGGCGCCTCGGCAAGACCCTTGCCAGGGCCCCGGCAAGGCCCTTACCGAGGACACCCGCAGGGCTACCATCAGGCCCATGCCGACCAAACCTCCACCACCGCATGCATGCAGCTGCCGACCCAACCAGCTGGGCAGGCACTTGCGTGGCGGCATGCAGATCTTCGTGAAGACCCACCACTGCGCCACCTCAGCTGCCTGCCTACCTACATGGCATCTTAGGCATCGCTGGCCAGGGCGCGTGTCGAGACGAGAAGGAGCGGCGGCGGACGAGACAGATCTCTCCCCGTCCCCGATAAAGCAAGGACACCTAAGCAAGACGCATTAAATGCGCCTTGTCATGTAATGCGAGGGATAACCTCGCATCACTGTATCCTTTCCACCTCTTGTGTGCCACTATGGTGACCCCTTTTTTTTATAAAAGGAGGCCCGAGGCGACCAGGAGAAGGATTCGGCTTTTTGGTGCTCCTCATGCCCTATAGCCAGCTCAAAAACACCAATATACAATCCACCAAAGCAGGAGTAGGGTTTTACGCATCCTTGCGGCCCGAACCTGGATAAACAAACTGTGGGCTACCTGTTAGATCCGCTCTTCCCATGACCCCGCGCCCCGCTAACCGTAGTAGGGATTCTTGTGATCCCATAGGTGTCGCTCCGCACCGACACTCAGCCTCTGCATAATTAAGATGCACATAGCCAATCACCTAAAGTCTGATAAAAAGAAAGAAAAAAATGACAAATGGACGACAGTAGAGTCATGTAGACCGACACTATGCCTATGTCGAAAGGGGTGGTGGACCGATCCGGAGAATATGATGCCACCCATGTTGGGTAAAAACCTTCGTAGCCACCTGCTCCAACCGCGTACACACCGCCTTAAACAGTGATTGGTACTCCACTCGTTGTAGTGTAGACCACGTATGAAGCGAGTGCGTACAACGGAAAATAACCTGCAAAGGTGAAGCATTTTTGTTATTGAAAATCAAATCATTTCTACATAGGCAAAGCGATCATAATAAGGCATACGCTCCAACAATATTAGCGTTGTATAATAACTGCATAATAACTGCAGAGACACGCATCATCGACTTAGAGCATGTTACTCTAGCTCCTGGCTCTGCCGACACGACGGGCGAAGCCAGGACGAATGCCCTAACTCCACTAAGATGAGATCGAGAAAGCTCGGCCTCGTCTTCTCACACCGGCGCGACCAAGTTATCCAATCAAATTTGTTTCAAAAAATATTGTCTCTAAGACATGTATTTTCATTAGCCGGGCCTCCTAATTCCCCAATCAAATATTAGTTCAACTAGTATATATGCCCGTGCGTTGCAAGGGGAGACTCCAAGGGACCAACATGTGCTTTACTATGAATTAGGGGTGGCAAGGTCGAGAAACTGGGTCGCAGGACACATGTTACTCATGACAATAACAATGGACCAATTGATAGTAGGTTATATTCAGGACGGTAGTTCAAAACATGAAACATGATCCCGAGTCAATTGATCTGGGTGAATAACACAAATTCAGATTATTAGTGCATAATAAAATTTATAAAAGTATAATAGGAAGAAATAACATTATTCATTGTCACTAATGATGCAATGGCCTAAATAGATTTTATGCCATGCAACTTGACATCATCGGTCAAACCTAGTACGTGCTTGATACACCATTAATTACTGTTTAGGCTTCTTGATAGTGGAGATTGCTCGAATATGTCTTGTTTTTATATTAGTGAACACTCTAAGAAATACTAATAGGCATGACAAGAGTAATGCAAACATTTTTGTAAATAAAAGCATTAATACAAAGTTTACATGTTTCAAAGAAAGCTAAATTTCATCAGCTTGAAAGTGGGCGGCGTATCTAGATCGAAGTCGAACGTGAAAGCTTCCATCGATATTTAGTCTACTCTGAGTTGTAGACGGATCGCTCGCTCCGCACCATGTCCTAGACGAATCGTTTTTTCAAAGGAAAAATAAAATAAAATCAAAGGTGTTTTTGTAATAACTAAAAGAATACCTCATTATGGCTTCCATGACAGCGGAGAAGGTCATAAGCGACGACGTCCGACCGAGTAGATGCATGCAGCCCGCATCTCGCCCCGCTGTGCATGCTTCCGGCTGCACCATTCCTTCTTCAAGAGCGAAATCCATCTTCTTTCCTTTTGTTTCAGCAGCAAGATCAAATCTATTTCCTTCTTCAAGACCGAAATCCTTCTTTCCTTCATTCTTTGGATTCAATTCCATTTGCTTCCTTATTTACCTATCCACTCTTTCTTTTTTCTTCTCTGTCATAGACTTGACTTGAAGTCCCCTCTCTCCATCCTTATTTCCCTCCCTTATCCTTTCTTATCAGTACAACTTATTATTTCCTTCCTTATTGTTTCCCGAAATTGCTCCTTGATACTCAGGAAACTCAAAGATCTCACCATTTTATTATTAGGTAAAGATATCACCAAGTATTGATCTCGGACACCAGCTCTTGACTCTGTCGACTCTGCGGACACCGGCCCTAACTCCACGGATCCAAGATCATGAAAGCTCCCCCTTGCCTTCTAGCACCGGCCTAACTAGGTCTGACGACCAGGACTCCAGGAGGCCGCGTCCTTCTCGACTCTGACCGCTATCCACTAGAACACCCACTAGAAAATCGGCAACCAAATAATGCGAACCAGAGCTGTGTATGGGCCCCGCTCAATGAGACCCCTCAATGGGTGTGGGTCAAGAAGAGGACAGTCAATGTTGATGTCGATCGGAATGAACGGAAGAAGGGAGGTGGGTGTGCATCCGTGCGGGAGTGGCGTGACTCGTGATGGCCGAGAGATGATGGAACGGAGGAAGAAAATCCTTTGCATAATAGGTAGAGATATTTATTTGATGATCCATGTACATTCGACTTGTATTCTAATAGGGCTAATCATTTTTCAACTCGAACTACTACACTGACACTGACATAAATTTTCGGTGAAATTATTAGTACTAGTCGTCAACCCGTGCATTCACACGGGGCTAGCCTACAAAGGCAATTTCTAATTAGAATTTTATGTCCCCAATCAATTTAGATTCATCAGGTGCCTTTCTTTGATAAATTATGCTAACAATGGTATAAAATATAATTTGCTGGTAATGTTACAAATTCTACAAAAATTAGCATTTAAAAATTGAATATAAAAATGTCATCTATATCTATACTACTATTAAAAGAGCAAACATAATCTTTCCTAACACCACACAACAAACTGTATACAGGATAATCAGAACCTTCAGATTAAGTCAACTTAAACATATCCTATTGTCCATATTGCATCAATGATGTATCAATCAGATCAACGTCTGGGATCAAATGTTCTGCCTGGCAGACGTGTGGTCTGCGAACCGCCCTAGCGCTCCGCGTCCCCGCCCGAAACATGTGGATCAATTCCATCCGCATCGGGACCTCCCCACCCGTCAAACAAAAAAAAAAATTCCTCCTCGATCCTTCTTTCGCTGGGCGCAACAATCATGCCGACAGATCCGCGGCTGCTCCACCTCAGGTTCTCCCATCCTTCTTTCTCTCGGGCGACAGATCCGTTCATGGCGGCGGATCCGCAGCGGCCACGGCCGCTCCACCTCGGGCAGTGCGGATCACGGCCGGCAACCCGATGGAGGCGTAGCGGCTACCGGCGCAGTCTGACTCTCTGCCATGCGCTCCCTCCATGTCTCCTCCTGCGCCTCCGGTGGCCAGACGCCTCTTCCACTCCGGCCGATTTAAGCGCATACCTCTGCCCATGTGCCACGCCCATGGAGCCACGGTGAATAATATGCTGGCCATGTCAAGTTCTAGGAATACCGTCTCTGCATAGGAATCTTTTTTGCAGTCGTGGTTCCTTGCTGTTCTTGGCTGATTCAGATTTCCTTTTTCTTTCTGATTCACAGATGTTTGAAGAAGGGGCTAGAGACAAACTGTCCAATCTGTTGTGACTTCCTATTCACATCAAGCAAGGAAGTTAGAGCTGTTCTTTCTGGTCACTCCATGCATTCAACTTGCTTGCAGGTATTAGCAAGTAAAATAATAATTTGTTTTTTCTGATAATATATATCTGGCTACTGGCTGTAAAAAATGGTTCTGACAAATGTAAGTCCCAGGCATACACTTTCAGTCACTACACTTGTACTATCTACGGCAAATCCTTCTGGGATATGGCGGTAAGCTGCATTAGTTTTTACGGCATTGCAAATCTTTGCATTTATGGTACTGAAGTTAATCTTCATCTTGAGTCCCATGATTTGTTTTCCATATCTTAGTGAAAACTATTATTTCTCCTATTTTGCTCTTCATCTCGAGGGCATTTCACTAGCTGATAAGTGATGTTTCATAAAGCATGAAACTGACACATTTTTCGGTACTTTGATACCGGAAGCCTGTACCTCCACCAATCAAATGTTTTATTAATGCAGTTGTATTGTATGATAATTCTCCACGGACAATACAATTCTGATTCCTGACGCCTGAGTGAGATTTTACTTGTGGTCTTGTTATTTAAACTCATTCCTAAGATGCAACATGAAGACTGTTTTGGTATTTGGGGCATGCACGACTGGACATTTTGCTCAGAGTCATATAATCATATTGAGTGACTGAATGTAATGCACATAAACTTCAGTGGTATATTGAAAATGGTTTATCCTTTTCTTCTCGAAACAGATAAATGTTGGATCAGCTGACCCTGTCATTATCTCATTCCACCCCAACACCATGGTATAACTTTTCTTCTTTGATCATCGCTGATATTCCAAACTGCAGGGGCACCCTCATCATTGGCGGATTTTATATTTCTCAGGTCAGACGGTGTGCAGCCACACCTGGTCACCATCGAGTTTCAGGTAACCACGACAAGTCAACGATCTTCCATTGCCTTCCGCTCAATTTTGTTTGGATGGTGCGTGATTCCTTTCATCGAGTCTTCAATAAACCAAAGAGTTACCAGAGTAGTTAATTAGGAGCCTAATCATGTGCAAACTATTGTGCATCAAGTCTTCAATAAAAACAGAGCAGTTTCTACATGCAAGACGTATCAAAATAGTATGCTAATACTTGAATACCATGTGACTAGATCGATTTCCAAGCAGACTCGATCGAATCTAATCGTATATGGTGTGTTTGTTGCGTCAAGTAGTGACGGAGAGCAAGCGAGGCGAGAGAGCGAGTCACAGCGCGCTTTTACCTATTATTATATAACGCACATTGATTAGTTCGTTTGTATCTGGGCATGCTTTTAGACTTAAAGTCGATCTTGATTTCCTCCTGCCACCTGTATGAGGGCATCCATTCAAAACACATATCTAATCTTCTATGTGTGGGATCCTTTTTCTGTTCTGAATTTGTTGTTGGGGCGAGCTTGTTACTCTCTACATGGATTTCAAGCTGGATGAGAGCTACACGCCGAGCAAGATCTCCATCTGGACCGGCGACGGCTTCCAGAATCTCAAGGTAATTTCTCTTTTGAGAAGATAGCAGCGAGATGCCCACTAAGAGCACACACGTATCTCTGAATTATAAGTTATGATCTGTGCTCTATGGTGAGAGCACATAGCAACTGTTTTTCGAGTGAACTGTAGTTTAATCAAATGCATTTGGTATTAATTCATGTTGTCTTCTTAGTACTGTAAAGTGCAACATGATCACGTCATGTATCTCTACTAATTGTTGTACGCTAACTAAGTTGAATATAGTGCATTGTTATGTGGGTACGGAACCTTATGAATTGATGCATTGAAATTAATTGTAAGAACACTTCTTGACGGGAAAACGAGAACCACCAGCATCTTATGGCTATTCATCAAATAATAGTACAACAGCCAATGTGTATGTGGTGGTCTAAACCAAATGTTAGGCACAAAATGAGGATTATGTGCACAGTTGGTCCCTCAACTAACACGAGGGAGATTATCTAGGATGTTGCTGAGGATGGCATCAATGTGGCTCGGCTAATATGTCACATGGAGACCATGCATCACACCAGAAAGTTATTGAGTTGGTGAAAGAGTTGAGACCATGCTTGTAGACTCTTATGGAGGAGTCAATTATATGTCTGGCATGCCCATGCAAGCACATGATTTTGCTCTATCAATAAATATTGTAATTAAACCTTTTTATGCCACCCTTCTTTCATCATATTCCAACTTATTTGCTCTGATATAAGCTAGATTTAACATCTTCAGGCCCAGAAATTAGGATTCAAGATTTGCCTCATTGAAAACCGGTCAGGAGTTCATGTTCACAATCAAGCAGTGACCCCTTCTACTACTTGAGGGATTCAGCAAAGGTACTTCTACTTTTCTGTCCTAACAAGAAATTAGTGAAAAAAGATACCTCTCATTCAGGTATTTTCTATAAATGCACATTTATTTATAACAATAGCACCAGGATGAATGTTTGTTACTCATGATATTTTTAATTCAATTAACCTCTTGAATAAAGATTATTGAAATTTGACTTCTAAAGTTGTGCCACTGCTTGTGCTGAACCAGACCATCAACGGTACAGTCAAAGTTGAACATGAAAACAAGGCGCTCTGCCAGTGTGCGTGCATGATCCAATAGCATGTGTTTAATAGTAGCCACTATGATGTGAAATACTAGCAGCTTCCTCCATTTATGCCAGTATTTGATATACTTACCAAAGTTTAAGGGCGCCAATCTTAAGAAGACATCCCGGTTTGTGAGAAAATTTCTTACGCGCATTAGACAAAAGATGTATCTAATTTTCCTTAGGTTGCATTGCAACACATCAGTTTCTGCTATTGGTTCTTTTACCATAAAATTTGTAAGGTCCCTTATGTTTGATTTATTGTATAAATCATTTGAGACATGCCCTGCATGCATGATTACTCACTATATTTATGTTCATCTGATATTATGTTCATGAATCATTTACATCATTTACGAGTTGATGTTAAAAATGCATATTGTTGTACATCAATTTTCTTTTCTTTTTTATGCCTTGTTCTATTTTCCAAAATTTATAGAATTCAAATTTAAACTTTATACTCATATGAATTTTATGTGTATTGGCGGAGACGTGCGTTGCACGTGCATGCTTACTAGTTCTTGTTAAATAATACACTACATTATCGGAAAAAATATCTTATCTCTATTTCTTCAGTCTCCAACACTAAGCAATTTTTCTTTCTAGAATGTTTTGACTTGCCAAATCATTTTTGCTGCTCCAACACTATCGAAGTTGTCGGTATAGATCACTTGTCTCTAGTTTGTAGTGTTCATGTAATAAACTGTGTGATAACATCTTCATCAGTTTGTTGAGTCTAATCTTCTCGGGCCTTATATTTTGGCTGCATATGGCAACAGTAAAAGTCGTTAGCAACTATATGTTATACCCACCAGTTGTGTATTGGGACACCCGATTGACAACCCAATTTCTAAAATTTTGTAAATTCCATGATTTGCATGTGTTCCGTTGACCTGTCCTACATAAATAGCTAATACAACGATGTCTTATTATAGCTGAAGCTTTGTTAATATATTACCAAAGTTGTAAATCATGTTGAAAATTACCATGTACAGATTTTCACCATTTGAATAACCATTGATGATTATCTGAAACTTTAGTCGTGAGCAAAATATTTAGTATTCTTTCACTATTTCCAAGAATGAAAGTAATTGCCAACAAAATCTAAATATTCACAATCATGGTTGTCATCATTCTAGGATCTGTGGCATAAAGTCGTCTACTTTGTGCTTTTTACAACACCATACCATGTTGTCCTGTATTCTTGCGACAGCCATGCAACGGTTTGAGAATATATATTTCTTGGCAAGTCGTGTTCATAAATACCTTGTACAGGTTTCCCCCATGTTATTTTTTCTCAAAACCATGTGCGACGGTATCCTACAAAAATCATGGTGAAGTTAGACTATATATTTGTCCAATATTAAAACTTCTAATAGTTTACTAATGATGAGAAAACTTTTTCATGTTTTCAATAACAAAATTATCGCACATTAATACGAAACAAAAGAACGCATAACTTCAACTGTTCTATTTCATTGGTATCTTGTATCCATCTGGTCCAAAAAATTCCGGGACAAATATTTGTCAAAATGTAACGTTCCCCAGATGAAATCTATTCTTGGCAATTGGACATTCTCTTCTGGACTCTGAACCATCACTTGATGCACCTCGACCATGACAGAGGCGCACATCAGGACGGTTGAAACAAACTGCTTCTATGCCGTTTCGTGTTACTTTTTCTCCATGTACGTCAAGGTTAGGTTATGATCTTGGTTACAAATTCATTGTATAGGTTAGTAATTGTAGAAGAATACTAATAAGAATTCTATATTCAAACCTTGGATGTGAGAAGAATGGATCTGAGAAGAAGAAATAACCTCCGGTGGGTCGAATAGCTGAAAATCAGAAACAATTCTGAAGGCTAACATATCATGTGCTTTTTCTACTTTTCATGTTCCATTTTTTATCAATGTTAGATTTTATATCATGCATATACCGTGCAACCAATCCACCTACATGACTCATTTCAGTATCATCATGGCCACAAAGATATTACATGGATTCCAGTTCCATGTGGTCAAAGATCAATACAAATATATGATAGCACCAATCAATACCAATCTATTGGTGTCAGACGTCCTAGTGTGCTAATCACGTTTCATCACTATACCCATATAGGCATGCATCAATGACGTGCATGATGTTTATGCTATAGAGATGGATGTGAGCCCATCGTTGGCAATTGAAGCTTCTTGACACCACACATTTCCGTGCTGTAGACAATGAAGCTACTCCTGCTTGAAGACCCAGCAAGCGCTATAGCCCAAGAGAAACTAAGATCTGGCAACTCACACGGCCAAAGCATTAAGGCATCAGATTTTGAGATGAGACAATAGATAGGGGATTATTTACTACTACTGGTAGGGAACAAAATTTGTAATTTAAAGGACAGATTGTGATAATGTATGCTATAAATTGTACTATTATATATTTATAAATTTATGTAGTGTACCATCCATGGAGCAACCAACACATGCTTCGGTTCATGCTTATATTTACGCCTGCATCTGTGCATTGCACAATCTAAATTAATATGTACATTATGAATATCATTTGTATATAAGAGAAGATTGCATACCTCAACATGTCTCGATGAAGCTCCTGATTTTCTTGGTCTATTCAATGGGACGGAAGTAGTCGTGCCTCGGGGAACAACGCGTCTCCATGCATTATGGCGTCCAGAGCGCTAGGCCAACAATTGCTTTCTCAGGCTATAAATTGCATTATATAGTGTACATACTATTATGTAAGAAGGAACGAAATATAATACGGCACCAAGTTATAACAAAACTCGGGAAAGAGAATAAAATCATAAGAATTGAAACATCTGATACCCTCTTGAGCGCTCTCGATCTTCAAAGAAGTTTTTTTTTCCTCCAATGACGGAATAGCATAGGCTGCACTTGGAGTTGTTTTTTTATTTTTCTTGGGACTGCATCTGTCCATCGCTGATGTGCATGATGCAGAACCAAAAAAGCATGCACTTAGGTCTGCTAATCTGGAGTTGGACGCCATAACATGCTGTGCTCTCATAACGCTAAAAAAGCATGCTCTGCTCTCCAACCAATGCGGAGAATCTTCTCATGGAGTGCCATGCAGCGGCATACATGGTATATTCTCATCAAGCCAACCTTACCAAAGCCTTCTTCTATGTGGCAATGGCCTGCCCGTAAGGCACTGTGATGTGGGTTGATTTAATCGACTGTCTGATGTGTCTGTGTGTGCTTGATTGGCTAGGCTCCGTGCTTCAATCTGATATGGCATTCCTACTACGGCGTTGAGACACACAAATCCTACGATGAGGATAGGGCTCCTACGATGAGGATAGGGCATGAGGGTGCAGAGGCCATCAGTACTCCTCCTTCAGCCGAATCAACACAGATCAATTGGAGGCTTAGGTAGCCGGATGGTAGACAGATCGAAGCTTCAATGTTCTCTTTCAACTTTGTGGCTGGCCTTGTAGTTAGTGAACAGAAATAATCAAAAAACGCCAATTTCTTAAGCAGGAATTGTAATGTAATTAAGGGTTCATCTTATCTGAACCTGTTGGCGCATGTTCCGAGCAACCCTATCGACTTGGCAAGAACTCTGGGCGGGGTTGAACCTAATTTGATGAAAGCTCGAATGTCAGGTTTTCTCGCCTCGCACTTTTGCTTTCATATAGATCTAAACCTGATTAGCAAAGATCATTACATGCAATCTTGTCTACCCAAACCGGTTGATCGAAACAGCAACTGCCTCATGTGGTACAACAAAGCAGTCTAATAAGAATAGTAAATTGATGTATAATAAGAATAGTAGAGGCAGCCATGGTGTGATCCTTTAATTGCAGTTATACATTGTAGATGCAGCCTTTCATTGATGTATAATAAGAATAGTAAATTCAGATTTTGTACTTTTGGAGGGTACCATATCAATCATGCAAATAGATGGGATGAACTCGCAGAACATACTGGTCTCAACTGGCTGGACACACACGTACAACAACAGCAAGCAGTTGGATTGATGTTTAACGTCGGCTGCAAACGCATACAACACACGCACGTGAGAGAATTCAGCGAGTTGTTGGGATCGAACAAAACCAATCTGGAGCTGGCCATGACGACGACGCTGCTGAAGACCTTGGTAGAAATCCACAAACATGTAGCTAGCAGGTGGAGATCGAGGGGACATCCATTGCGTGTATGTGGATGTGGCTGGTCGCTGCCGGGGCTTCCGATCCAATCGGGGGAGTTATTTTTGTAATAAACTGGACATTGCTGATAGAACTTTGATGTTAGGGACGCCATGGAGGGCAGATCCAATAGCGGGAGACTTCGAAAAGTAGGTCTGATGCTGCAACTTTGTGGGATGCGAGTGCAGAAGAGGTGGAGGAGGATTAGGGAAGACGCGTCGGCAGATCGGGCAAAGGGAGAGCAACCGTAATTTGCTCCTACGTGAGGAAGAAGGAGAGAAGGAGAGGACGTTTCGATTATCTGATCTATAGATGGCATAGAGTTTTTTTTACGCAGATGGCATAGATGTTAGTTTTAGGACCCACACATGAGACGTGATAAAATTACATGGACTGATCACATAGAGTTTTCTTTACCTAGATGGCATAGAGGTTAGTTTTAGGACTTTAGGACCCACACATGAGACGTGATACAATTACATGGACTGATCACATGATACAATTACATGGATTGATCTACACCGTAATAACACGGTCCCATCAGATTAACGGCTCCTAATTATTGATTAACGTGGCAATTTCTAGGGAGTCCAAAATTAGTATAGGTATAGATATAGATATAGATAGATAAATAGATATAGAAGATAGATAGATAGATAGATAGAAGATAGATAGATAGATAGATGTCATCCTGGGCAAACTGACTAAAAACGTAATCTCCCTTTTCGGTTGTTATTTAGTAAAACCATAATCAATTTCTGATAATTGTTAAATAAAAGTTTACAGGAAACTGATATTTTGAGCTATATGAAAAGTTCTAGATATCTTGTGTATGATACGCAGTTTATGGAGGCATCTCAATTGTGGACACTTGTCCATTTTACACATAATGGTTTTCAAATCGATTCCAAATAAAATTTGGATCAACTTCGACAATTCACCTCTAGTCATCAGTCATGGTTTCTTTAGGTCCCTATGGCAAGTCTGGCAGATTCTCTAAAAGTCATTTTACCCTAAAAGACCGCAACATAGATAATCCCTAAAAACATTGAGTCCACCCTAAAATCACATCCACCTGACCCAATATTTGTGGTCAACTATCCCCTCCCCTACAAAGTGCTAACTAGTACCCCCTCCAGTTCACACAATGAGTTTGTCACATGTATTAAGTCAGATTTTGATGATTGTTAATGTTTCAAATACTTAGATTGGAAACTACGAATCATATGTTTTATTGTTTCTCAAGAAAAAGATCGCTAGGCTTGTCTCATGATAAATAAAACATTACCTTTTCGTGAAGACATGAAGTAACACATGAAAACCCTTCGAGTAGTAGCTTATTTATAAAATCATTATATCAGATTTGTCTCTTCCTCATTTAGTTCCCTATCACCCACCGTCGTGTCTATAAAGGAGAAACATGCATTGGAGGAGGAAGAGAGTGTGTATCAAACATAGACGTACCATCTTCAAGAGAAAAAATATGGGAATGGGAGGTGTCAGAAAAGAAATGGGCACAACCAATATCAGTTGACTTTGTTTACATTGACCAGCGTGTAGATCCAACCTTGCAGTGCCAGCAGGGGCGGAACTACAGTGTCGGCCCGGGGTCAATTGACCCCGATGACCTCAACCTAAATGTCTGTACATACATATAGTGGCGTACCCAGCAATGAAACGAAGGGTGTGCACACTCTAAAAAAAATTCTACTAATCCAAGTGTCAGACAAAATATGGCAAAATAATAACATGAATAGCTCAATTCAAATTTCACAACAATTTAGTTCACAAAATATATCTCAAATATGCGAAATTACAATACGAATAGTCTTACACAAAAGAAGCACAAGTAGAAAATTATATCACTAGGTAACTCTACGTTTTTGCATTGCCATGAAAGTATCAACTATGTCATCTTCACTTACTTTCATGAACACATCTCGTTTAATAAATGTCACCAAGCAATCATTCAAGCGATCATCACTCATAGTAGTCCTCAACTTACTTTTCACTAGATCCATTGCTGAAAATACTCTTTCAACACCCGTCGTCGCCACCGGTAAAATCAATATCAATTTGATGAGTAAGTAGACCAAATCATAAAGAACATGCTTCTTTGTTGCAACAAGCATAATAGAGAGCTCACCAATATTACTTGCATTTCTAAACCTATCATCTTGTCTCATATCATCAATGAAAGTAGTAAGTTGAAATTCTAGCCTTATCAAATCTGTGCTTGATATGTCCATGGGATAGAATTCAGCAAGTCTCATTACCTTGAGTGCATCATAAGAAGCAAATGAGTTGATTGGATTCAAAGCCGACATGCAAATAAGCAACTCCGTATTAACCTCATCAAACCGATTGTCAAGCTCTTGAATGGTTTGATCAATGACACCAAGATATACCTCTCTTCTATAACGATCATCATTTGTTTGTACTTCATAATACCGACGTGATCTTCCATAATGCTCATAAGTATCCTCCCACAAAGGAACTTGAATGTCATGTTTGTTGCAAAATAAGGTTAGCTTTGCAAGAAATTCTTCCCAACCATGAGACCTCAAGTGTTGCATTCTACTCTTTGCCAAACTAACAAGTGCCATTGCATTAACAATATATTGATCTCTCTTTTGCAAAGATTTGGACAACTCATTTGTATAGCCAAGAATAACAAGCATCAAGTGAAGATTGAAAACAAAGTCAAATGATTCAATGGCTTGAGCAACTCCACGTATTCTTGTCCACTCACGTTTTTGTGAAGGATCTTTTCCAATAGCATCAAGTACTTCAAGGATTGTGGAATACATGCTAACAATGTGCATAATGGTTTTAAAATGAGAACCCCAACGAGTATCGCCGGGTCTAGCTAGTCCCATCTCTTGATTTAGCCCACTTCCACTTTCAATCTCACCCATTTCAAGTGCTTCCAAAACCTTTTGATCTCTAACATCTCGAAGCATGTCATGGCGCTTACAAGAAACTCCAACAATATTGAGCAAGTAAGAAACATGATCAAAGAACCACAAACATGGTTCATTTTCCTTTTCCACGGCTATAAGAACCAACTGAAGTTGATGTGCAAAACAATGGATGTAATAGGCAGAGGGTGACTCATTCATGATCAATGTTTTCAACCCATTAATCTCCCCTTTCATGTTGCTTGCCCCATCATATCCTTGCCCACGCATTTGACTAGGGGTCAAATGATGATCTTTAAGCAAAGTTTGAATTGCATCCTTAAGTGACAATGAAGTTGTATTGGCAACATGAACAACTCCAAGGAACCTCTCACATCCTCTTCCCGATTTGTCAACAAATCATATGCAGAGAGCAAGTTGTTCTTTATGAGATGCATCACTAGACTCATCAGCTAGGATTGCATAGTGGTCATCACCAATATCTTCAATAATTCTTTTAGTTGTTTGCACGGCACAACATTCAATTATTTGATTTTGTATCTTTGGACTAGTCAAGATGCAATTCCCAGGAGCATTGTTCACAACAAGTTTATTAACTTCTTCATCATTTTCCGAAAGCCACTTAAGAAGTTCAACAAAGTTCCCCCTATTGCTAGATTCTTCACTCTCATCATGTCCACGAAATGCCAATCCTTGGTTCAAAAGAAACCTCAAGCAGCTAAGTGAATAAGTCAGCCTAGCCTTGTACATACGCAAATCCTCTTTATCCACCCTCACCATAATGTTATCAATTGATGGTTGGGGTGCCACAAATAAATTGTACTTCTCTTGAGCTTTATTGTGAATGCTATTAATACCACCCTCATGTTTGTCTAATGCATCAGGCTTATACCAATTTTTCCAACCACCTTTAACAAAGGCATCACCCTTAGGCCCCCCATTCGATTTGCCTTTGAACAAATAACACACAAAGCAAAATGCAGCCTCATATTTGACACTATATTCTAGCCATTTGTAGTTCTCAAACCAAACAAAGTTGAAGTGTCGATTTTTACCATACATTTTCTTGACTTCAAAGTTGTGTGCATATGGTTGGACTGCATTCTTTGCAATGTACCATCTCCGAACTTCGTCTTGATCATTAACATCATAATCTGAAATAGGAATCCTTTCCCTGGATCAGGTGGAAGCCTTTGAATATTATAACCTTGCATGTGGATGTTGGGGTGATGGTTGCTGTGGTGCTTCATCATCAATATCAATGTCAATCTCTGCATCGGAATAGACTGGAGGTGGATCAATATCAATGCCAATCTCTGCATCCGAATGGACTGGAGGTGGATCAATATCAGGTTCAGGTTGCTCTTCGGCTGCAACCTTTCTTGTTTTTGCCTCATAATTCCGGAAAAAAGACTTAATGTCACCATTCCTCTTCATCTTCAGTTCTACAATTAGAACATAATGTCAGCAAGACAGCAAGACAGCAAGACAACAGAACAAAAAATGGCACACGTCCCAGTTTTCAAACATACATTTGTTTCAGAAAAAGCATCGGTTTGCTACATCAGTTTGTAAGCATACGATTCAGAGCAATAACAAGCATATGTTTCAGAGCAGCATCCGAAATACATCAGTTTGCAAACATATGATTTTTAGCAAGCATATGTTCAGACTTTAGAGCAGAAGCAAGCATCAGTTTGCTATATAAGATTTTCAGCAAGCATATGTTTAGAGCAGAAGCAATCAAGCATCAGTTTGCTATATATGCAAGATTCAATTTGAGAGAGCTGTAGGGGAGGCCGCAGAGCGCACTATGCTTGTTGTTCAGACTTCAGACAAACATGAGCGCACTATGCTTGTTGTTCAGACAAAAATTGAGCATATGTTCAAAGCTGTAGGGGAGGCCACCGTCAAAACTCACCCACAAGGCCACGACCGGGGCGGGGAGCGGTGGAGCGGGAAGGACCGGAGGAGAGGAGAGCGTCGGGAGGCGGGAGCAGATCCTCCGGAGACCGGAGCGGCGGCGGCCGTCTGGTCCGGGTCGGCTCGACGGCGCCTCGGCAGGGGAGGCGCGACGGTCGATGGCCGCGACGGGAAGGACTGAAGGAGCTCCAGCGGCGGCCGCCACGCGTGAGAGCCCAACGGCGGTGGCCGAGCACGAGCGGGGAGCGACTGGGCGGAGGCGGGGAGCGGCGGCGGCGGCCGAGCGAGATGCGGTTGTGCGCCTGCGCCTGTGCCTCTCTCTCTCTCTCGCTCACAGTGGAGCCCGAGAAGATGAGGCGGGCCTGGCCGCCTGGGCTCAATAGTCAACAGTCAAAATTTCTATATATATAAAAAAAATCCCAGATTTTCTGGGTGTGCCACGGCACACCCGGCACACCCTCTGGTTCCGCCACTGCATACATATATGAGTTGACTTTGTTTACATTGATCAGCATGTAGATCCAAGGTGGGATGGTATCCCACCAGTCGGCTAGTGCTATTCTGGCCTAGTGTGGAGTACTAACACATGTGACTTTCTAATGATCTGTCATCAGGATGTTGATCGAAACACCACTTCGTCCGAAGTGAAAACTTTTGCCCTGGCCTTTATTGGTCGGGCTCAGCAACGATGAACTTGTGTTCATGATGATGATGGCGCTAGGTTGCTTATTCTTTGTTGAAGGCGTTGCTGAGGAAGAAGTTGACTTAGTCATAGGTGTTAATTTCATATCTTGTAATGGTTCAACAGTGGTTGTTTTTGTCTTGTGCTCTCTTTAATAATTAATAAAAATGATTGTGTGCATCACATTGGTGAAGAGGCCGGGGGTCTTAACCTCCTTTTCGGAAAAAATGTAGATCCAACCTTGCAATGCCACTATGCCAGCGAACTTGAATGAAACGCCAGGAGGTCCTACTCGGCATTTGGTTTACTTTCCAATTGTAGATCCTTAGCCGGAGAGAGGTGTATGCATACTTGAAAGGTCCCACAGAAACAACCAAGGAACAAATCTAGCATGTAGTTTGTATGTGTGATTAACGGGTTCTTTTTGTAGTTTAATACATGCAATTAAAGTTGATGCTGGCTATTTGAATATTATGTGATATTAGATTACTATGTTGAATTAATCGAGCCCCAGTACATCTAGAAGCACAATAGTACATCAAGCAAGCCACCTGTCCATTGTAAGAATGTCATATTGTGATCTTGGTGCGTCATAAATTCATGTTGTATATTATACCAGCAAGAAAATTTGAAGTTCAGTCATCAAGCCTTTCGGTATGTAGTTTTTGTACAATTTTATGCTTATTTGTATGTGATTTAACACATGAAGTTAAAGGAATGGACCACTAACCAATTAGCCTTTCTAAGGTAATATAGCCGCCGCAACGGCGACGAGCTTTTGGGCGCCGTTTTCGGGCGGCCCCCTTCGCTAACAGCCTCTTGGTTGCTAGTGGTGATGTGGGTCACTAGATCTCATGCGTGCAGACCTGTGTAGCTATAGGGTTAGAGCCCTATTAGTTTAGATTTTCGTCGTTCGATGCCTTAGCTCCGACGACGGCGACTGTGCCTTAGAATAAAAAAACTCCAGATCTTTGTCCGACAAGGCTTCTTGCTCTATGGGCGATGATATATTTGGGAACTAGTCTATTCAAGTGGGGATGACATGGCGGCAACAACATCTCTGTTGTGGACTTGTATCCTCGAGCAAAATTGCAACGGTGTTTGCTCCAGCGCGGAGCTTAGGAGGTAGTCCAGGAGCGGATACAGATAGTACCGGTATGTGTCGGGAGCATCTGGAAGGCGATGGATCATGTGTTCGGTTCATGGTTGTCGACTGGCAGTATGGTTTCCTCATACAACATCTCCGTAGAGCGGGATTGCCAGATCTAGAGTTTGATGGCGTGTCTAGTGTGTTGTCCCGACTAGATTCTTTCAACAACAATTGCTTCATTTTTGATAAGCAACTTGGGAGGTGTGGAAAGCGGCATATCAACGATGGACCATGCGATATACAGTCCATTCAGGACAAGTGTGGCCAAGTAGTGCTGACCATGCACTCTACAACCCATTCAGGACAAGCAAAGGTCAAGGGCATTGCCATATGATGGTACGAATATGTGTCGAGTAGCAGAATTTTGTTGATGAGCTTGCCAAGAAAGAAGCGTGCCTGAGGAGTGCGATGACCCAATCCCGCCAAGTTCGTTGACCGCCGGTGTCGAGGATGCTGGCTCTTCCACTAGGGGGAGATGCCCACCTGTTTCGACTCCACGGTCACCAGCTTCACTGACCACCAGTCCAAGTAGAGCTCCTTTCTCGATGTAGCCTGATTTAGATAGTTTGATGTTGATGTACTAAAAGTAGTTGTTGATGTCGACTCAGAGTTGATCTTGAGTAGAACTTGTGATGCTTTTGGGTATATGAATCATTAATTCTAATGTTGCTTATGTTTCATGTGTTCTTCTAACCTTTTCCTATTTGTTCAAGTCTTGTTCTTCTGTCTTGATAGATTAGATGGTATGTGGTGTACAGAGGGAGGTGTCCATGAGCGTACGATTCATGGGAGGCATGCAATGAACAAGTGTCTGGTTACAACAATAGCTCCTATCAAGGGTTTATGAATAAGCAGGAGGCGGAGGATGCTTACAAAAAGTTAGTGCTTAGATCAAAGATGGATGTTGGAGTAGGCAAGGGTGTAGGTCATATCGAGTTTGGTGAGCTGAATAATTTGATAATCTTTGTCCAGTTCGTTGTTCTTGTGGATGTTATCATTTCCACGGTTCCATCGGGCCGAATGTTACTTCTTTTCTATAAGACATAACAAACACCATTAACAGATGAAATTATTTGTTGTGATTCTTTTGTAGATGCTCCAAAAAATATAAATGCTACGATAAAGCATATCAGAGCTTGTGTCCATGGAGATCATCTTCTACTCTGAGTGTGTTTTGCTTGTTGTTCATGAACGTCCTCTTATTCGTGAACTTCTAACTCAAGCTTGGTCGTGAAGCTATGCTAGTATATGGACATGTATGGTTGTTTACTTATGAACTTAGAACTCATGCTTGGTTGTAAAGTTGGAATTATATATGGTTATGAACTTGCATCTTGGTCCCATATGGTTGTACGGTCCTATATATTGTTGTTTGAACTTGTTGTACATGTTGGATATAGTTCTATATATATAGTGTTGTTTGAATTGGAGGGTTGTTCCAACAAACAACCCAAAAAAGCAATATGGGCTCTAAGACGAGTGCAACACTCGGCTTACACCCTATAAACCGAGTGCGCGTACGAATATACTCGCCTTACAGCCACGTGGCAGGCATTGGGAGCTCCCATGATCAAATGACACTTCCCAAATTTCTAATAAGCCGAGCGTGTTTAGCAAGCACTCGGCTTACCTATAAATTGTGTACCAAATAGCACTGCTTAATTTACATATAAGTCGAGCGTACTTAGTGAGAACTCGGCTTACAGCTGGCACGTGGCTACACATAAGGGCTCCGGGCATGAGAAAAACGTGAGTGGGGCCCTGCAACACTCACTCAGAGTGAAACATAAGCTGAGTGGTACACTCAGCTTATAGAGGTGCCACCTCCGATAGAGTTGGCCGGCCCTTATGTTGCTTTTTCCGCTGAGAGCCGCTGTTTTATTCTAGGCTTATATATAAGACAAGTGCCCGTGAATATGATCAACGCTGAAAGCCGGTCTAATATAAGGCGCCATTTTTAATTCACGCCATCACTGTTTTTCTAAAATACCCACCACAGGAAAATTAAGTAAAGCCGAGTATGAAAATACTCGGCGGAGCCCGGTTTAACCCCGGCTTAAGAATTGTGTAAGAATTTTTGCAATAGTGGCAGTGGCACTTTTATCCTAAAAATAATAGGCTTTGCAGAGGTGCCATCACGAGTATGTGTCATCGAGCCTATATGAAGTTATTAATATATGGATCGACTCAGTACAACGAAAAGTCAAACACCACACATATTATTGTATTATCTCATCAAGTTCACCGTGCTTGGTGATGGGACTTGTATTTTGGAGGATACTGAAACCTTTATTTACCTCGACAACGGGACTTATTACCTCTTTGGCAGAGGCATCTCGACGACGTCAACAACATCGTCCGGTCACCCCTCAGTCCTTGTCGAACTCGGCTACATTGCCTCGTAGGCTTGATTGGCCTCACCTATTGTTGAAAATATGAGCAAGTTATTACGAGATTTAATCCAAATAATTAGAAGATAAATTATGACTACATTAGCAGAGATTAAACTAATCACGCGAACTAGCATACAGATGAATAAATCACATCTAGGGCACATACTAGAAACATGAATTCTATCACGATCTCGAACAGGAAGGATAGAATCACATACGGTGCAGCGGGAGCAGCACCGCCGGCGTTAACGTTGTCGCCCATGTCGTCGAGGATGAGGTTGCCAAGGTCGGGGAAGAAGTCGTCATTCGCGAAGTCGTCGCTGACAGCAGTCGCGCGAGTGCGCTCCCCAAAAACCTGATCGTCCCTCTCCCGTACAGGATCACGAGAGGCGGGGTTTCGGAGAATGGCAGGGCACAACCGGCGACATGCATCGAGCGCGACAGGCTGATGTTGCCCAATTTTTGGCTTGACAATTTTCCTGCTATGTGCGAGCTCATGAATAAAGGCGAGTTAGACAGGACTGTCTTGCTATTTAAATGTTTTCTTTTTCGTTTAAATTTGGTTGTTGGTACTTATGTTATTTGTAGTTAATCTTGATGAATTGATATAATCATGTGGATCGTGAAGCAGTCAAGAGGCATCCAATGTTTGTGGGTAGGGAATCAACAGTGTAAGGGCAAGGGACGTGCGAGGGGTCTCATTGAGCCGGGCGCATATGCATGTACGGACGTGGGGAGCAATGAAACACAAATAGTAGAAGCTCTTTCATTTTTCTAATTAGAGATTCAATTAGGCAAAAAAAAATGATATTGCTATTTTAGATACAGTCTACCAAGGAATAGTGAGACTGTCTTGGTCAAGCTAGTATGAAACTTAGAAATCATATGCTACTTTGTTTATAAATACATAATAAAGTAAAATAAAATCATATGCTAGGTTTGCCGTTTGCCACGCAAACATACTATAAAACATCATTCATTTTTTCGGTGAATATGCTAGAGATAGGGAGTAACATAGAAGAACCCATAGAGTAGCTCATTATTTATAGAATTGCTATATCCTACTTCTCCATTCATCATTTAGTTCGGTCTCACCCACCGGCCACCAGAACGTTTACTAAAGGAGCAACATGCATGAGTAGAGGAACAGAGCAAGTATCAAACAAAGTGGACATGTAACACTTTTGGGGGCAAACAATGAGAACGGGAGGCGTCAGGAAAGAAACTAACACATTCAGCTTTGTAGTGACAATGAGTTCGTTTTTGCGGTGTCGGAAGTCCTACTCGCTTGGACACCGCAACTATACATGGCATCACTGGGGTTGTTATCTACTGCCGGGGAGATCCATCGAACAACCAATGCCTCCACTGCAACTTGGAACTCATGATGTAAGTGGCGCCACCGCCGACCTGGTGGCTCTTGTCCGCGCTGACCACATAAATTTTTGTGGGAATTGTGGCAGCAACTCGGTTCATCTACGCGGATGTTGCAGTTGACGTGGCTCTGGTGGCAGTCCCGCAAACTAGATATGTTCAATGTTCTTCAGTGATTACCTTGCTACTTGTAACTTGGAGTTGGAGTTGGTTACATTTTGAGGCAGAAACACGCATATAGCTATTCTCTGTTACCCAGCCTCATTTATCAAAAAAGGCTTCTCGCCCCACTTTATATATAAAGCAACCACAACCAGCAACATCCAACCAAACCATGGAGGTCCACAGAAACAAACAAACGAAAAAAAGAAAGAAAAGGAAAATAAGTACGGTACAAGCTGGGGGCAACACCGCAAAGACACACTACGGCCTCAAGGAGGATAGATGATCATGAGAAGTCTAGCCGCCATCTCCTTGTGCTTCCTCGTCAATCTATCAATGGCCACCTTGTCCCGCCGCTTCATTTTGATGGGAGCACTGAGCACAATATATACACTGATAAATGGACAAATTAAGTTATGTGTGATGCGCGTGTCTGATGCCTTCTTCATGCGGTTTCATAAGAAGAGAAAATGTTGTGATGGCTGCTCATCATGCACTGCGATCGTTGTATCACATTCACATGCAACCAGAATTCCAGATTCAGTACATCTATCTTGGAGGTAGCCTTTACACATTTATTAGTTACTCTTCTGTTCCAAATGTAAGACATATGGGTATTGTTTATAAGATACATTTTTTTCTTTACCAATAATTACTTTGATTGTTTCTTGACTTGCCCACGACGAAAGCCTTAAGTTTTCCCACCCCGCACTTTTTCCATCTACCTCATGCCAGCCATAGCGAGCGTGCCCACCTCCTGAACCCTGTCGAGCCAAGCCTCCTCCACGATCTAGAGCCCTTGATATATTCTCCTCGTCATGCTAGCTAGACTTGCCTATCACATTGGTGAGCTAATTCTGTGGACGCTTGATGTACCTAGGCACATTGAGCCACTCCCGAATCCCGATCCATGGCCATGTTGATACCAACATGAAAGAACGTGCGCTAAGAAGGTGCCCCCACTAGTAGAAAACAGGGCTTTGATACGTCTCCAACGTATCTATAATTTTTGATTGTTCCATGCTATTATATTATCTGTTTTGAATGTTTAATGGGCTTTAATATACATTTTTATATTATTTTTGGGACTAAGCTATTAACCGAAAGCCTAGTGCAAATTGCTGTTTTTTTGCCTATTTCAGTGTTCCGCAGAAAAGGAATATCAAACGAAATCCAAACGGAATGAAACCTTCGCGAAGATCTTTTTTGGAACAAACGTGATCCAGGAGACTTGGACTGGACGTCAAGGAAGTAGTGATGCGGCCACGAGGTAGGAGGGCACGCCCCCACCCTCGTCGGCCCGTCGCAGCTCCACCGACCTACTTCTTTCACCTATATATATATACTCTCGTACCCTGAAACCTTTGAGGAGAGCAATGAAACACATTTTCCACCGCCGCAACCTTCTGTACCCGTGAGATCCCATCTTGGGGCCTTTTCCGACGATCTGCTGGAGGGGGATTCGATCACGGAGGGCTTCTACATCAACACCATAGCCTCTCCGATGATGTGTGAGTAGTTTACCATAGACCTTCGGGTCCATAGTTATTAGCTAGATGGCTTTTCTCTCTCTCTTTGGATCTCAATACAAAATTCTCCTCGATCTTCTTGGAGATCTATTCGATGTAACTCTTTTTGCAGTGTGTTTGCCGAGATCCGATGAATTATGGGTTTATGACTTGATTATCTATAAATATTATTTGATTCTTCTCTGAATTCTTTTATGCATGATTTGATATCTTTGCAAGTCTCTTCGAATTATCAGTTTGGTTTGGCCTACTATATTGATCTTTCTTGCAATGGGAGAAGTGCTTAGCTTTGGGTTCAATTTTGCGGTGTCCTTTCCCAGTGATAGCAGGGGCAGCAAGGCACGTATTGTATTGTTGCCATCGAGGATAAAAAGACGGGGTTTATATCACATGCTTGAGTTTATCCCTCTACATCATGTCATCTTGCCTAATGCATTACTCTGTTCTTATGAAATTAATACTCTAGATGCATGCTGGATAGCGGTCGATGTGTGGAGTAATAGTAGTAGATGCAGAATCGTTTCGGTCTACTTGTCACGGACGTGATGCCTATATTCATGATCATTGCCTTAGATATCATCATAACTATGCGCTTTTCTATCAATTGCTCGACATTAATTTGTTCACACACCGTAATACATGCCATCTTGAGAGAAGCCACTAGTGAAACCTATGGCCCCCGGGTCTACTTTACATCATATAAGTTTCCAACCTACAATTCTAGTTTACTATCTATTTTGCAATCTTTATTTTCCAATCTATATCACAAAAATACCAAAAATATTTATCTTATTATCTCTATCAGATCTCACTCTCGTAAGTGACCGTGAAGGGATTGACAACCCCTTTATCGCGTTGGTTGCAAGGTTCTTGTTTGTTTGTGCAGGTACTAGGGGACTTGAGCGTAGTCTCCTACTGGATTGATACCTTGGTTCTAAAAAACTAAGAGAAATACTTACACTACTTTGCTGCATCACCCTTTCCTCTTCAAGGGAAAACCAACACATACTCAAGAGGTAGCAAGAAGGGTTTCTGGCGCCGTTGCCGGGGAGATCTATGCACAAGTCAAGACATACCAAGTACCCATCACAAACTCTTATCCCTCGCATTACATTATTTTCCATTTGCCTCTCGTTTTCCTCTCCCCCGCTTCACCCTTGCTGTTTTATTCGCCTCTTTTCCGTTCGTCCTTTTTCCGTTCGTCTCTTTTCACTTGCCTCTTGTTTGCTTGTGTGTTGGATTGATTGTTTGTCACGATGGCTCAAGATAATACTAAATTATGTGACTTTACCAATACCAACAACAATGATTTTATTACTCCGATTGCTCCTCTTACCGATGCTGAATCTTGTGAAATTAATACTGCTTTGCTGAATCTTGTCATGAAAGATCAATTTGATGGCCTTCCTAGTGAAGATGCCGCTACCCATCTAAACAACTTTGTTGATTTATGTGATATGCAAAAGAAGAAAGACGTGGATAATGAAATTGTTAAATTGAAGCTATTTCCGTTTTCGCTTAGAGATTGTGCTAAAACTTGGTTATCCTCCTTGCCTAAAAATAGTATTGATTCATGGAATAAGTGCAAAGATGCTTTTATCTCTAAGTATTTTCCTCCCGCTAAGATCATCTCTCTTAGAAACGTTATTATGAATTTTAAGCAACTTGATCATGATCATGTTGCACAAGCTTGGGAGAGGATGAAATTAATTATACGTAGCCCTACACATGGCTTGAATTTATGGATGATTATACCAAAAAATTATGCTGGATTGAATTTTGCTTCTAGAAATCATTTATATTCGGCCGCGGGAGGCACTTTTATGGAAATCACTTTAGGAGAAGCTACTAAACTCCTAGATAATATTATGGTTAATTATTCTCAATGGCACACCAAAAGATCTACTAGTAAAAAGGTTCATGCGATAGAAGAGATTAATATCTTGAGTGGAAAGATGGATGAACTTATGAAATTGTTTGCTAATAAGAGTGTTTCTTCTGATACTAATGACATGCCTTTGTCTACTTTGATTTAGAATAATAATGAATCTATGGATGTGAATTTTGTTGGTAGGAACAATTTTGGTAACGACGCGTATAGAGGAAACTTTAATTCTAGGTCGTTCCCTAGTAATTCCTCTAATAATTATCGTAATTCCTACAACAACTCTTATGGAAATTTTAATAAGATGCCCTCTGATTTTGAGACTAGTGTTAAAGAATTTATGAATTCGCAAAAGAATTTCAATGCTTTGCTTGAAGAAAAATTGCTTAAGATTGATGAGTTGGCTAGGAACGTGGATAGAATTTCTCTTGATGTTGATTCTTTGAAACTTAGATCTATTCTACCTAAGCATAATATCAATGAGTCTCTCAAAGCCATGAGAATTTCCATTGATGAGTGCAAATAAAGAACCGCTAGGATGCGTGCTAAGAAAGATTGCTTTGTAAAAGCATATTCTTCTAGTTTTCATGATAATAATGATGAAGATCTAAAATTGATTGGTGTGTCTCCTATTAAATCTTTGTTTGCCAATATGAATCTTGATAAAGATGGGACTGGAGATGAGTCAACTATAGTTAGAAGGCGTCCTAATGATTCGGAGTTTTTAGATCTTGATGCAAAAATTGGTAAAAGTGGGATTGAAGAAGTCAAAACTTTACATAGCAATGAACCCACTATTTTGGATTTCAAGGAATTTAATTATGATAATTTCTCTTTGGTAGATTGTATTTCCTTGTTGCAATCCGTGCTAAATTCTCCTCATGCTTATGATCAAAACAAAGCTTGCACTAAACATATCGTTGATGGTTTAATGCAATCTTATGAAGAAAAACTTGAATTAGAAGTGTCTATCCCTAGAAAACATTATGATGAGTAGGAACCTACTATTAAAATTAATATTAAAGATCATGAATGCTATGCTTTATGTTATTTAGGTGCTAGTGTTTCCACGATTCCATAAACTTTGTGTGATGTGCTAGGTTTCCGTGAATTTGATGATTGTTTTTTAAATTTGCATCTTGCGAATTCCACCATTAAGAAACCTATGGGAATAATTAATGATGTTCTTATTATTGCAAATAGGAATTATGTGCTTGTAGATTCTATTATTCTTGATATAGATTGCAATCCTACTTGTCCTATTATTCTTGGTAGACCTTTCCTTAGAACGATTGGTGCAATTATTGATATGAAAGAAGGAAATATTAGATTCCAATTTCCATTAAGGAAAGGCTTGGAACACTTTCCTAGTAAGAAAATTAAGTTACCTTATGAATCTATTATGAGATCCACTTATGAATTGCATACCAAAGATGACAATATCTAGATCTATTCTTGTTTTTATGCCTAGGTAGGGGTGTTAAACGATAGTGCTTGTTGGGAGGCAACCCAATTTTATTTTTGTTCCTTGCTTTTTGTTCCTATTTAGTAATAAATAAATTATCTATCCTTTGTTATTATTTATTTTTATGTTTTAATTAGTGTTTGTGCCAAGTAAAACCTTTAGGATCTTCTTGGATGATTGTTATTTGATGTTGCTGAAAAAAATAGAAAGTATGCGCTCACGACAATAATTTTCATTTTTGACCAGAGAGCAATAAAATATTGATTCAAACTGAAGTAGATCAATATACAAATTATTTAGGTCGTCCTAATTTGGTAGGATTTTTGGAGTTACGAAAGTATTCGAAACCTACAGATTACTACAGACTGTTCTGTTTTTC
>NC_041392.1:626422349-626425006 GCF_002162155.2 Triticum dicoccoides
GGGGGGTATGAGCCATAGAGAAGTTGGAATACAGTAGGTTTAACACCAATATAAATAAAGAATGAGTTCATTACAGTACCTTAGTGGTGATTTGTTTTCTTATACTAACGGAGCTTATGAGATTTTCTATTGAGTTTTGTGTTGTAAAGTTTTCAAGTTTTTGGGTAAAGATTTGATGGATTTTGGAAGAAGGAGTGGCAAGAGCCTAAACTTGGGATGCCCAAGGCACCCCAAGGTAAAATCCAAGGACGACCAAAAGCCTAAGCTTGGGGATGCCCCAAAAGGCATCCCCTCTTTCATCTTCGTCTACCGGTAACTTTACTTGAGGCTATATTTTTATTCACCACATGATATGTGTTTTGCTTGGAGCGTCTTGTATGATTTGAATATTTGATTTTTAGTTTACCACAATAATCCTTGGTGTACACACCTTTTGGGAGAGACACACATGAATCGGAATTTATTAGAATACTCTATGTGCTTCACTTATATATTTTGAGCTAGATAATTTTGCTCTAGTGCTTCACTTATATTTTTCAGAGCACGGTGGTGGTTTTAATTTTGTAGAAATTATTGATCTCTCATGCTTCACTTATATTATTTTGAGAGTATTTTAGAATAGCATGGTAATTTTCTTTGGCTATAAAATTAGTCCTAATATGATAGGCATCCAAGATGGGTATAATAAAAATTTTTATATAAAGTGCATTGAATACTATGAGTGGTTTGATACTTGATGATTGTTTTGAGATATGAAGATGGTAATAATAGAATCATGCTAGTTGAGTAGTTGTGAATTTGAGAGATACTTGTGTTAAAGTTTGTGATTCCCGTATCATGCACGTATGGTGAACCGTTATGTGATAAAGTCGGAGCATGATTTATTTATTGATTGTCTTCCTTATGAGTGGCGGTCGGGGACGAGCGATGGTCTTTTCCTACCAATCTATCCACCTAGGAGCATGCACGTAGTACTTTATTTTGATAACTAATATATTTTTGCAATAAGTATGTGAGTTCTTTATGACTAATGTTGAGTCCATGGATTATACGCACTCTCACCCTTCCACCATTGCTAGCTTCTCTAGTACCGCACAACTTTCGCCGGTACCATAAACCCACCATATACCTTCCTCAAAACAGCCACCATACCTACCTATTATGGCATTCCCATAGCCATTCCGAGATATATTGCCATGCAACTTTCCACCGTTCCG
Organism: Triticum dicoccoides; assembly: GCF_002162155.2. NCBI lineage: Eukaryota > Viridiplantae > Streptophyta > Magnoliopsida > Poales > Poaceae > Triticum > Triticum dicoccoides. The sequence continues at coordinate 626,423,567 of NC_041392.1, forward strand.
TTTATTATGACACGCTTCATCATTGTCATATTGCTTTGCATGATCATGTAGTTGACATCGTATTTGTGGCAAAGACACCGTTCATAATTCTTTCATACATGTCACTCTTGATTCATTGCATATCCCGGTACACTGCCGGAGGCATTCACATAGAGTCATATTTTGTTCTAAGTATCGAGTTGTAACATTGAGTTATGAGTAAATAAAAGTGTGATGATCATCATTATTAGAGCATTGTCCCATGTGAGGAAAGAAAAAAAGAGGCCAAAGAAGCCCAAATAAAAAATTGAGAGAAAAAGAGAGAAGGGACAATGTTACTATCCTTTTTTCCACACTTGTGCTTCAAAATAGCACCATGGTCTTCATGATAGAGAATTTTTCATTATAGAACTTTTTTCACTTTCATATACTAGTGGGAATTTTTCATTATAGAACTTGGCTTGTATATTCCAATGATGGGCTTCCTCAAAATGCCCTAGGTGTTCGTGAGCAAGCGAGTTGGATACACACCCAGTTAGTTTCTTTTTGAGCTTTCATACACTTATAGCTCTAGTGCATCTGTTGCATGGCAATCCCTATTCACTCACATTGATATCTATTGATGGGCGTCTCCATAGCACGTTAATATGCCTAGTTGATGTGAGACTATATTCTCCTTTTTGTCTTCTCCACAACCACCATTCTATTCCACTGTAACATCCCAAAATTTCAATTTGGATTTGTTATACACTAGATCATCATGCATATCATATTTTCTTGCATTTTTGCCCGATCCTAGAAATTTCACGCAACTCAAGGACCTTCGGAGAGAGTTGGAGATTTCGTTATTTTCATATTTGAGAGTTTTCTCGAATTTGAAAAGAGGATCATTTGATTTATTTATTTCATCTTCAATAATTTTTCCGGTGTCAAAAATATGAGAGAGGGAATAATATGACTTTCCCAAAATTTAGGAAAAATGAAGATCTAATGGATAAATCAATTTTTGTTTTCCGGTGTTTATTTGCTTTTTCTTTGGATAGGGAAAAATGCGCGTTTTCGAAAATTGCATTTTAGGTCCGGAGTAAAGTTCATTTTGTTCGGCTCATTTTTAGGAGTCGGGGAAAATTTACTTTAGAATTTTTGGAGCCCGTTTAGATTTTCTTTTCTGTGTTTTTCTGCGCGCGAAACCGTTTAAAAAAAAGGAGCAGCGCCCCGCCTGGGCCAAAGGCCCAAGCCAGCCGGCCAGGCCCCAGCCTCCCCGTCGCGCGCGCCAGCACTAGGTAGGCGCCAGCCGCCGCCTTGCCTCTTAGCCGAGTCCGGCTAGGACTCTAGGCTGGTAGCCCCCCCCCTTTTCCTTTGTTCCGTTTCCTTTTTCTTTTAGGATTCCTATTCCTACTCTATCTCTTGTCCCCTACCCCAAGTAACCCCCCCTCCCCAATATAAATACCCCAACACCCC
>NC_041392.1:626425177-626439397 GCF_002162155.2 Triticum dicoccoides
CAACTCATCAAATCAAATCCCAAGCCCCCAAGCCCCAAGCCGCACCCCACCCCACGCCCTACACCGCCACCGCGCCACCCCACACACGCCGCCGCCGCACCTTGCCCATGCCGCCGCCGCCCTACGCCACGCCGCCGGAGCCCCTCGCCGGAGACCTCGCCGGAGGTAGCCCCGCGCCGCATCTTTTCTTTTCCTCGGATCGTTTTCTTCTAATCGTTCCGATTCTTTTCTTCTCTTCCGATTCGTTTTCTTTCCGGTTCTTCTCTAAACCGTTCCGATTTTCTAGATCGGTTTTTCGTTCGGTTTTCTTCCGAAACCCTAGATCGGATTCGTTTTCTTTTCCGATTTAGTTGCCTTTGGACCGTTCGCCGGACCGTTCGTCCTAACGAACGTGATTACCGGATTCTTCTAGGTTAACGAACGTCCGTTCGTTTAACCGTTCTTCGTTTTCTTTCTCGTCGGATTTATTCCGCGTCTTTTCCGCGATCGCGATCTCAGATCCGATCTTCGTTCTAGTTTATCTTCTCGCTCGTTTATCGGAATCAGGTGATTCAAGCGCCTGGAGTTTCGTTTCGAATCCGCCGTTCCGTCTAATCAACTTAAACAAGTTTTTACGCCGGTAAAATTTGACCTAGATTTAACTTGCTAGAATCGAGTTGTTTTCTTCCGCCGTTTGTTTTCCGCCGTTTGTTCGGTTCGTTCTTTCTTTGCAACCGGAGTTCTTAAGTTGAACTTTCTGGTTCGTTCTCTTGTTCGAGTTTTACCTGTGCATTAGATGAGTACTTATTGTGTTCTTGTTGTTTGTCTGCGATAGATCACCCGGATTGCGTCGCTTGTTACTTTGAATCCCTAGGTCTCGCGGATCATCAGCAAGGCAAGTAACACTTTGATCATACCTTTTCTACAACCCATGTTTTATTGCATTAGATCAATCCTCTCACATTGCATGATTAGGATCTAATTAAATTGTGGGATGGGAAGTAGATGAGGTAGTGCCTATCACCTGTATTATTATGAAACCTTTGGGAGTTACTTCTACGTTTGCTTATTATGCCATGCTATGCTAGTAGACGTGGATTGGGTGAGTGACATCCATGACAGATGTGAGTTGATAATTTTAATAGTTTATCTAAGGTGGCAACTTAAACACACATCTGGGTGGATTGAGGCACCTGATGTCTATCAGGACTTGCCTGTTTTATTTTGGACCGCCACCCAGGCTCAAAGGGATCATAAGATATTTCATGCTAGAAACTTTCGTGTGCAGCCACATGCTACTATGGGCTCTGGTATAGTTGACTAAGTTGTGCAAACTCTTACGGGGTGGACTAGCAGATGTAGGGGTTGTAGGTGGTACGGTCTATCCCACATGTAAGGTGCTAGCGCTTCTGAAAGACTATGTCTCGGTCATCCGTTTCTCAAACACCATGTAGTGCGAGAAAACAAACGGAGGCGATCGAGTCATGTGGGGAAAAGTGTGCAACCTCTGCAGAGTGTACAAACTAATCATGATTAGCCGTGTCCCCGGTTATGGACAACTTGAGTATCTAGTACTTGAATATCATGTGAATCTCAACATGTTACTTCTAATTAATGTTGTTGGGTTTTAACTATTCACTTAATTGGGATTGAGAATGCTGTCAACCATTCTCAATGTTTCACAACCACCATGATAGTTAAATAAATTTATTCCTTTGCAGTAGGGAAAAACTGGCTTTACGCAAAAACTGTAACCATAGAGCTTTCCACCAGCCATATATGCATATAGTATAGCTGTTTCATTCCATTACTCTCTATGTGTTACTTTGCCAGCATATTCCATGTGCTGACCCGTTTTCGGGCTGCAACTTTCATGTTGCAGACTTTTCAGACGACGAGTAAGGTGTTTTAGGTCGTGGTTCTATACTCAGTGATGCCGTTGGAGTTGATGGACCCATTTATCTTCCAAGTCTTCCGCTGTTATCGACACTAGATGGCCTTAAGCCATATTTATTGTAATAAGTTCTCTTTGAGACAACGATGTAATAAGTGTGTGATTGCCACTCTGCTATAAAGGCTTCGATGTACTGTGTGGTGTTAGCATTACTGATCCAGGGATGACACCTGAGCACAGAGCGCTTGATCCATTCGGGTCGGGTCGCTACAGAGAATGGTATCAGAGCACACGCTGACTGTAGGACACGACCACTAAGTTAAAGCCATAGAACACCCTTCTCTTCTCATTTTCTAACTCCTCACCTTTTCTATCCTTTTAGGATGACGCACGCGAAGATTAAGTACGCCCAACCGGATGAAGGCACACCATTTGGATTTCACCTGAAGGAGGTCACCAAGTACCTGAACATTGGATTACCAAGCTTCACGGGAACCTTCAACGCCACTCTGCCTGAAGAGGAGCGCTGGAAGATTCAAGCTCACGTTCCGGGAAGGACATTCGCGCCAATCACGAAGCCTATAGATAGTGTTTTCAATGCACCAACCTGGAGTCTGGGAAGGAGCATGGCAGCTCATATCACCATAGGACGCATTGGAGAAGTTTATCAAGAAGACCTCAAGGACACTATCTACCAGATTTGTGGACGTCGAGATGAACAATGGGAGTTAGTCAGCACCAAGAAGGATAGATCCATTGCATCTTTCATCCAGGAGTTAAACCAGCACATTCGACGCCACGAGAACCAGATGTGCAATGATATGATAGAATTGAAGAATGCGAAGGCAAGGATCATCGAGTTAGAAGGAGAACTGAAGTCTACACGCAAGGACTACATGGACGAGATCGTAGCTCTAGCAAGACACAATGGCGATCTTAAGCAGGAGATTGAAGAACTCAAGAGGAAGTTAGCATCCAAAGAGGAAGACGAGTACTTCGCATGTCCGGACAACTACATCATCATCGACGACACCGATTCGGATCCAAGTGAACCCGACTTTGAAGACGAAGCTGGAGCAGATATCATGGAGTCTTCCATCGGTTCAAATTTCTAGATGACCACCAAATAGTAGTAGTATTCCCCCATGTAAACATTATAGTTCGAGCACTTTTGCGATAATTTTAGATCGTTTGTAAGCCCTTGTTTGATTGATTGGAGTGATTTTGTGTGCATTTGCTCATGTGCATTGGGGTAGTGTTTTCTCTTTAGACCTCACTCTATTCTCAATTCTCATCTTTTCTAAACCCTCAGATGCCTCTGAGACGTGACAATGGATTTCCACCGGAGCTCACTCAGTTGATCCAGCAGCAGAATCAATTGATGCAGATGTTAGTCCAGAACCAGCAGAACAACAACAACAACCCACCACCACCACCACCTGTTAACCACTTAGGCCGTTTCCTTAGGCTAAATCCGCCGGTGTTTTCCAGTAGCACCGAGCCGATAGTAGCAGACGATTGGCTCCGCAAGATAGGAAGGGAGTTGACCACCGCAGGATGCACGGATGGTGAGAAAGTGAAGTTTGCCGCTCACCAGCTTGACGGACCCGCGGCAGCATGGTGGGAGAATTTCACAGCCACTTACCCAGTTGACACTGTCACATGGGATCAGTTTCAGCAAGCTTTCCGCACTGCCCATGTTTCAGCAGGAGCTATGGCCCTGAAGAAGCGTGAGTTTCGCAACTTACGCCAAGGAGGAAGGCAGTTGGCCAGTACGTTGACGACTTCAGCAAGTTAGCACGTTATGCCCCAGATGACGTTGCTACGGATGCAGCTAAGCAGGAGAAGTTTCTGGAAGGATTGAATGACGAACTAAGCATGCAGTTGATGGTAGCGAGTTTCAACAACTACCAGGAGTTGGTAGATCGTGCCATCATGATTGAAGGGAAGCAACAACAGATTGAAAACCGTAAGAGGAAGTATGGACAGGGGAAGTATAACTCTAGAGCCCAGCAGAAGCCCCGTTTTGCCCCTAAACCGGGATTTCAGTTTCAGCACACCCATGGAGGAGGTAGCTCGCACAACCATAATGGCCACAAGAATGGTAACGGGAATGGAGGAAGCAACGGCCAGAACCGGACCACCCCATCCACCCCAGCCAAGAAGGACCTGAGCCACGTCACTTGCTATAAGTGTTCAAATCCAGGGCATTATGCAAATGAATGTCCTGAAGGCTAGAATGGAAATGGCAATGGAAGCTCTGGGAAGAAGCCGAACCCTTTCAATAGGGGCAGGTGAACCACGTTAATGTGGAGGAGGTTGAAGATCAACCCGATGAAGTAATCGGTAAGTTTTTGGTTAAGTCATTTACCGCACTTGTTCTTTTTGACACTGGTGCATCGCATTCATACATATCAAGGGGATTTGTGGATAAATATAACCTGCCAACCCAAGCCCTTAGGTCACCCATGTTAGTAAGCTCACCAGGAGCGGAGTTCATGGCTAGACGATGGTGTGATCGGTTACCATTAAGGATTGGTAACTATGTGTTTCCCTCAGACCTAATAATATTGGAATCTCAAGGATTGGATGTGATATTAGGCATGGATTGGTTGTCGATGTATGGAGGAAACATTGATTGTGCTAGTAAGACAATTTTGCTTACCACACCAGAAGGAAGAAGGATCAAGTATGTATCCCGGCATGTGCCAAACAGGACACAAGTAAATTCCTTATCAGGAGTTGTCCAAGAAGAAGTACCAGTGGTAAAGGATTTTCCTGATGTATTTCCTGAGGAATTACCAGGCATGCCACCGGATAGAGACATTGAGTTTTTGATTGAGTTATTGCCAGGTACAGGCCCAATATCAAAACGACCGTACCGGATGCCAGCAAAGGATTTGGTGGAAATTAAGAATCAGATTAAGGAGTTATTGGATAAAGGTTACATTCACCCAAGTTCTTCGCCTTGGGGATCACCCGTACTTCTTGTGGAAAAGAAGGATGGATCATTAAGGATGGTTGTAGATTATCGGGGATTGAATGAAGTAACCATCAAGAACAAGTACCCACTGCCAATGATCAACGATCTGTTTGATCGATTGCAAGGAGCTAAAGTGTTTTCCAAGATTAATTTGCGATCAGGGTACCATCAGTTGAAGATTCGAGAGAAGGACATACCTAAGACAGCATTCACCATGAGATATGGACTGTATGAGTATACCGTCATGTCATTTGGATTGACTAACGCACCTGCCTATTTCATGAACCTGATGAACAAAGTGTTTATGGAGTTTTTGGATAAGTTCATCGTAGTGTTCATTGATGACATCCTGGTTTATTCAAAGAATGAAGAGGAGCATAAGGAACATTTGCGTTTGGTTTTGGAGAAATTAAGGGAACATCAGTTATACGCCAAATTCAGCAAATGCGAGTTTTGGTTAAAGGAAGTTGGATTCCTCGGACACGTTATATCCGGAGAGGGTATAGCAGTTGACCCCACTAAGGTTGAGACCGTAACCGAATGGGAAGCACCAACAACAGTTGGAGAGATCCGGAGTTTTCTTGGACTCGCAGGATACTACCGGAGATTTATTGAGAATTTCTCAAAGATTGCGAAGCCTATGACTGAATTGTTGAAGAAGGATACTAAGTTCAAATGGACTGAGGAGTGTGAGGCTAGTTTCCAGGAGTTGAAGAAACGTTTGGTCACCTCACCAGTACTGATTTTGCCAGATCAGACCAAGTATTATGAGGTGTATTGCGACGCTTCACGTCGAGGACTTGGAGCAGTGCTTATGCAGGAAGGAAGAGTTGTTTCGTATGCTTCATGACAACTGAAGCCTCATGAGTTGAATTATGCCACGCATGATTTGGAGTTAGCAGCCGTAGTGCATGCATTGAAGACATGGAGACATTTCCTCATTGGAAATCATTGTGAGGTGTACACGGATCACAAGAGTTTGAAGTACATTTTCACGCAGAAGGAGTTGAACCTCAGACAGAGGAGATGGTTGGAGCTCATCAAGGATTATGACATGAGATTGCATTACCATCCCGGAAAAGCTAATGTAGTAGCTGACGCATTGAGCCGTAAGAGCCATGTCAACACCCTAGTGACGGGAGAAGTACCAAAGGAGTTAGCAGAAAACCTTCGTGGGCTATGTTTGGAAATAGTTCCGAGAGGCTATGTAGCAACATTGGAGATTCAGTCAACATTGATGGATAAGATCAGAGAAGCTCAGAAATCTGACAAGGAGATTGCTGCTATAAAAGAGAAATTGAGCGAAGGAAAAGCAAAGGGATTTCGTGAGGATGAACACGATACCCTATGGTTTGAGGACCGTGTTTATGTGCCCAATGACCCGGGGATTAGGAAGTTGATTTTGCAAGAGGCACATGATTCACCGTATTCGATTCGCCCAGGGAATACCAAGATGTATTTGGATTTAAAGGAAACATTCTGGTGGACCGGAATGAAGAAGGATATTGCAGCATATGTAGCAGTTTGTGACGTATGTCAGAGAGTAAAGGTAGAGCATCAGAAGCCAGCAGGATTGTTACAACCATTGCCGATACCCGAATGGAAGTGGGATAAGATAGGCATGGATTTTATCACCGGACTACCCAGGACGAAAGCAGGCTATGACTCGATATGGGTAGTAGTTGATCGTTTGACAAAGATAGCACATTTTATTCCAGTTAAGACCACTTACACCAGCGCTAAGTTGGCAAAGATATACATGACTAGAATCATTTGTTTGCATGGAGTTCCTAGGAGTATTGTATCAGATAGAGGAACTCAATTTACCTCAAAGTTTTGGAATCAGTTGCATGAAACTTTAGGAACCAGACTAGAGTTCAGCACAGCTTTTCATCCGCAGATAGATGGACAGACCGAGAGAGTCAATAGATTTTGGAAGATATGCTGAGAGCTTGTGCACTAGATTATGGATCTAGCTGGGACGATAACTTGCCGTATGCGGAGTTTTCTTATAACAACAGTTACCCAACCAGTTTGAAGATGGCACCTTTTGAAGCTTTATACGGAAGGAGGTGCAGGACACCGTTGTCATGGGACGAAGTTGGAGACCGTCAATTCTTTGGACCAGATTTGATTAAGGAGTCTGAATGGAAAGTTAAGTTGATTCGCGATAGGCTCAAGGTAGCCCAGTCCAGGCAGAAGAGCTACGCAGATTCTAAACGCAAGGAGACAGTTTACGAAACCGGAGACAAAGTTTATCTTCGAGTATCCCCACTTTAAGGAGTTAAGCGCTTTGGAGTTAAGGGAAAATTAGCACCGCATTTCGTTGGACCATATAAGATCGTGCAACGTATGGGAGAAGTCGCTTATAAGTTGGAATTACTAGAGGGACTGTCAGGAGTTCATGATGTATTCCATGTTTCTCAGCTGAAGAAATGTCATGCCGAGATGGCGGAGGTACCGCTAAGAGATACAGTACCACTCGAAGCGATTCAGTTGAAGGACGACCTAACATATGAGGAGAAGCCAGTCAAGATTCTCGATTATGCCAGTGGAGTTACTCGCAGCAAGGTTATCAAGTTTTGCAAAGTTCAGTGGAACCACCATTCAGAGGATGAAGCCACCTGGGAGAGAGAAGAAGATTTGTTCAAGGACCACCCTCACCTATTTTCTAGCCAACCCGAATCTCGAGGGCGAGATTCATCTTAAGGGGGGTAGGTTTGTAACATCCCAAATTTTCAATTTGGAATGTTATACACTAGATCATCATGCATATGATATTTTCTTGCATTTTTGCCCGATCCTAGAAATTTCACGCAACTCAAGGACCTTCGGAGAGAGTTGGAGATTTCGTTATTTTCATATTTGAGAGTTTTCTCAAATTTGAAAAGAGGATCATTTGATTTGTTTATTTCATCTTCAATAATTTTTCCGGTGTCAAAAATATGAGAGAGGGAATAATATGACTTTCCCAAAATTTAGGAAAAATGAAGATCTAATGGATGAATCAATTTTTATTTTCCGGTGTTTATTTGCTTTTTCTTTGGATAGGGAAAAATGCGCGTTTTCAAAAATTGCATTTTAGGTCCGGAGTAAAGTTCATTTTGTTCGGCTCATTTTTAGGAGTCGGGGAGAATTTACTTTAGAATTTTTGGAGCCCGTTTAGATTTTCTTTTCTGTGTTTTTCTGCGCATGAAACCGTTTAAAAAAAAGGAGCAGCGCCCCGCCTGGGCCAAAGGCCCAAGCCAGCCGGCCAGGCCCCAGCCTCCCCGTCGTGCGCGCCAGCGCTAGGCAGGCGCCAGCCGCCGCCTTGCCTCTTAGCCGAGTCTGGCTAGGACTCTAGGCCGGTAGCCCCCCCTTTTCCTTTGTTCCGTTTTTGTTTTTCTTTTAGGATTCCTATTCCTACTCTATTTCTTGTCCCCTACCCCAAGTAATCCCCCCCTCCCCAATATAAATACCCCAACACCCCCCCTCCAACTCATCAAATCAAATCCCAAGCCCCCAAGCCCCAAGCCGCACCCCACCCCGCGCCCTACACCGCCGCCGCGCCACCCCACACACGCCGCCGCCGCACCTTGCCCACACCACTGCCGCCCTACGCCACGCCGCCGGAGCCCCTCGCCGGAGACCTCGCCGGAGGTAGCCCCGCGCCGCATCTTTTCTTTTCCTCGGATCGTTTTCTTCTAATCGTTCCGATTCTTTTCTTCTCTTCCGATTCGTTTTCTTTCCGGTTCTTCTCTAAACCGTTCCGATTTTCTAGATCGGTTTTTCGTTCGGTTTTCTTCCGAAACCCTAGATCGGATTCGTTTTCTTTTCCGATTTAGTTGCCTTTGGACCGCTCGCCGGACCGTTCGTCCTAACGAACGTGATTACCGGATTCTTCTAGGTTAACGAACGTCCGTTCTTTTAACCGTTCTTCGTTTTCTTTCTCGTCGGATTTATTCCGCGTCTTTTCCGCGATCGCGATCTCAGATCCGATCTTCGTTCTAGTTTATCTTCTCGCTCGTTTATCGAAATCAGGTGATTCAAGCGCCTGGAGTTTCGTTTCGAAACCGCCGTTCCGTCTAATCAACTTAAACAAGTTTTTACCCCGGTAAAATTTGACCTAGATTTAACTTGCTAGAACCGAGTTGTTTTCTTCCGCCGTTTGTTTTCCGCCGTTTGTTCGGTTCGTTCTTTCTTTGCAACCGGAGTTCTTAAGTTGAACTTTCTGGTTCGTTCTCTTGTTCGAGTTTTACCTGTGCATTAGATGAGTACTTATTGTGTGCTTGTTGTTTGTCTGCGATAGATCACCCGGATTGCGCCGCTTGTTACTTTGAATCCCTAGGTCTCGCGGATCATCAGCAAGGCAAGTAACACTTTGATCATACCTTTTCTACAACCCATGTTTTATTGCATTAGATCAATCCTCTCACATTGCATGATTAGGATCTAATTAAATTGTGGGATGGGAAGTAGATGAGGTAGTACCTATCACCTGTATTATTATGAAACCTTTGGGAGTTACTTCTACGTTTGCTTATTATGCCATGCTATGCTAGTAGACATGGATTGGGTGAGTGATATCCATGACAGATGTGAGTTGATAATTTTAATGGTTTATCTAAGGTGGCAACTTAAACTCACATCTGGGTGGATTGAGGCACCTGATGTCTATCAGGACTTGCCTGTTTTATTTTGGACCGCCACCCAGGCTCAAAGGGATCATAAGATATTTCATGCTAGAAACTTTCGTGTGCAGCCACATGCTACTATGGGCTCTGGCATAGTTGACTAAGTTGTGCGAACTCTTACGGGGTGGACTAGCAGATGTAGGGGTTGTAGGTGGTACGGTCTATCCCACATGTAAGGTGCTAGCGCTTCTGAAAGACTATGTCTCGGTCATCCGTTTCTCAAACACCATGTAGTGCGAGAAAACAAACGGAGGCGATCGAGTCATGTGGGGAAAAGTGCGCAACCTCTGCAGAGTGTACAAACTAATCTTGATTAGCCGTGTCCCCGGTTATGGACAACTTGAGTATCTAGTACTTGAATATCATGTGAATCTCAACATGTTACTTCTAATTAATGTTGTTGGGTTTTAATTATTCACTTAATTGGGATTGAGAATGCTGTCAACCATTCTCAATGTTTCACAACCACCATGATAGTTAAATAAATTTATTCCTTTGCAGTAGGGAAAAACTGGCTTTATGCAAAAATTGTAACCATAGAGCTTTCCACCAGCCATATATGCATATAGTATAGCTGTTTCATTCCATTACTCTCTATGTGTTACTTTGCCAGCATATTCCATGTGCTGACCCATTTCCGGGCTGCAACTTTCATGTTGCAGACTTTTCAGACGACGAGTAAGGTGTTTTAGGTCGTGGTTCTATACTCAGTGATGCCGTTGGAGTTGATGGACCCATTTATCTTCCAAGTCTTCCGCTGTTATCGACACTAGATGGCCTTAAGCCATGTTTATTGTAATAAGTTCTCTTTGAGACAATGATGTAATAAGTGTGTGATTGCCACTCTACTATAAATCCTTCGATGTACTGTGTGGTGTCAGCATTACTGATCCAGGGATGACACCTGAGCACAGAGCGCTTGATCCATTCGGGTCGGGTCGCTGCATCCACCTATAGTGCTATATCCATGGCTCACACTCATGTATTGCGTGAAGATTGAAAAAGTTTGAGAACATCAAAAGGATGAAACAATTGCTTGGCTTGTCATCGGGGTTCTGCATGATTTCAATATTTTGTGTGATGAAGATAGAGCATAGCCAGACTATATGATTTTGTAGGGATAACTTTCTTTGACCATGTTATTTTGAGAAGACATAATTGCTTTATTAGTATGCTTGAAGTATTACTATTTTTATGTCAATATTAAACTTTTATCTTGAATCTTATGGATCTGAATATTCATGCCACAGTAAAGAGAATTACATTGAAAATTATGTTAGGGAGCATTCCACATCAAAAATTCTGTTTTTATCATTTACCTACTCGAGGACGAGCAAGAATTAAGCTTGGGGATGCTTGATACATCTCCAACGTATCTATAATTTTTTATTGTTCCATGCTATTATATTATCTGTTTTGGATGTTTAATGGGCTTTAATAAACCTTTTTATATTATTTTTGGGACTAACCTATTAACCGAACGCCCAGTGCAAATTGATGTCTTTTTTGCCTATTTCAGTGTTTCGCAGAAAAGGAATATCAAACGGAATCCAAACGGAATGAAACCTTCGCGAAGATCCTTTTTGGAACAAACATGATCCAGGAGACTGGGAGTGGACGTCAAGGAAGCAGCGAGGCGGCCACGGGGTAGGAGGGCGCGCCCAGGGGGCAGGCGCATCCCCAGCCTCGTGGGCCCTTCGCAGCTCCACCGACCTACTTCTTTCACCTATATATATATATATATACTCTCCTATCCTGAAACCTTCAAGGAGAGCAACGAAACACCTTTTCCACCGCTGCAACCTTCTGTACCCGTGAGATCCCATCTTGGGGCCTTTTTCCGGCGATCTGCCGGAGGGGGATTCGATCATGGAGGGCTTCTACATCAACACCATAGCCTCTCTGATGATGTGTGAGTAGTTTACCACGGACCTTCGGGTCCATAGTTATTAGCTAGATGGCTTCTTCTCTCTCTTTGGATCTCAATACAAAGTTCTCCTCGATCTTCTTGGAGATCTATTCGATGTAACTCTTTTTGCGGTGTGTTTGCCGAGATCCGATGAATTGTGGGTTTATGACTTGATTATCTATGAATATTATTTGATTCTTCTCTGAATTCTTTTATGCATGATTTGATATCTTTCCAAGTCTCTTCGAACTATCAGTTTGGTTTGGCCTACTAGATTGATCTTTCTTGCAATGGGAGAAGTGCTTAGCTTTGGGTTCAATCTTGCGGTGTCCTTTCCCAGTGATAGCAGGGGCAGCAAGGCACGTATTGTATTGTTGCCATCGAGGATAAAAAGATGGGGTTTATATCATATTGCTTGAGTTTATCCCTCTACATCATGTCATCTTGCCTAATGCGTTACTCTGTTCTTATGAACTTAATACTCTAGATGCATGCTGGATAGCGGTCGATGTGTGGAGTAATAGTAGTAGATGCAGAATCGTTTCGGTCTACTTGTCACGGACGTGATGCCTATATTCATGTTCATTGCCTTAGATATCATCATAACTATGCGCTTTTTTATCAATTGCTCGGTAGTAATTTGTTCACACACCGTAATACATGCTATCTTGAGAGAAGCCACTAGTGAAACCTATGGTCCCCGGTTCTACTTTACATCATAGAAGTTTCCAATCTACAATTCTAGTTTACTATCTATTTTGCAATCTTTATTTTCCAATCTATATCACAAAAATACCAAAAATATTTATCTTATTATCTCTATCAGATCTCACTCTCGTAAGTGACCGTGAAGGGATTGACAACCCCTTTATCGCCTTGGTTGCAAGGTTCTTGTTTGTTTGTGCAGGTACTAGGGGACTTGAGTGTAGTCTCCTACTGGATTGATACCTTGGTTCTCAAAAACTGAGGGAAATACTTATGCTACTTTGCTGCATCACCCTTTCCTCTTCAAGGGAAAAACAACGCATGCTCAAGAGGTAGCAGGCTTTGGTCCAGGCCTGGCCAGCCCATTAGTCCCGGTTCAGTCATGAACCGAGACCCATGGGGGCATAGGTCCCGGTTCATGAGCCCAGGGGGCCGGCTGGCCTCGTGGGGCATTGGTCCAAGTTCATCTGTCACCACAACCATTGGTCCGTGTTCATGGCTGGAACCGGGACCAAAGGGGGGCTTTAGTCCCGGTTCCAGCAACGAACCGGGACCAATGAGGTGCCTATATATACCCCCTCGCCCGTGAGCAGAGCACTCCACTGCTCTGTTTTTTCTGGCCGGCGAGGGGAGGGCTTTGTGGTGCTCTAGCTCACCTCCTATGCACATGAGGTGTTCGATGAAATGCCCGAGCCACACTACTTAAGCTTTCTCCTCTCCAAGCTCAATTTTCCCCAAGATTTGTCTAGGTTTAGCGGTCCGTCGCGTCCCGTCCCCGTCTTCACCGCCGTCGATCGTCCACGCCGATCTTGTCGCCGGCACCACTGTGGCGAGCCTCTTGTTCTTATCTTCTTTCTAAAAGAAAAAATTCTTACTTGTATGATTTAGATAGATACTTGAATGATTTTCTTACTTTTATTATTGTTTATTATTATATAGTGTGATGGTTTTGGTATCCGCCCGCGTCGGCCCTCGTCTTGTCTATGATTCGGATGTGGTATATATTATATTTTATAACTACTAGTAAAAGTGTCCGTGCGTTGCAACGGGCGAACAACAAAAACTCACAAAAATTATAATGGCCACCATAAAACAATTCAAGTTCATCAAATTATGCCAATCTGATATAAATCCTACAGATCAAATCAATAATTAAGAATAACTCATGCAATAAAGAGGAACCCGAGCTTAAAAAAAGGAACTTGCACACCATCCTGCTTGAATGGACGCTCCTTCTGGCGCTGCTAGTGGCCACCCCTGTGCCTCCTTGTCCTCGTGGGCAGGCGTGGGGAAGGAGCAGATCCTGAGATCAAGGAGACCATGGACGGGAGCAGCCCCTCAAGAAAAAGAACCATCCAAAAACATTTAATATTAGTGTAAAGGATGCTACAATTTTCAGAATGTTGGCAGAGGCTAGAGCTACCATCCTGACATTCTATTGCTACATATACTAATAAATATAGCAATAATATAACTTATGTAGCATCACCCAAGAAATTAGTGCAGCAAAAGGGCACAGAGTAAAAAAACATGGTCAACAATCATCTACTGGAAAAATAAATCAAAAGGACAATGTTTGTGTACCCACAGGGGGATTAATGTTTTGTTTTAATATTCTATGAAGAGGTGGTGGCTCATGCCTCATGACATTTACAAGAGGAAATTTTAGATCATCTCTAGGTGCTAGCACTTTGCAGAAGGTACAACCTTAGAGGTTCACTCTCAAGTAAAATACAGAATGTGTAAACAGACTTGACAATACAACTCAATAGCCTCTGTTGTGTAAGCATGGTTCTCATCCCATGGAAAAGGTGGAGAACTCATTGAGAATATGTTTGTTAGTTAAGGCCAACATGAAATAAAACCAATTAAAATATCTATGTGTTCTTTTTTTCTCAAGAAAAATACGCTCTCCGTAAAGACATATAATAGCGTTCAGATCACTACTTTACAGAGGGAGCATCTAGTCATTCCTTTACATACTATCATGTGGATAGAGCAGAGGAACTGGTCAGTGGAGCACACCCTGCAAATCCAGTTTGGCTCCTCCAGTTATTTCATGGTATGCCACCGCCTG
>NC_041392.1:626439906-626473177 GCF_002162155.2 Triticum dicoccoides
GCTCCTGAGATAGTGGTTAAATCTGCAAATAACAACTAATCTATTACAAAAAAACAACACATTGATCTAGGGTAACCTAAAGCAGAGGTAGGGAACAATACCACAAAAAGTGCAGAAGAATAATATTGAGGTGCAAGAAAACTTGGCACTAAAAGCAAGATATTTTATCACTACCAAATGCCTCATAAAGTAGCACCAAGCTACAGAATCAGTCTGTACCAAGTTAGATTGTGTTTGAATTTTATAGGAAGGATAGTTCGCTGGGCAGTAGGACAGAACATGCATATTATCAAGGATAAACAGACTTCATGGGAGTAAACTAAAGTGATCAAGTAGGTAAATATAAAAAGGTGAGCAGATTGACCACTATTATGCTTAGAGTACGATTACTAATTACTAAACAGAATCCACAGTGAATATGGATTCAACCTTAGTTAGTCCAACTCTTGGTTGTTGTTATAATGAACACTCCGCTACCTAGTCACCTCCATTTTTACTATTATTATTTATCTCATCAGTTATATGCCTATGCATGAACAATAGTAGAAAGTACTGAAATTGAGCCAATCTTTGAGAGGGTTGTTACCTTCACATTGATACCAAGGCTATCCACATCCAGAATAGAAGCAAAATCCACCTAAAATAACTTACATTTGTCATCCCTCAACATATTTAAATGGAAACATTAACATTTGGTCAAAGTATAGAAGTGTCAAAATCAAGAAAATGAAGTAATACAAGGCATAGATGTGTTTATTGTAAAAAAAACTCATGTGCTATGTGCTATTACTGTCAAAAGACGTACATTACATAGTCTTCAGTAGTTAGCACAGACATTACATAGTCTGTCAGTAGTTAGCTGTGACAAACTGTATATTGCAATGCTAAAAGTCTGAACCCAAGTGTTCATGTTGCAGACTCAGCACACTGAAATTATAATAGTTCATCATGCCCAAGAGGCTAAGCGCATAAACAGAGACTGCATTATAAAACCAATTACCTTTTAAATTGGTAAACTGGTTTATAAATTGTGATGTGTAGCTGTTTTCCTGAGTCAAGACTTGCATACTCTGTGTGATGTTTGCACTTTTTTATC
Source organism: Triticum dicoccoides (assembly GCF_002162155.2). NCBI lineage: Eukaryota > Viridiplantae > Streptophyta > Magnoliopsida > Poales > Poaceae > Triticum > Triticum dicoccoides. The sequence goes on from NC_041392.1 coordinate 626,441,003, forward strand.
TAATGTTTGGAACCAAAGAAGTAATCATATGCTTGAACTAAAACATTCCTCTCTTCAACTAAATATATCATTGTGACTGAGCACACACCATCCAATAGCTAAAACACTACGGTTATTTGGTTACAAAAAGAAACTTAAGTATGGAATGAACAGAAGATAAATAGTATAACTGTTTCACAAACTAATATAGCTACAACTTGTTTTCTAGTAGTATATCTTGCAGAGTCGCATTCATGGCCAGATGTCCAGATACCATGTAAGTAAGATCTATATATTGTACTTGCCTTAACAGAGGTTGAGTGTTGCACGATGAGTTTTGTATCGTCCGCATGATCCTTGTTCATGTGGCCCTGTGGAATACATGCAGCTAACTGGAGCATAAATAGGCCAAGTGAAAAATGTGGTCATCACCTGAACAACCTTCTCTTTTTTTCCTTATCCCCTGTGCACATCACGCAACAGCACCTACATGAGGAAAAAGAATTAGGGAAACGGGAAGAAATGCAAATCGAACCAAACCAAACAAGGGGCAGCGACACGAAGAGGAGAAGAGGGGCGGTACAGGGCAATTTCAAGGCATTAATACACAAGACTATATGCGTCATTGGTTATAAGTACGCAATTCAGGGCAAATTCCAGCGACAACATACTCGACTAAAGGAAACCACATAGTTTTGCAAGCAGATATTAACTTTCTTGCAGGTTATTGTAGCCTTATGCTTTTAAAAAAATTGACACGATCTGCTTGTTTGTTTTTAACTAAATGTTTAAGACAGTGGTCATATGAAGTTATCCACATGACTCAATTCCAAACACGGGAATCTTCCTCTGTTCTTTAGAACTCTACAACATACAAATCCATGTGAAACTAATTAGTAGATGTGAAGGAAGAAAAACCAGTCAGATTTCAGAAGACATAGAACTAATTAGATGAATACCTTGGTGGATGCAGACTGCGTCGACGCCGAGGTGGCCAGATTGCTGGAGCGCCGCACCTGCTTGGCCTTGAGGAGGTGCTCGTCCATCCAGGTCCGCTCGGCGGCGGACGACAGTGAGGGGGGCAGGAGGAGAGAAGCGGAAGTGACTTGAGCGACAGCTGCAGGCTGTTGAGGAACCCCTGGGTGAGGCGCTCGTCGTCGAGCGGTGGCTTGAGGATGAACTGTCGTGGAGGGTGCTTCTTCTTGGGGGAGACGGCCTTCTTCCGTTGTGCGACCTCTCGGAGGAGCCACCTCGACCTGTTCACCGGCTCGGAGCTCGAGGGCTGCGGGGACGAAGGGGTCTCATCCCCGGCTACGGCGGTCGTGCGGACTCGGCGTCACGTGGCTCGGTGGTGGAGGGGGAGGGGCGAGAAGGTGAGCGCCACTTCCTGCTCCCTGCTCGTCGGGGCCCCTGCTCCGCCACTTCCTGCTCCCCGCTCGCCGGGGGACCTTCTCCGCCACTTCCTGCTCCCCGCTCGCTGGGGCCCTGCTCCGCCACCTCGTCCACTTTCGCCGGCGGCCTCCTGCTCCCAGTTCGCCGGGGCCTGATACCTCTCCAACGTATCTATAATTTTTGATTGCTCCATGCTATATTATCTACTGTATTGGACTATATTGGGCTTTATTTTCCACTTTTATATTATTTTTGGGACTAACCTATTAACCGGAGGCCCAGCCCAAAATTGCTGTTTTTTGCCCATTTTAGTGTTTCGGAGAAACATAATATCAAACGGAGTCCAAACGGAATGAAACCTTCGGAAACATGATTTTCTCATCAGATAAGATCCAGGATACTTGGACCCTCCGTCAAGAAAGCCACGAGGCGGTCACGAGGGTGGAGGGCGCCCCCCTAGGGCACGCCCCCTGCCTCGCGGGCCCCTCGAAGCTCCACCGACGTATTTCTTCCTCCTATATATACCTACATACCCCAAACGATCGGGGACGGAGCCAAAAACCTTATTCCACCGCCGCAACTTTCTGTATCCACGAGATGCCATCTTGGGGCCTGTTTCGGAGCTCCGCCGGAGGGGGCATCGATCACGGAGGGCTTCTACATCATCATCCAAGCCCCTCCGATGAAGTGTGAGTAGTTTACTTCAGACCTATGGGTCCATAGTTAGTAGCTAGATGGCTTCTTCTCTCTTTTTGGATCTCAATACAATGTTCTCCCCCTCTCTTGTGGAGATCTATTCGATGTAATCTTCTTTTTGTGGTGTGTTTGTTGAGATCGATGAATTGTGGGTTTATGATCAAGTCTATCTATGAATAATATTTGAATCTTCTCTGAATTCTTTTATGTATGATTGGTTATCTTTGCAAGTCTCTTCGAATTATCAGTTTGGTTTGGTCTACTAGATTGGTTGTTCTTGCCATGGGGAAGTGCTTAGCTTTGGGTTCGATCTTGCGGTGTCCTTTCCCAGTGACAGAAGGGGCAGCAAGGCACGTATTGTATTGTTGCCATCGAGGATAACAAGATGGGGTTTTTATCATATTGCATGAAACTATCCCTCTACATCATGTCATCTTGCTTAAGGCGTTACTCTATTTTTAACTTAATACTCTAGATGCATGCTGGATAGCGGTCGATGAGTGGAGTAATAGTAGTAGATGCAGGCAGGAGTCGGTCTACTTGTCTCGGACGTGATGCCTATATACATGATCATACCTAGATATTCTCATAACTATGCTCAATTTTATCAATTGCTCAACAGTAATTTGTTCACCCACCATAGAATACTTATGCTCTTGAGAGAAGCCACTAGTGAAACCTATGGCCCCCGGGTCTCTTTCTCATCATATCAATCTCCATTACTTTATTATTGCTTTGCTTTTACTTTGCTTTTACTTTTTACTTTGCATCTCTATACCAAAAATACCAAAAATATTATTTATCATCTCTATCAGATCTCACTTTCGTAAGTGACCGTGAAGGTATTGACAACCCCTAAGCGCGTTGGTTGCGTTGAGCTATTGTTTTTGTGTAGGTACAAGGGACTCGCACGTAGCCTCCGACTGGATTGATACCTTGGTTCTCAAAAACTGAGGGAAATACTTACGCTACTTTGCTGCATCATCCTCTCCTCTTTGGGGAAATCCAACGCATTGCTCAAGAGGTAGCAGGGCCCCTGCTCCGCCACCTCGTCCAGCCCGTTCGCCGTGGCGGCCTCCAACATTGTCGGTTTGCATATGAAGAAACAAAGGACACACGAAAGGATTTTTTTTCTGAGAGCCACTTACGTAGGGGGTGCGGGTTCAATTTCGGGGAAGGAGAAGTGCCTTTTGAAATAACTGCCATGATGACGAACGACCAGAAGCAATATCTGGTTTATTATTAGGAAAAGATTTGGTTCATTTATTGTTTATGACAATTATGCCGACCAACGTGACATAGATTTTTTTATCTAGGAGGTATGTGAATTGGAAATTCCAACCGGCCCTATTGTCGAGAGGTTAAATTTAGTAGTAGAAGAAAAAAAATTATTTGAAGGAAAAATTAAAAAAATTGAGGAGGAGAAGATGATGTTGGAGTTGCATGTTGTGGATGTCGTCGATGGTCATAAGATCAAGATGGATGCAATGCGCTTGAAGATTAGGAAGATTAAAAAAATATGCCATTCATACCGTGGCTTGGTATCACTATGTTGTTGGATCAATTGTTACCTTGGTTGCGATTATGATCGCATTTGTTGTTGCATTGAAATGTTTTACATAGTTTCAATGTATAGTTTAATTAGATGCTCTAGAGAGCTATATGTTGTTCAATGAGAACCATGTATGTTTTTAATGTGATGATGAACTTCTATTAATTTGGTCACTTATCTAGTCATGATGTTCTGTAATGGTTTTTGACACACTTAATTATATATAATGCACGCAGATGAACCGGCAATGGTTGTACGATAACAGATGCACCTCCGAGTACATTGAGGGCCTGCATAATTTTCTCGCAGTGGCTGAGGCAAACAAGCAGAATGGTTTTATGTGTTGTCCATGCCCTAGCTGTGGGAATACGAAGTCTTACTCTGACTCAAAAACCCTTCCCACCCACCTTCTTTATAAGGGTTTCATGCCATACTATAATGTTTGGACCAAGCATGGAGAAATAGGGGTTATGATAGAAGACATCGAAGAAGAAGAGGATGATGACAACTATGTGCCCCCTGAATACGGTGATGCTGCAACGAGGGAAGCTGAAGATCAAGAGGAACCATACAATGTGTCCGATGATGATCTCCGCCGGGTCATTGTTGATGCAAAGAGACTATCCGAAAGTGAAAAGGAGAAGTTGAAGTTCGATCGCATGTTAGAGGATCACAAAAAAGGGTTGTACCCCAATTGCGAAGATGGCAGCACAAAGCTCGGTACCGTACTTGATGCAGTGGAAGGCAGAGAATGGTGTACCCGACAAAGGATTTGAGAAGCTATTGAAAATATTGAAGAAGAAGCTTCCAAAGGATAACGAATTGCCCGACAGTACGTACGCGGCAAAGAAGGTCATATACCCCCTAGGATTGGAGGTGCAGAAGATACATGCATGCCCTAATGATTGCATCCTCTACCGCGATGTGTACGAGGATTTGAACGCATACCCGGCATGTGGTGCACTGCGGTATAAGATCAGACGAGATGACCCTGGTGATGTTGACGGCGAGCACCCCAGGAATAGGGTTCCTGCGAAGGTGATGTGGTACGCTCCTCTAATACCACGGTTGAAACGTCTTTTCAGAAACAAAGAGCATGCCAAGTTGATGTGATGGCACAAAGAGGATCATAAGAAAGATGGGAAGTTGAGAGCACTCGCCGACGGGTCGCAGTGGAGAAAAATCGAGAGAAAATACTGGGAGGAGTTTGCAGGTGACGCAAGGAACGTATGTCTTGGTTAGAGCGCGGATGGCATTAATCCTTTTGGGGAGCAAAGCAGCAATCACAGGACCTGGCCCGTGACTCTATGTATCTATAAACTTCCTCCTTGGCTGTGCATGAAGCGGAAGTTCATTATGATGCCAGTTCTCATCCAAGGCCCTAAGCAACCGGGCAACAACATTGATGTGTACCTAAGGCCGTTAGTTGAAGAATTTTACAACTGTGGAATGGAAACAGTGTACGTGTGTGGGATGAGCACAGACAGGAGGAATTTGACCTGCACGCGTTGTTGTTTGTAACCATCAATGATTGGCCTGCTCTCAGTAACCTTTCAGGACAGACAAACAAGGGATACCACACATGCACGCACTGTTTAGCTGACACCGAAAGTATATACCTGGACAAATGCAGGAAGAAAGTGTACCTGGGGCATTGTCAATTTCTTCCGACCAACCATCAATGTCGAAAGAAAAGAAAGCATTTCAAAGGCGAGACAGATCACCAAAAGAAGCCCGCCATGCGTACCGGTGATCACGTACTTGCTATGGTCAATGATTTACACGTAATCTTTGGAAAGGGTCCCAGCAGACTATCTGTTCTGAATGACGCTGAGGGACACGCACCCATGTGGAAGAAGAAATCTATATTTTGAGACCTACCCTACTGGAAAGACCTAGAGGTCCGCTCTTCAATCAATGTGATGCACGTGACGAAGAACCTTTGCATGAACCTGCTAGGCTTCTTGGGCGTGTATGGGAAGACAAAAGATACACCGGAGGCACGGGAGGACCTGCAACATTTGCATGAAAAAGACGGCATGCCTCCAAAGCAGTATGAAGGTCCTGCCAGCTATGCTCTTACCAAAGAAAAGAAGGAAATCTTCTTTGAATGCCTGCTCAGTATGAAGGTCTCGTCTGGCTTCTCGTCAAATATAAAGGGAATAATAAATATGGCAGAGAAAAAGTTGCAGAACCTAAAGTCTCATGACTGTCATGTGATTATGACGCAACTGCTTTCGGTTGCATTGAGGGGGCTTCTACTGGAAAACGTTTGATTAGCCATTGTGAAGCTATGTGCATTCATCAATGCAATCTCTCGGAAGGTGGCCGATCCAGAAATCCTACCAATGTTAAGGAGTGATGTGGCGCAATGTCTTGTCAATTTCGAGCTGGTGTTCCCACCATCCTTCTTCAATATCATGACGCGCGTCCTAGTTCATCTAGTCGACGAGATTGTCATTATGGGCCCTATATATCTACACAATATGTTCCCCTTTGAGAGGTTCATGGGAATCCTAAAGAAATATGTCTGTAACTGCACTAGGACAGAAGGAACCATCTCCATGGGCCATCAAACAGAGGATCTCATTGGGTTTTGTGTTGACTTCATTCCTGGCCTTAAGAAGATTGGTCTCCCTCAATCGCGGTATGAGGGTAGACTGACTGGAAAAGGCATGCTAGGAGGGGATTCAATAATATGTAGGGACGAGCATTCTTGGTCTCAAGCAAACTACACAGTTCTACAGAACTCTACCTTGGTGACCGCGTATGTCGATGAACACAAGAACGTTCTGCTCTCCAAACACCCGGAGCATTGTGACAACTGGATTACATGTGAACACATCAGGACTTTCGGCAGTTGGTTGGAAACACGTCTCAGAGGTGACAACACTGTTTCTGATGAGTTGTACTCGTTGTCCAGGGGACCATCTTTGACTATATTGACTTATAAAGGATACGAGATAAATGGGAATACACTTTACACGATCGCCCAAGATCAAAAGAGCACCAACCAAAATAGCGGTGTCCGCTTTGATGCAGCAACCAAGAGGGGAAAGGACACATATTATGGTTACATAGTGGACATGTGGGAACTTGACTACAGACATGATTTTAAGGTCCCTTTGTTTCAGTGCAAATGGGTTAATCTGTCAGGAGGCGGGGTACAGGTAGACCCACAGTACGGAATGACAACAGTGGATCTGAACAATCTTGGGTACACAAACGAACCATTTGTCCTAGCCAATGATGTGGCGCAGGTTTTCTATGTGAAGGACATGTCTACCAAACCGAGAAAAAGAAAAGATAAGGAAGTGAATACATCATACAATGAGCCAAAGCGCCACATAGTTCTTTCAGGAAAAAGAGACATCGTGGGATTGGAGAGCAAGACAGACATGTCTGAAGATTATGAAAAGTTTCATGAAATTCCTCCCTTCAAAGTCAAGGCTCACCCAAGCACCCTGTTAAATGATGAAGATTATCCATGGTTACGGCGCAATAAGCAAAGGACACAAGCGAAGAAAAAGTGAAGACTTTCTCTCCACAACTATTATGATTATGCCTTTGATCTAGAATATCACTGTAGTTACATATGAAGAAATGAAATGCCTTTTAACAGATGAGTTTTCGCCTGAAACCCTGGTACTACGAAAGAGATTGTCCATTTTGCACATGAAGTGCACCCAATTTTTGTTGTAACCCTCTCAAATTTTTAGCATGTGCTATGTGGGTGAAATGATGATACCATGCCAACTTTCAACCTTTTTGGAGTTCATTTCTAGTGCTTTTCAATTTCAGGGTCATATAGCTCAAAAAATCAGTAAATGCATGAAAAATGACAAATGAAGTCAGAAAGGGTTGAAAATTGATGATGTGGCTTTGAGTGGTGCATTTTGAACACACAAAAAGTCTAGAGTTCAAATAAGTTCAAAAAAATGAAATCGCTTTGTAACAGATGAGTTTTCATCCGAAGCCCTGATACTTCGAAAGAGATTGTCCATTTTGTACACGAAGTGCATCCAGTTTTTGTTGTAACCCTCTCAAATTTTTAGCACATTCTATGTGGGTGAAATGATGATACCATGCCAACTTTCAACCTTTTCAGAGTTCATTTGTAGTGATTTTCAATTTTAGGGTCATATGCCTCAAAAAATGAGTAAATGCATGAAAAATAACAAATGATGTCAGAAAGGGTTGAAAATTGATGATGTGGCTTTGAATGGTGCATTTTGAACACACAAAAAGTTTGGAGTTCAAATAAGTTCAAAAAATGAAATCCCTTTGTAACAGATGAGTTTTCGTCCGAAACCCTGATACTTCGAAAGATATTGTCCATTTTGTACACGAAGGGCATCCAGTTTTTGCTGTAACCCTCTCAACTTTTTAGCACATGCTATGTGGGTGAAATGATTATACCACGACAACTTTCAACCTTTTCAGAGTTGATTTGTAGTGCTTTTCAATTTTAGGGTCATATAGCTAAAAAAATCAGTAAATGCATGAAAAATAACAAATGAAGTCAGAAAGGATTGAAAATCGATGATGTGGCTTTGAATGGTGCATTTTGAACACACAAAAAGTCTAGAGGTCAAATAAGTTCAAAAAAATGACATCCCTTTGTAACAGATGAGTTTTCATGTGAAACTCTGATACTTGGAAAGAGGTTGTCCATTTTGTACACGAAGGGCACCCAGTTTTTGCCATAACCCTGTCAACTTTTTAGCACATGCTATGTGGGTGAAATGATGATACCATGCCAACTTTCAACCTTTTCAGAGTTCATTTGTAGTGCTTTTCAATTTCAGGGTCATATAGCTCAAAGAATGAATTAATAGCAAAAAGAATGAACTAAAAATAATCAATTAAAATATTTTGTTATGATCAACTAAAACTATTTTTTGTTAGAAAGAATGAACTAAAAAGAAATTTTATAAATAATTTTTTTGTTAGAAACTTTAATAGCAAACTAAAATAACAAAATCTATTTTTGATTAAGACAGACATTTAAAATAACCTAAAAATTACCAAATTGAATATAATGACAAAACACAGTAATATTAAGTAGCAGGAAAAAGAATCACTCAAAAATCTATTTTTATAGTAAAGTTATTCACACAAATTTCAAAAAATTCAAATTTAAACTATTCAAATTTGAAAATTAATGGCACTAATAGAAAGTTTATAATTTTGTGACCTAAAAGCAAAAAGAACACTAAAAAACTGTAAGTAGAAACAAAAGAAAATAAATAAAGCAAAAAACAAAACAAAAAATGGGAAAAAATGCCACCTACTGGGGCACCACGGCTTGAATACGACTAGAAACCCAACTAGCCTGTTGGGCCAGGATCCAGGCCCGCAGAAGGCCCAGTAGACCCCCAGGCAGATTGACTAGTTTAGTCCAGTAGGCCTGCGGTTGAGAGGAGCTCGAAGTGGCTGGCGCAGCGGCGCTGATAAACCACTCCGAGCACCTCTCAGCTAGCGAAGTGGGACTAAAGTTTTGGCCGCGGCAACAGCACCCCCCTTTGGTCCCGGTTTGTGCCACTAACCGGGACCAATACCCACCTTTGGTCCCAGTTGGTGGCACAAACCAGGACAAATACCCTGCTTTGGTCCCGGTTCGTGTCATCAACCGGGACCAAAGGTCTCTGCTTCCCGCCCTTTGGGCTGCTGAAAAGAGACCTTTGGTCCCGCTTGGTAGCACGAACTGAGACCAAAGGTGGGCATTGGTCCCGGTTATTGCCACGAACCGGGACAAAAGCTTCATGTATATAAGAAACACTTGTGAAAATTCTGATTTTCATCTCGCAGTTCCCCCGAGCGCGGCCGACGACGCCCCTGCCCCGTCCCGCGCCCTCACCGTCGTCGTCGCCGATGCCCTCGCCGCCCTCGCCGGCCGCCCCTGATGTGAGCCGCCGCCGCCCCGACTCTGTTTAGAGCTTTTTTCATATGTGTTTTTTTTTTGTTCATAGCATTTTTTTTCATTTATATATATAATGTATATATGTATGTGGTAGCTATATGATGAATGGATGTGGTTATGTACGTATGAATATAACGTTCATAGGATTTTTTGTTCATATATGTATTAAATTTTTTATTTAGGTTGTTAGTAGATATCGATTTTAGGTTAGTTGATTTAGTGCATTTTTAGGTTAGTTGGACTGTTTGTGCATTTTAGGTTAGTGGAGAGGAAAAAGGAAAATAAGGAAAAAGAAGAAAAGAGGAAGAAGAAAGAAGGAGAAAAAGAAGGAGAGGGAAAAAGGAAAATAAAAAGAGGAAGAAGGAGGAGAAGAAGGATAAGAAGAGGAGAGGAAGAAGAGGAGAAAAAATAAGAAGAGGAAGAAGAAAAAAAGAGGAGAAGAAGAAGGAATAGAACTCCTCTATTCCTTCTTCTTCTTCTCCTCTTTTTTTCTTTCTTTTTCTTCTTCTCCTCTATTCCTTCTTCTTCTCCTATTTTTCTTCTTCTTCTTCTTCTTCTTCTTCCTCTTCTTATTTTTTATCGGGTATGTCGTTGTCGATATACCCCCTCCCCGATAACTTCGACATGAGGGGGGGGGGTCGATATACCCCCTCCCCGATAACATTTTTTTCATGTATGTATGTCGTCATTGTCGATATACCCCCTCCCCGATAACATTTTTTCCATGTATGTATCTCGTCATTGTCGATATACCCCCTCCCTGATAACATTTTTTCCATGTATGTATCTCGTCATTGTCGATATACCCCCTCCCTGATAACTTCGACATGAGGGGGGGGGGTCGATATACCCCCTCCCCGATAACATTTTTTTCAAAGTTACTAAGATAAAATGTTTCTACCATGCATAGACCGATTTTCGACCACGGGAGCACCCCCACCCTCTCGCTCAACCAACTCTCGTGGACACCCAAACCCTAGAAAAAAACATTGTCGGTCTCCTACCCCCTCCTGCCCCTACCCAACAAACTCTCTCGAGATTTATAAGAGATTTATCAAGAATGCCCCCATTATGGATGTGCATAATTAAGTTGATCCATATTTTTCTGATCTCATCTACCATTCTATATGTGCACGTTCTCTTGTGTCAAAGTATTGAAGAAATCCATGGTTTCATAATTAGCTGGAAGTACCATGCGCATGATGGTATGAAGCTCTCAAAAATTATTTTGGAACGGAGTCCTGATAGGATAATTCGCTTTTTGGTATGAAGTTCAGCAAAGGCCTTCCAAATAGCGATATTCGAAAGGCCCTTTCTAAACTTCGTACCAAAAAGGGAATTATCCTATCAGGACTCCGTTCCAAAATAACTTTGGAGAGCTTCATACCATCATGCGCCTGTTACTTCCAGCTAATGATGAAGCCATGGTTTTCTTGAATCCTTTGACACTAGACAACGTGACATATAGAAGGGTAGATGAGATCAGGAAAAATAGGGACCATTTTCTGCACATCCAGAATGGCCCCATTTTGTTAAATCCTAGAAGCGTCAAGGCCACCCCAAAGTGTAGAAGCGTTGTCGAGGCCACCCCAAACCGTAGAAGCGTCGAGCTAGCTAGGTCTGTGTTTCTAGTAATATATTGATGTCTACTACACAACCTTCTTCTTGTAGACATTGTTGGGCCTCCAAGTGCAGAGGTTTGTAGGACAGTAGCAAATTTCCCTCAATTGGATGACCTAAGGTTTATCAATCCGTAGGAGGCGTAGGATGAAGATGGTCTCTCTCAAGCAACCCTGCAACCAAATGACAAAGAGTCTCTTGTGTCCCCAACACACCCAATACAATGGTAAATTGTATAGGTGCACTAGTTCGGCGAAGAGATGGTGATACAAGTGCAATATGGATAGTAGATAATAGTTTTTGTAATCTGAAAATATAAAAAAAGCAAGGTAACTAATGATAAAAGTGAGCGTAAACGGTATTGCAATGTGTGGAAATAAGGCCTAGGGTTCAAACTTTTGCTAGTGTAAGTTCCCTCAACAATAATAACATAATTGGATCACATAACTATCCCTCAACATGCAACAAAGAGTCACTCCAAAGTCACTAATAGCGGAGAGTAGACGAAGAGATTATGGTAGGGTACAAACCACCTCAAAGTTATTCTTTCCATTCAATCTGTTGGGCTATTCCTATAAGTGTCGCAAACAGCCATAGAGTTCGTACTATAATAACACCTTAAGACACAAATCAACCAAAACCCTAATGTCACATAGATACTCCAATGTCACCTCAAGTATCCGTGGGTATGATTATATGATATGCATCACACAATCTCGGATTCATCTATTCAACCAACACATAGAACCTCAAAGGGTGCCCCAAAGTTCCTACCGGAGAATCACGATGAAAACGTGTGCCAACCCCTATGCATAGGTTCATGGGCGGAACCCTCAAGTTGATCACCAAAACATACATCAAGTGAATCACGTTGTATCCCATTGTCACCACAGATACGCACGACAAGACATACATCAAGTGTTCTCAAATCTTTAAAGACTCAATCCGATAAGATAACTTCAAAGGGGAAACTCAATTCATTACAAGAGAGTAGAGGGGGGAGAAAACATCATAGGATCCAACTATAATAGCAAAGCTCGTGATACATCAAGATCGTACCACCACAAGAACACGAGAGAGAGAGAGAGAGAGATCAAACACATAGCTACTGGTACATACCCTCAGCCCCGAGGGAGAACTACTCCCTCCTCGTCATTGAGAGCACCAAGATGATGAAGATGGCCACCGGAGAAGGATTCCCCCTCCGACAGGGTGCCGGAACGGGTCTAGATTGGCTTTCGGTGGCTACGGAGGCTTCTGGCGGTGGAACTCCCTATCTATTGTCTGTTCTGGAAGTTTTAGGGTACGTGAGTATATATGGGTGCAGGAAGTACGTTGGTGGAGCTTCGGGGGCCCCATGAGGCATGGGGGCACGCTCTAGGGGGGGCGCGCCCCCCACCCTCATGAGCACCTCCCTTGGCTCCTGACGTGGGGTCCAAGTCCATCCGGTAGCTTTCCTTCCAAAAATAACTTCTCCAGTTGATTTCATTCCGTTTCGACTCCGTTTGATATTCCTTTTCTTCGAAACACTAAAATAGGCAGAAAACAGTAATTCTGGGCTGGGCCTCCGGTTAATAGGTTAGTCCCAAAAATAATATAAAAGTGGATAATAAAGCACAATATTGCCCAAAACAGTAGATAACATATCATGGAGCAATCAAAAATTATAGATACGTTGGAGACGTATCAAGCATCCCCAAGCTTAATTCCTGCTCGTCCTCGAGTAGGTAAATGATAAAAGAAAGAATTTTTGATGTGGAATGCTAGTTGGCATAATTTCAATGCAATTCTTCTTAATTGTGGTATGAATATTCAGATCCGAAAGATTCAAGACAAAAGTTCATATTGATATAAAAATGATAATACTTCAAGCATACTAACTAAGCAATTATGTCTTCTCAAAATAACATGGCCAAAGAAAGTTCATCCCTACGAAATCATATAGTTTAGTCATGTTTCATTTTCGTCACACAAGAATGCTCTCATCATGCACAACCCCGATGACAAGCCAAGCAATTGTTTCATACTTTAGTAATCTCAAACTCATAAACTTTCACGCAATACATGAGCGCGAGCCATGGATATAGCACTATGGGTGGAATAGAATATAATGAGGGGGGTTATGTGGAGAAGACAAAAAGGAGAAAGTCTCACATCAACGAGGCTAATCAATGGGCTATGGAGATGCCCACCGATTGATGTTAATGCAAGGAGTAGGGATTGCCATGCAACGGATGCACTAGAGGTATAAATGTATGAAATCTCAACAAAAGAAACTAAGTGGGTGTCCATCCAACTTGCTTGCTCACGAAGACCTAGGGCACTTGAGGAGGCCCATTGTTGGAATATACAAGCCAAGTTCTATAATGAAAGATTCCCACTAGTATATGAAAGTGACAACATAAGAGACTCTCTATCATGAAGATCTTGGTGCTACTTTGAAGCACAAGTGTGGCAAAGGATAGTAGCATTGTCCCGTCTCTCTTTTTCTCTCATTTTTTTATTTGGCCTTTCTTTTTTTATGGCCTTTCTCTTTTTTTGGGCCTTCTATTTTTATGACCTTTCTCTTCTTCTTTTTTATATATTATTTTTATTCCTCACTTGGGACAATGCTCTAGAAAATGATGATCATCACACTTCTATTACAACTCAATGATTACAACTCGATACAAGAACAAGGTATGACTCTATATGAATGCCTCCGGCGGTGTACCGGGATATGCAATGACTCAAGAGTGACATGTATGGAAGAATTATGAATGGTGGCTTTGCCACAAACACGATGTCAACTACATGATCATGCAAAGCAATATGACAATGATGATGCGTGTCATAATAAACGGAATGGTGGAAAGTTGCATGGCAATATATCTCGGAATGGCTATGGAAATGCCATAATAGGTAGGTATGGTGGCTGTTTTGAGGAAGATATAAGGAGGTTTATGTGTGACAGAGCATATCATATCACGGGGTTTGGATGCACCGGCGAAGTTTGCACCAACTCTCAATGTGAGAAAGGGCAATGCACGGTACCGAAGAGGCTAGCAATGATGGAAGGGTGAGAGTGCGTATAATCCATGGACTCAACATTAGTCATAAAGAACTCACATACTTATTGCAAAAAATCTACAAGTCATAAAAAACCTTGGCACTACGCGCATGCTCCTAGGGGGATAGATTGGTAGGAAAATACCATCGCTCGTCCCCGACCGCCACTCATAAAGAGGACAATCAAATAACACCTCATGTTTCAAATTTGTTACACAATGTTTACCATACGTGCATGCTAAGGGACTTGCAAACTTCAGCACAAGCATTTCTCAATTTCACAACTACTCAACTAGCACGACTTTGATATTATTACCCATATATCTCAAAACAATCATCAAGCATCAAACTTCTCTTAGTATTCAACACACTAATAAGAAAGTTTTATTATTCTTGAATACCTAGCATATTAGGATTTTAAGCAAATTACCATGCTATTAAGACTCTCAAAATAATCTAAGTGAAGCATGAGAGTTCATCTATTTCTTCAAAATAAAACTACCACCATGCTCTAAAAGATATAAGTGAAGCACTAGAGCAAATGACAAACTACTCCGAAAGATATAAATGAAGATCAATGAGTAGTTGAATAATTATGCAACTATGTGAAGACTCTCTAACATTTAAGAATTTCAGATCTTGGTATTTTATTCAAACAGCAAGCAAAGAAAAATAAAATTACATTCTAAGAATGGAAAACATCATGTGAAGAAGCAAAAACTTAGGATCAACCGAAACTAACCGATAGTTGTTGAAGAAGAAAGGTGGGATGCCAACCGGGGCATTCCCAAGCTTAGACGCTTGAGAATTCTTAAAATATTATCTTGGGATGCCTTGGTCATCCCCAAGCTTGATCTTTTGTGTCTCCTTATTAATTCCTCTCATATCACGGTCTCCCTAAATCTCAAAAGCTTCATCCACACAAAACTCAACAAGGACTCGTGAGATAAGTTAGTATAACACATTGCAAAAACCTTATCATACTCAACTGTAGAAAATCACTAAAATTATTATCCAATATTGCATACTAAATTCCTCTTCATATTTAATAGTCCTATCCTCAAATAGAATCATTAAAGAAGCAAACACATGTAAACAATGCAAACATAACAGCAATCTGCCTAAACAGGACAGTCTGTAAAGAATGCAGCAACATCCATGCTTCCCTAGATCCAAAAATTATGAAAGAAAATTCCCACTGTAGTAAATTTATCAGAGCTTAATATGAAAAAGGTTTCAACATTTGGTCACATTCTGACTTTTCTAGGGAATTATTGCAACAGCGGTAAACTTTCTGTTTTCAGACAGCAACATGTGGACTTCTAAGATAGGCATAGTAAAGGCTATCAATGCCGCTTTTATTGATATAAAAGATGCAAAACATTGTTATAAATAACAGAAAGAAAATCTTAACAAGATAAATTGACACTCCAAGCAAAACACATATCATGTGGCGAATAAAAATATAGCTCCAAGTAAAGTTACCGATGAACGAAGACGAAAGAGGGGATGCCTTCTGGGGCATCCCCAAGCTTAGGCTTTTGGTTGTCCTTGAATATTAACTTGGGGTGCCTTGGGCGTACCCAAGCTTAGGCTCTTGCCATTCCTTATTCCATAGTCCACCGAATCTTTACCCAAAACTTGAAAACTTCACAACACAAAACTTAACAGAAAACTCGTAAGCTCCGTTAGCGAAAGAAAACAAAACACCACTTCAAGGTACTGTAATGAACTCATTATTTATTTATATTGGTGTTAAACCTACTGTATTCCAACTTCTCTATGGTTTATAAACTCTTTTACTATCCACAGATTCATTAAAATAAGCAAACAACACACGAAAAACAGAATCTGTCAAAAACAGAACAGTCTGTGGTAATCTGTAACTAACGCAAACTTCTGGAACCCCAAAAATTCTAAAATAAATTACTGGACCTGAGGAATTTATCTATTAATCATCTGCAAACAGAATGAACTAAATATCGCTCTCGAAATAAAAATGGCAGCAATTCTTGTGAGCGCTAAAGTTTCTGTTTTTTACATCATGATCATAAAGACTTCACCCAAGTCTTCCCAACGGTTCTACTTGGCACAAACACTAATTAAAACATAAAACCACATCTAAATAGAGGCTATATGAATTATTTATTACTAAACAGGAACAAAAAGCAAGGAACAAAAATAAAATTGGTTTGCCTCCCAACAAGCGCTATCGTTTAACGCCCCTAGCTAGGCATGATGATTCCAATGATGCTCACATAAAAGATAAGAATTGAAACATAAAGAGAGCATCATGAAGAATATGACTAGCACATTTAAGTCTAACATACTTCCTATGCATAGGGATTTTGTGAGCAAACAACTTATGGGAAGAATACTCAACTAGCATAGGAAGGCGAAACAAGCATAACTTTAAAACTTTAAGCACATAGAGAGGAAACTTGATATTATTGCAATTCCTACGAGCATATGTTCCTCCCTCATAATAATTTTCAGTAGCATCATGAATGAATTCAACAATATAACCAGCACCTAAATCATTCTTTTCATGATCTACAAGCATGCAAAATTTACTACTCTCCAGATAAGCAAAATTCTTCTCATGAATAATAGTGGGAGCAAACTCAACAAAATAACTATCATGTGATTGAAAATTAAGATCAAGATGACAAGTTTCATGGTTATCATTATTCTTTAAAGCATACGTGTCATCACAATAATCATTATAGATAGGAGGCATGCTTTCATCATAATAAATTTGCTCATCAAAACTTGGGGGACAAAAAATATCATCTTCATCAAACATAGCTTCCCCAAGCTTGAGGCTTTGCATATTATTAGCATCATGGATATTCAAGGAATTCATACTAACAACATTGCAATCATGCTCATCATTCAAATATTTAGTGCCAAACATTTTAATTCATTCTTCTTCTAACACTTTGGCACAATTTTCCTTTCCATCATACTCACGAAAGATATTAAAAAGGTGAAGCGTATGAGACAAACTCAATTCCATTTTTTATAGTTTTCTTTTATAATCTAAACTATTGATAAAACAAGAAACTAAAAGACTCGGTTGCAAGATCTAAAGATATACCTTCAAGCGCTAACCTCCCCGGCAACGGCACCATAAAAGAGCTTGATGTCTACTACACAACCTTCTTCTTGTAGACGTTGTTGGGCCTCCAAGTGCAGAGGTTTGTAGGAAAGTAGCAAATTTCCCTCAAGTGGGTGACCTAAGGTTTATCAATCCGTAGGAGGCGTAGGATGAAGATGGTCTCTCTCAAGCAACCCTGCAACCAAATGACAAAGAGTCTCTTGTGTCCCCAACACACCCAATACAATGGTAAATTGTATAGGTGCACTAGTTCGGCGAAGAGATGGTGATACAAGTGCAATATGGATAGTAGATAATAGTTTTTGTAATCTGAAAATATAAAAACAGCAAGGTAACTAATGATAAAAGTGAGCGTAAACGGTATTGCAATGCATGAAAATAAGGCCTAGGGTTCATACTTTCGCTAGTGTAAGTTCCCTCAACAATAATAACATAATTGGATCACAGAACTATCCCTCAACATGCAACAAAGAGTCACTCCAAAGTCACTAATAGCGGAGAGCAAACGAAGAGATTATGGTAGGGTACGAAACCACCTCAAAGTTATTCTTTCCAATCAATCCGTTGGGTATTCCTATAGGTGTCACAAACAGCCCTAGAGTTCGTACTAGAATAACACCTTAAGACACAAATCAACCAAAACCATAATGTCACATAGATACTCCAATGTCACCTCAAGTATCCGTGGGTATGATTATACGATATGCATCACACAATCTCAGATCCATCTATTCAACCAACACATAGAACCTCAAAGAGTGCCCCAAAGTTCCTACCAGAGAATCACGATGAAAACGTGTGCCAACCCCTATGCATAGGTTCATGGGCGGAACCTGCAAGTTGATCACCAAAACATACATCAAGTGAATCACGTGGTATCCCATTGTCACCACAGATACGCACGGCAAGACATACATCAAGTGTTCTCAAATCTTTAAAGACTCAATCCGATAAGATAACTTCAAAGGGGAAACTCAATTCATTACAAGAGAGTAGAGGGGGGAGAAAACATCATAGGATCCAACTATAATAGCAAAGTTCGCGATACATCAAGATCGTACCACCTCAAGAACACGAGAGAGAGAGAGAGATCAAACACATAGCTACTGGTACATACCCTCAGCCTCGAGGGAGAACTACTCCCTCCTCGTCATTGAGAGCACCGTGATGATGAAGATGGCCACCGGAGAAGGATTCCCCCTTCGGCAGGGTGCCGGAACGGGTCTAGATTGGCTTTCGGTGGCTACGGAGGCTTCTGGCGACGGAACGCCCGATCTATTGTCTATTCTGGAAGTTTTAGGGTACGTGAGTATATATGGGTGCAGGAAGTACGTCGGTGGAGCTTCGGGGGCCCCACGAGGTAGGGGGTGCGCCCTAGGGGGGGCGCCCCCACCCTCGTGAGCACCTCCCTTGGCTTCTGACGTGGGGTCCAAGTCCATCAGGTGTGTTTCCTTCCAAAAATAACTTCTCCAGTTGATTTTGTTCCGTTTCGACTCCGTTTGATATTCCTTTTCTTCGAAACACTGAAATAGGCAAAAAACACCAATTCTGGGTTGGGCCTCCGGTTAATAGGTTAGTCCCAAAAATAATATAAAAGTGGATAATAAAGCCCAATACTGCCCAAAACAGTAGATAACATAGCATGGAGCAATCAAAAATTATAGATACGTTGGAGACGTATCATATATCCATCTGCCATGTTTGTATATTAATTGCCATGTTGTAATATTTGCAGAAACTATGGAGCACCGAGACATGGAAATAGAACAGTTGTTGGGGGACATAATCCTCGGCGGAGGTGATGTCTTGTCGTATCTGAACGACACCGATGGTTTGGAAGGAGAGGGTGAAGTAGGCTCCGGTGATCGAACAATGGAGGTGGAAGGACATGATCATGATGGCTCCGGTGACTGAATGCCGGTGGAAGAAGGAGACTGTGATGACGGCTCCGGTGACCGAATGAAGGAGGGAGTTGTTGCAAAGTCCGGCGAGGTATATATATTAATTAAGCCTATGCTGACTAGCTAATTCATGCATTAATTGTTTTGGTATGTACACATATTAACTCTCTTATTTCTTCTTTTCTAGACCTTCGAATCGAGCCAAACTTCGGTAATGAGACAAGGCCTGAAGAAAAGGTTGCGCCAGGATGAAAGGTTCACGACCACAGCAATCGCGGGTGATGGCCAACCGATTGAACCCAGCCGGACCAAGGAAGCATTTTCTGCTCAGTGCAGGGTTCTTGTTAGGGACATGATCCCGATCAGCATCCACCAATGGAATAAGCCTAAGAACAAAGACCCTGAAATTCCTTATGTCAATGATAGACAGAAAGATGATCTTTGGACCACGCTGAAGGCAAATTTCACCCTACCGCCAGAGGAGGATTGGGATAAGCCAGTTATAGAGCCATTGGTCAAGGCTCATGCTCTTAAGAAGATGGCAGATCTATTCAGGAGGTGGAAGAATGAGTTGAAATAAACGTATGTCGACAAAAGGGAAGACTCCAGAATTCACCGGCCGATTTGAGAAGATAAGAGATCACTGGGCCGCATTTGTGGTCTACAAGGCATCGGAGAAGAGTAAGAAGATGTCAGCGACAAACAAGATAAATGCTGCAAAGAAGGAGCATCACCATCGCACGGGGTCAGGTGGCTACCTCAAAGCCCGGCCATTGTGGGACAACGCTGAGAATGACCTGCTTGATAAAGGGGTCGAACTAGAGACATTGAACTGGCCAGACCATTCAGGGACTTTGTTCTTCGGGGTTGGAGGAACTTTGGACCCTGAAATAGGGAAGTGCGTTTGGATGGACGAGCAACTTGAAATACCCATCAAGAAGCTTCAGAAGTATATTGTCGCAGCGCAGAAAGGGGCGTTCGTCCTCAACAGAGAGAACGGCGAGCTCACAGAGGCCCTCGGGAATCCTGAGCACCCTGGACGAACATGAGGCACGACAGGCTCCATTGTGTGGAAGGTTGGGTTTCCCGGCGTAGGCGGTTAAAAAACCCATGAGAGGAGGTGGAAAGTGGAGCAGAGCGAACTACAAAAGCTGAATGCAAGGGTACGAAAGCTAGAGGAACAAGTTGAGAGCCAGCGAGGTGCCAGAGCTACCCTAGAAGCTACCCCACCATTTCAGCGGAGAAGCAACATGGCTTCCACCAAGCTCCTTCAGCAGTCTGACTTCACGGCTCCTAGCTGTTGGGTTTCGTAGTAATTTCAAAAAATTTCCTACGCACACGCAAGATCATCTGATGCATAGCAACGAGAGGGGAGAGTGTTGTCTACGTACCCAATGCAGACCGACTGCGGAAGCGCTGACACGACGTAGAGGAAGTAGTCGTACGTCTTCACGATCCAACTGATCAAGCACCGAAACTACGGCACCTCCGAGTTCGAGCACACGTTCAGCTCGATGACGATCCCCGGACTCCGATCCAGCAAAGTGTCGGGGAAGAGTTCCGTCAACACGACGGCGTTGTGACGATCTTGATGTACTACAGCAGCAGGGCTTCGCCTAAACTCCGCTACAGTATTATCGAGGAATATGGTGGCTGGGGGCACCGCACACGGCTAAGGAATAGATCACGTGGATCAACTTGTGTGTTTCTGGGGTGCCTCTGCCTCAGTATATAAAGGACCAAAGGGGGGAGGCTGGCCGGCCACCTTGGGCGCGCCAGGAGAGTCCTACTCCCTCTGGGAGTAGGATTCCCCCCCAATCCTAGTTGGAATAGGACTCCTTGAGGGGGGAAAGAGAGAGAGGGGGCCGGCCACCTCTCCTAGTCCTAATAGGACTAGGGGAAGGGGGGAGGCGCACAACCACCTTGGGCTGCCCCTTTCTCCTTTCCACTAAAGCCCACTAAGGCCCATATAGCTCCCCGGGGGTTCCGGTAACCTCCCGGTACTCCGGTAAAATCCCGATTTCACCCGGAACACTTCCGATATCCAAACATAGGCTTCCAATATATCAATCTTTACGTCTCGACCATTTCGAGACTCCTCGTCATGTCCGTGATCACATCCGGGACTCCGAACAACCTTCGGTACATCAAAATGCATAAACTCATAATATAACTGTCATCGTAACCTTAAGCGTGCGGACCCTACGGGTTCGAGAACAGTGTAGACATGACCGAGACATGTTTCTGGTCAATAACCAATAGCGGGACCTGGATGCCCATATTGGCTCCTACATATTCTATGAAGATCTTTATCGGTCAGACTGCATAACAACATACGTTGTTCCCTTTGTCATCGGTATGTTACTTGCCCGAGATTCGATCGTCGGTATCCAATACCTAGTTCAATCTCGTTACCGGCAAGTCCCTTTACTCGTTCCATAATACATCATCTCGCAACTAACATATTAGTTACAATGCTTGCAAGGCTTATGTGATGTGCATTACCGAGAGGGCCCAGAGATACCTCTCCGACAATCGGAGTGACAAATCCTAATCTCGAAATACGCCAACCCAACATCTACCTTTGGAGACACCTGTAATGCTCCTTTATAATCACCCAGTTACGTTGTGACGTTTGGTAGCACCCAAAGTGTTCCTCCGGCAAACGGGAGTTGCATAATCTCATAGTCATAGGAACATGTATAAGTCATGAAGAAAGCAATAGCAACATACTAAACGATCGGGTGCTAAGCTAATGGAATGGGTCATGTCAATCAGATCATTCAACTAATGATGTGATCCCGTTAATCAAATAACAACTCCTTTGTCTATGGTTAGGAAACATAACCATCTTTGATTATCGAGCTAGTCAAGTAGAGGCATACTAGTGACACTCTATTTGTCTATGTATTCACACATGTATTATGTTTCCGGTTAATACAATTCTAGCATGAATAATAAACATTTATCATGAAATAAGGAAATAAATAATAACTTTATTATTGCCTCTAGGGCATATTTCATTCATGTGATTAACACCCATAGTTCACATCTCCATGTGACCAACACCCAAATGGTTTACTAGATTCGGTAATCTAGTTCACATCGCTATGCGATTAACACCCAAAGAATACTAAGGTGTGATCATGTTTTGCTTGTGAGAGAATCTTAGTCAACGGTCTTTCACATTCAGATCTGTTATGTATTTTGCAATTTTCTATGTCTACAATGCTCTGCACGGAGCTACTCTAGCTAATTGCTCCCACTTTCAATATGTATCTAGATCGAGACTTAGAGTCATCCAGATCAGTGTCGAAACTTGCATCGACGTAACCCTTTACGGTGAACCTTTTTGTCACGTCCATAATCGAGAAACATATCCTTATTTCACTAAGGATAATTCTGACCACTGTCCAGTGATCTACTCCTAGATCACTATTGTACTCCCTTGCCAAATCAGTGCAGGGTGCACAATAGATCTGGTATACAGCATGGCATACTTTATAGAACCTATGGCCAAGGCATAGGGAATGACTTTCATTCTCTTTCTATCTTCTGCCGTGGTCGGGCTTTGAGTCTTACTCAACTTCACACCTTGTAATACAGGCAAGAACTCTTTCTTTGACTGCTCCATTTTGAACTACTTCAAAATCTTGTCAAGGTATGTACTCATTGAAAAAACTTATCAAGCCTCTTGATCTATCTCTATAGATCTTGAAGCTCAATATGTAAGCAGCTTCACCGAAGTCTTTCTTTGAAAAACTCCTTTCAAACACTCCTTTATGCTTTACAGAATAATTCTACATTATTTCCGATCTACAATATGTCATACACATATACTTATCAGAAATGATGTAGTGCTCCCATTCACTTTCTTGTAAATACAGGCTTCACCGCAAGTCTGTATAAAACTTATATGCTTTGATCAATTTATCAAAGCGTATATTCCAACTCCGAGATGCTTGCACCAGTCCATAGATGGATCGCTGGAGCTTGCATATTTTGTTAGCACCTTTAGGATTGACAAAACCTTCTGGTTGTATCATATACAACTCTTCTTTAATAAATCCATTAAGGAATGCAGTTTTGTTTATCCATTTGCCAGATTTCATAAAATGCGGCAATTGCTAACATGATTCGGATAGAATTAAGCATAGATATGAGTGAGAAAATCTCATCGTAGTCAATACCTTGAACTTGTCGAAAAACCTTTTGGGACAATTCTAGCTTTGTAGATAGTAACACTACTATCAGCGTCCGTCTTCCTCTTGAAGATCCATTTATTTTCTATGGCTTCCCGATCATCGGGCAAGTCAACCAAAGTCTATACTTTGTTCTCATACATGGATCCCATCTCAGATTTCATGGCCTCAAGCCATTTTGCGGAATCTGGGCTCATCATCGCTTCCTCATAGTTCGCAAGTTCGTCATGGTCTAGTAACATGACTTCCAGAACAGGATTACCGTACCACTCTAGTGCGGATCTCACTCTGGTTTACCTGCGAGATTCGGTAGTAACTTGATCTGAAGTTACATGATCATCATCATTAGCTTCCTCACTAATTGGTGTAGTAGTCACAGGAACAGATTTCTGTGATGAACTACTTTCCAATAAGGGAGAAGGTACAATTACCTTATCAAGTTTTTACTTTCCTCCCACTCACTTCTTTCGAGAGAAACTCCTTCTCTAGAAAGTTTCCGAATTTAGCAAAAAAAGTCTTGCCTTCAGATCTGTGATAAAAGGTGTATCCAATAGTTTCCTTTGGATATCCTATGAAGATTTACTTCTCCGATTTGGGTTCGAGCTTATCATGTTGAAATTTTTTCACATAACATCGCAGTCCCAAATTTTAAGAAACGACAACTTTGGTTTCTTGCCAAACCACAGTTCAGATTGTGTCGTCTCAATGGACTAAGATGGTGCCCTATTTAATGTGAATGCAGCTGTCTCCAATGCATAGCCCCAAAACGATAGTGGTAGATCGGTAAGAGACATCATAGATCGCACCATATCTAATAAAGTACGGTTATGAGGTTCGGACACACCATTACATTGTGGTGTTCCAGGTGGCGTGAGTAGTGAAACTATTTCACATTGTTTTTAACTGAAGGCCAAACTCGTAACTCAAATACTCTTCTCTACGATCAGATCGTAGAAATTTTATTTTCTTGTTACGATGATTTTTCTCTTCACTCTGAAATTCTTTGAACTTTTCAAATGTTTCAGACTTATGTTTCATCAAGTAGATATACTCATATCTGCTCAAATCATCTGTGAAGATTAGAAAATAATGATACTTGTCGCGAGCCTCAATATTCATCGGACCACATACATCAGTATGTATGATTTCCAACAAATCTGTTGCTCGCTCCATTGTTTCGTAGAACAGAGTCTTAGTCATCTTGCCCATGAGGCATGGTTCGTACGCATCAACTGATTCATAATCAAGTGATTCCAAAAGCCCATCAGCATGGAGTTTCTTCATGCGCTTTACACCAATATGACCTAAACGGTAGTGCCACAAATAAGTTGCACTATCATTATTAACTTTGCATCTCTTGGTTTCAATATTATGATTATGTGTATCACTACGATCGAGATCCAACGAACTATTTTCATTGGGTGTGTAACCATATAAGGTTTTATTCATGTAAATAGAACAACAATTTATTCTCTTACTTAAATGAATAACCGTATTACAATAAACATGATCAAATCATATTCATTCTCAACGCAAACACCAAATAACACTTATTCAGGTTCAACACTAATCCCGAAAGTATAGGGAGTGTGTGATGATGATCATATCAATCTTGGAACTACTTCCAACACACATCGTCACTTCACCCTTAACTAGTCTCTATTCATTCTGCAACTCCCGTTTCGAGTTACTACTCTTAGCAACTGATCCAGTATCAAATACTGAGGGGTTGCTATAAACACTAGTAAAGTACACATCAATAACATGTATATCAAATATACTTATGTTCACTTTGCCATCCTTCTTATCCGCCAATCACTTGGGGTATTTCCGCTTCCAGTGACCAGTCCTTTTGCAGTAGAAACACTTAGTCTCAGGCTTAGGACCAGACTTGGGCTTCCTCACTTGAGCAGCAACTTGCTTGCGGTTCTTCTTGAAGTTCCCCTTCTTCCCTTTGCCCTTTTCTTGAAACTAGTGATCTTGTCAACCATTAACACTTGATGCTCTTTCTTGATTTCTACCTTCATCGATTTCATCATCATGAAAAGCTCGGGATTCATTTTCGTCATCCCTTGCATACTATAGTTCATCACGAAGTTCTACTAACTTGGTGATGGTGACTAGAGAATTCTATCAATCACTATCTTATCTGGAAGATTAACTCCCAATTGATTCAAGCGATTGTCGTACTCAGACAATCTGGGCACATGCTCACCAGTTGAGCGATTCTCCTCCATCTTTTAGCTATTGAACTTGTTGGAGACTTTCATATCTCTCAACTCAGGTATTTGCTTGAAATATTAACTTCAACTCTTGGAACATCTCATATGCTCCATGATGTTCAAAACGTCTTTGAAGTCCCGATTCTAAGCTGTTAAGCATGGTGCACTAAACTATCAAGTAGTCATCATATTGAGCTAGCCAAACGTTCATAACGTCTGCATCTGCTCCTATAATAGGCCCATCACCTAGCGGTGCATCAAGGACATAATTCTTCTGTGCAGCAATGAGGATAAACCTCAGATCACGGATCCAATCCGCATCTTTGCTACTAACAATTTTCTCTAGGAACATATCAAAATAAACATATGAAAGCAACAACGCGAGCTATTGATCTACAACATAATTTGCAAAATACTACCAGGACTAAGTTCATGATAAATTTAAGTTCAGTTAATCAAATTAATTAAAGAACTCCCACTTAGATAGACATCCCTCTAATCTTCTAAGTGATTACGTGATCCAAATAAACTAAACCATAACCGATCATCACGTGAGATGGAGTAGTTTTCAATGGTGAACATCGTTATGTTGATCATATCTACTATATGATTCACGCTCGACCTTTCGGTCTCTGTGTTCCGAGGCCATATCTGCATATGCTAGGCTCGTCAAGTTTAACCTGAGTATTCTGCGTGTGCAAAACTGGCTTGCACCCGTTGTAGATGGACGTAGAGCTTATCACACCCGATCATCACGTGGTATCTGGGCACGACGAACTTTGGCAACGGTGTATACTCAGGGAGAACACTTCTTGATAATTTAGTGAGAGATCATCTTATAATGCTACCGTCAATCAAAGCAAGATAAGATGCATAAAAAGATAAACATCACATGCAATCAATATAAGTGATATGATATGGCCATCCTCATCTTGTGCTTGTGATCTCCATCTTCGAAGCACCGTCGTGATCACCATCGTCACCAGCGCGACACCTTGATCTCCATTGTAGCATCGTTGTCGTCTCGCCAATCTTATGCTTCCACGACTATCACTACCGCTTAGTAATAAAGTAAAGCATTACATCGCGATTGCATTGCATACAATAAAACGACAACCATAAGGCTCCTGCCAGTTGCCGATAACTCGGTTACAAAACATGATCATCTCATACAATAAAATTCAGCATCATGTCTTGACCATATCACATCACAACATGCCCTGCAAAAACAAGTTAGACGTCCTCTACTTTGTTGTTGCAAGTTTTACGTGGCTGCTATGGGCTTAAGCAAGAACCAATCTCACCTATGCATCAAAACCACAACGATAGTTTGTCAAATAGACTCTGTTTTAACCTTCGCAAGGACCGGGCGTAGCCATACTTGGTTCAACTAAAGTTGGAGAGACAGTCGCCCGCAAGCCACCTATGTGCAAAGCACGTCGGGGGAACCGGTCTCGCGTAAGCGTACGCATAATGTTGGTCCGGGTCGTCTTGTCCAACAATGCCGCCGAACCAAAGTATGACATGCTAGTAGGCAGTATGACTTATATCGCCCACAACTCACTTGTGTTCTACTTGTGCACATAACATCAACATAAATAACCTAGGCTCGGATGCCACTGTTGGGTTTCGTAGTAATTTCAAAAAAATTCCTACGCACACGCAAGATCATGTGATGCATAGCAACGAGAGGGGAGAGTGTTGGCTACGTACCCAACGCAGACCGACTGCGGAAGCGCTGACACGACATAGAGGAAGTAGTCGTACGTCTTCACGATCCAACCGATCAAGCACCGAAACTACGGCACCTCCGAGTTCGAGCACACGTTCAGCTCGATGACGATCCCCGGACTCCGATCCAGCAAAGTGTCGGGGAAGAGTTCCGTCAGCACGACGGCGTGGTGATGATCTTGATGTACTACAGCAGCAGGGCTTCGCCTAAACTCCGCTACAGTATTATCGAGGAATATGGTGGCTGGGGGCACCGCACACGGCTAAGGAATAGATCACGTGGATAAACTTGTGTGTTTCTGGGGTGCCTCTGCCTCAGTATATAAAGGACCAAAGGGGGGAGGCTGGCCGGCCACCTTGGGCGCGCCAGGAGAGTCCTACTCCCTTTGGGAGTAGGATTCCCCCCCCCCCAATCCTAGTTGGAATAGGACTCCTTGAGGGGGGAAAGAGAGAGAGGGGGCCGGCCACCTCTCCTAGTCCTAATAGGACTAGGGGAAGGGGGGAGGCGCACAGCCACCTTGGGCTGCCCCTTTCTCCTTTCAACTAAAGCCCACTAAGGCCCATATAGCTCCCGGGGGGTTCCGTAACCTCCCGGTACTCCGGTAAAATCCCGATTTCACCCGGAACACTTCCGATATCCAAACTTAGGCTTCCAATATATCAATCTTTACGTCTTGACCATTTCGAGACTCCTCGTCATGTCCGTGATCACATCCGGGACTCCAAACAACCTTCGGTACATCAAAATGCATAAACTCATAATATAACTGCATCGTAACCTTAAGCGTGCGGACCCTACGGGTTCGAGAACAATGTAGACATGACCGAGACATGTCTCCGGTCAATAACCAATAGCGGGACCTGGATGCCCATATTGGCTCCTAGATATTCTACGAAGATCTTTATCGATCAGACCGCATAACAACATACGTTGTTCCCTTTGTCATCGGTATGTTACTTGCCCGAGATTCGATCGTCGGTATCCAATACCTAGTTCAATCACACACGCACACCCTATCCCTATGAGCACCTCCGAGAATTGAGCCGGCGAATCTATTGTCTTTGACGCTGGCTAGTGGGATGGCTCCTCTTCCCTCTCTCCCTCCCCACCCTTCCTCCCCTTCTCCTCCTCGGCTCGGCAGATCTGCGCCCCGCCCTTCCCCGGTGACTGGCGTCCAGTCGCCCTCACCTTCAGGTGTAGCTCCCCCTTCCCTATCCTCCCCTGTTTCTTCGCAGGTGGATCCCTCCCCTTCCCTCTCTTCGCTGCCGGTTCTTGGATCTCGTTTTTGGGCGCTGTTGTCGGATGAGGAGGACTCATGGTCTCTGCCTTCCTCCCCCGGTGGTGCAGTGGCCTGCGCTGGGGAGGTGGCGGTCGCCTGCGCCGCCCCTCGCCCTCGTAAGTTTGCCCCAGGGGGTCGGGGCCGGCCGTTGGGGGTGTCTCCGTCGGCCGATAGCTGGTTCCGGGTCTCGCGGCGTCGGCGTAGATCTGGTAAGTTTGCGTCCACGTCTCCTGCGCTTGGTGTCTTGGGTCATGCTCCTGATGGGGAGCTTGGAGGCTCCCTATCTCCCTCTCCGTCTTTGGCTGCGGGGGCTCCGTCGCCGGCGGTGGCGGCGGCGGGGCCACTGGTCGCTCCGTGTTCCCTAGATCCAGATCTCTGTGTAGTGGCCGCCGGTTCGCGGGCCAGCTCCCCGTGTGGGCCTGCTGGGCCTGTCGGGGCGGTGCTGGCTAGTGGGCCTTCCCCCTCCCTCTCTTCGGTTATCGATTTCCCCCCGCTGGTTTCTCTAGGCCCAGGTGGGCCCCCGCCAGGTTACTGGCTCCCCGTCCCTCTCCGGCCCACTTGGCGAGCCGGGCCCGGGGGGCACGGCTCGCTCGGGCTATTTATGGATCCCTCGCGGCTCGATACCCCCCTGCTAGGGTTTACTGCGTCCGCCGCTGACTTGCGCCGCTATCGTCTTCCCATCCGTCGCATCATCAGATCCCCCCCACCTCCACCCCTCCTTCTTCCTTTTGCTGCGGTGATCTCCATGGACAAATCTAGGGGTTCTTCCTGCGAGGCACTTTCTGGTTGCAAACGGCACCGCGAGGATTCCCCCGCCTCCGCGGTGGAGCTGGAGCTTGAGGCTTCGCTCCGCTCCAAGCTGGAGTCGGAGCAAGCGGCGCGCGAGCAGGTGGCTCGTGCCCGCGAGGCCTGGGCTCCGGGTCCGGAGCGGGTGAAGGAGGGTGTGACTGGATTTGGCTTGCAGGGCTCTGGGTCTGGTCCCTCTCCTTCCCCGGTGGTGGACCCGTGGGAGGCGGTGGTGGCTTCTGGCGGTGGGATGTCTTCTTCCTCGGCTTCCCTCCCGGCTCCGGGGGTTGGGCGTGGTCCGTCGGCCCCGTCTCGTCCCCTACCTCCCCCTCCTCCTCGCTCGTTTGGGGCCGGATCTGGTTTTCGTCCGCCGCCTCGATCCTTCGCGGGGCCGGCGCATCGGCCGCCCGGTTCGGCTTCTGGGGATGGGATCCTTCCCCCTCCCCAATTGCAGCAGCAATCCCGCCCCTCTCCCTCTTCCCACAGCAACCCCTCGGCGCTTACCTGATTCGCTTGCCACAGACCGGGCCACTTTCAGTCTCGCTGCACCAATCCACCATTCTGCTTGATTTGTCGCTCTGATGGTCACCTCACGGTCAATTGCATGGATAGACAGAAACCTCCCGCGGTCATCCAGTTTGGTCTGGGTCTTCCTGGCTACTCCTTCTTCGCTTTTGATGGTGACCTGCCTGTTCAGGAGGTGGCTCCTACGCTGTCCAATGCGGCTATTGTCTCTGTCAAAGACCAAAAGATCTCCCCCCAAACTCTGCTGGACGGGCTTCGCATCTGGGATGTGGCTAGTTGGGACTGGCAAGTTGTGCAGCTGTCAGAGTTTGACTTCTCTGTGGTGTTCCCCTCCAAAGATTGCCTGCGAATGATTGCTTCCTGCACCAGCTTCACCTTACCTCTTAATCAACTGGTGGTTTCTGTCAAAGCGGCTGCATCCAACGGTACTGCTGTTGGTCCTTTGTCTCAAGTGTGGGTGTTGATTGAAGATCTACCTGCTAGTCTGCGCTCGTCTGTTTTCCTCATGTCCTTTGGGGTTTTGATTGGGAAACCCATCGAGGTGGATGAGGAGTCTTTGAACAAGGTTGGTCCTGCTCGGTTGAAGGTCTGGTGTGTTGATCCTGATCGGGTGCATGGCTTCATTGATGTCTATCCCTCTCCCAATGGCATCAGGTTGCGGGTGCGGGTGGAGGGGGCGATGGCGGCTGCTCCACCTTCCCCCCTCCTCCCGCTAACCCTTCGGATAAACATGACAAGGAAGGGGATGGTTCTTTTGGTGGCCCCAATCAGAGTTTTGGGTCTAATCTCCGCTTCACTCAATCTGAATGGGATAGCCTGGCAGACTCAGAACGTGAGATGTTTCATTCTCAAGCGCCTACTGGTGATGCTCCTCGTGAAGATGTAGTGATTCCCCCTTCAGTCCAGATGGCCCCCTTTGCTGCTGCTGATCTGCCTAAAGCTCCGCCCTGCTCGGCTACTCCTGTGTCTGCTGCATGCTCCAACCTCCCGGCTCGCCCTATCTCCCCCACTCGTTCGGGTATTGAAGATCTCCCTGGCTCTCCTGCTCGTGATATGATGGAATCACAACACCCCTCGAAGAAGAAATCCTCAGTTCGCAAGTACTCGGCTAAGAGCCGGACCTCCTCGGGCTCGAAGCAATCTATGACGGGGATCTGTCGGCGTCTTGATCATGATCTGGGCTCCATGTCCCGCTCGGGCCCCCACGTTGGCTCTCCTGCTGCGCGGTCGCCTGCTATCCGCTCCCCGGTGTCCACGGCCCGCAAAGGTAGGCGGGTTTCACATTCTGGTGGCTCGATTCTAGAAAGGGCGGAGAAGCGGGCTGCGGCGAAGGACCTCCCTCCCCCAGGTACCTCCCCATCCCCATCGGTCGCTGTTTCTCCGGTTCGGGTGGTTTTACCTTCGATGTCTGATGATCATCTTTTAAACATTATGTCGGATGTGGGTTTGGTGGTTGATACTTCTGTTGGCTCTCCCAGTTTGCTCCTTGCTATTATTCGGGCTAATGAATTGGCCCAAGCTACCATTGCGAAAGCCAAAGAGGCTGTTGCCTCGCGGGTGGCGGATGCTGGTTGTGTTGTGGGGGAGGCTTCGGGTGCTGGTAGTGGCCAGCCCTCATCCTCATCCTGCCTTGCTAAGAGGGGTACTAATAAACGATCAAAAACCTGTGTGGCCCCCAGCAGGTCGAGCCTCTGTATCAAGAACCTTTCGTATAAATGAGGGCCTTATTCTGGAATATTAGAGGGTTCGGTGCTAGGGGGCGCCGTGACCAACTGAAAGATTTGGTTCGTTCTAACTCTATTGACTTTGTGGGGCTGGTTGAAACGTCTAAGGATTCCTTTACCCCCAGTGAGCTTTCTGCTATCGTGGGTATGGATAGATTTCAGTGGCAATCTTTACCGGTTTCGGGCCACTCTGGTGGGATTCTGATCGGTTCTAATAAGGATATTTTTGACTTTGTTGCTTTTGATCATGGGTTTTATTGGGCTAGTGTTGTTCTCTCGCTTAGATCTATGAATGCCCTCTGTGAATTTATAGTTGTTTATGGGCCCGCGGATCACTCCTTTTCGCACCTTTTCCTTGATGAACTTTCGATCAAGCTTGAGTCTTGTTCTCTCCCGACGGTGATTGGGGGAGACTTTAATCTTCTGCGATGCCCTCTTGACAAGAATAATGATAATTTTTCCTGGTCTTTAGC
>NC_041392.1:626473487-626524398 GCF_002162155.2 Triticum dicoccoides
CTTTACTTGGTCTAATCATCAGGCGAACCCTATCAGATCCGTGCTTGATCGTGTCTTCCTATGTCCCAGTTGGGATGCCTTGTTTCCTAGGTCCTCTCTTGTAGCTAAATGTATTGTGGGGTCAGACCACACCCCCTTGATTCTGGATGATGGTTCCATTCGCAATAGACCTCCGACTAGATTTCAGTTTGATGCTTCTTGGCTGTCTGTTGATGGCTTTGTTGACATGGTTGCGGCGAAAATCTCCCAATCCCTCTCTCACAACCCCCGCTCTTTTGGCCCTCTGGATGATTGGCAGTCATGTGCCTATGCTTTACGAAAATTTCTTAGAGGCTGGTCGCGTAACCGTGCGGCGGAGGATCGCCGCTCCAAAGCCTTCCTTGAAAATCAGATCCTGGAGCTGGATCGTACTGCGGACTCTATTGGGCTCTCGGATGATGGTTGGGCTGTTCACTATAATCTGGAGGCCGCTCTTCTGCAGCTGCATCATCAGGCTGAGATTTACTGGCGTCAGAGGGGCACCCTTAATTGGACTCTCAAAGGAGACACTCCTACTGCTTATTTCTTTGTGATTGCAAACGGTAGGCGTAGGCGTTGTGAGATTAATAGCCTATTGATTAATGGTATGCGCTCTACAGACTAATCTGTGATTATGGCTCACGTGGTGGACTTCTTTTCGTCTCTGTTACGGGCTAAACCTCCATCGGGCCTGTCCATCTCCCGCCACCTCTGGAGTTCTGGTCTTAAAATTTCTCCTGAGGAGAATGCTTCCTTGATGATTCCGCTCTCCGATCAGGAAATCTGGGATGTGGTTAATTCTGCCAATACTAATGCTGCTTCTGGGCCTGACGGCTTCTCCATCCCTTTCTTTCGGAAATTTTGGCCCCATTTGAAACAGTTGGTGTGTAACATTATTCAGGGTTTTTGTCTTGGTATTGTCGACATCTCTCGCCTGAACTATGCTGTTATATCCCTAATCCCTAAGGTTAAGGGTGCTGATGTCATTTCCCAATTCCGGCCTATAGCGTTGATTAACAACTTTGCCAAGTTCCCTTCCAAAGGATTTGCGAACCGGCTGTCTCCGGTAGCTCACAGAGTTATTAGTCCCTTCCAATCTGCTTTTATCAAAGGGCGCTTTATTTTAGATGGCATTCTCTCCCTTCATGAGATAGTTCATGACCTCCATGTGCGGAAATCCAAAGCTATCATTCTCAAACTAGACTTCGAAAAAGCGTATGACTCGGTTAGCTGGTCTTTTCTCAGGCAGATTCTTCTTGCCAAAGGGTTCGACGGTGCCTATGTTCACCGTATCATGCAGTTGGTCTCGGGGGGCCACACTGCAGTTGCCGTAAATGGCGCTATTAGCAACTTCTTTGCGAATGGGAGGGGCCTCCGCCAAGGGGATCCGGCCTCCCCTGTTCTTTTCAACTTTGTGGCTGACGCTCTCTCCTGTATGCTCTCCAAAGCGGCTCGATGTGGACACATTATTCCTGTGGTCTCTCACCTACTTCCGCAAGGGGTCTCTCATTTGCAATATGCGGATGACACAATCATCTTGGTAGAGTTGGACAATGCCTGTATTGCCAATCTGAAATTTATTCTGTTGTGCTTCGAAGCTGTTTCTGGTCTTAAGATCAATTTCGCCAAGAGTGAGGTTATGGTGACGGGGGTTAACCGGGCGGAGGCCTTGCGGGTGGCCAGACTCCTCAACTGCTCCTTAGGTTCCTTTCCTTTCAAATATTTAGGTCCTCCTATCTCTCCTGGTCTGCTTCACGCGAAAGACTTCGCTCC
The DNA here is from genome assembly GCF_002162155.2 of Triticum dicoccoides. Lineage (NCBI taxonomy): Eukaryota > Viridiplantae > Streptophyta > Magnoliopsida > Poales > Poaceae > Triticum > Triticum dicoccoides. Next base: position 626,475,279 of record NC_041392.1, read on the forward strand.
GGTGGTTGCTAAAGTGGGGAATAGGGTGCTTCCTTGGAGGGGTAGGTATAATACCAATGCTGGCAAAGTGGCTCTAATCAATTCTTGCTTATCCTCTCTCCCGTTGTTCCTTATGGGCTTTTACCGTCTCACGGATGGTGTGCATGCCGGCTTCGACAAACATAGGGGTGGCTTTTATTGGAATTCTGCAGATAACAAAAGGAAGTATAGGTTGGTTAAGTGGCAGCTTATGTGCAAGCCTAAAAACCTTGGGGGGTTAGGCATTATTAATACTCGGGTGATGAATATTTGTCTGCTCATTAAGTGGTGGTGGAAAATTATGAGGGTTGGGGCCGATGTGCTGTGGTTTTCGATTCTTAAGGCTAAATATTTTCCTAACTCCAACCCTATGTTTGCCCCTGCGCGGCGTGGTTCGCAGTTTTGGAAAGCCCTTGTTAAAGTTCGGCCGATTTTTTTGGAGCACGTTAAGTTTTGTGTGGGTAATGGGTCTGCTGTTTGTTTTTGGTTAGATTGGTGGTCCGGGGATGCTCCCCTGGCTGTTAGCTTTCCGGTTCTGTTCTCTTATTGCCCCAATCCGCAAATCTCCATCGCGGAGGTGGCTGCTAATAATTGGGACTTGGCTTTTCGTCGGGCCCTGTCTCCTGAAGAGTTGGAAGAATGGCAAAGTCTTTCTGCCCTCTTCCCTGTGCTCTCGGAGGAGGCTGACTCTGTGGTTTGGCCACTTACGGTCTCTGGGCTATTCTTGGTCAAATCGTTGTATTCTAGACTCATTGGTGGTACTACTTCGGCTCGCTTCTCTTTTATTTGGAAATCTAAGGTCCCTCCTAAGATTAAGATTTTCCTCTGGCAAGCCTTCCGAGGTCGCCTTCCTTCTGCTGATCAGATCAAAAAACGCAATGGGCCAGGCTCAGAATTCTGTAACTTGTGTGGGGCTTTGGAAAACTCTAATCACATCTTTTTCAACTGTGTTCTTGCCAAATTAGTTTGGTCTTGCGTAAGATCATGGCTTCGGGTCTCCTGGGATCCCTCCTCTTTCGCAGACACTAGAACCCTAGCCAAATCTCTGGTAGGGGTCACCAAGAGGGTATTCTGGGTTGGCTTGGGAGCCTTATGTTGGGCTCTTTGGACCATTAGAAACAAATTTACTATTGAACTTACCTTCCCATCTAAGCCTGCTGGCGTTCTTTTCAAATCATGTATATTCTTGCAGCAGTGGAGATTATTGACTAAGGAGCCAGATCGAGACGCCCTGGACCTGCTCATCGCCAAAATTCGGGCTTCAGCCTCTCAGATCTCCGGGACGAATCATGGCGTATAAGCCTGGTGCTGTAGTTTGCGGGATTAGGTCTCCTTCTCTCCCCGGCCTGCGTGCCGTGTTTGGCAGCTGCCTGTTTCGTTAGGAATTTGGGCCTATTTAACTTCTCTTTGTGTTTCTGAGACTGTGTGAACCTTGGGTATTCGTGACGCTGCCATGTGGCTTTATTTATAAAGTCGGGCTTTGGCCTATTCTCTAAAAAAAATACCTAGTTCAATCTCGTTACCGGCAAGTCTCTTTACTCGTTCCGTAATACATCATCTCGCAACTAACATATTAGTTACAATGCTTGCAAGGCTTATGTGATGTGCATTACCGAGAGGGCCCAGAGATACCTCTCTGACAATCGGAGTGACAAATCCTAATCTCGAAATACGCCAACCCAACATCTACCTTTGGAGACACCTGTAATGCTCCTTTATAATCACCAAGTTACGTTGTGACATTTGGTAGCACCCAAAGTGTTCCTCCGGCAAACGGGAGTTGCATAATCTCATAGTCATAGGAACATGTATAAGTCATGAAGAAAGCAATAGCAACATACTAAACGGCCGGGTGCTAAGCTAATGGAATGGGTCATGTCAATCAGATCATTCAACTAATGATGCGATCCTGTTAATCAAATAACAACTCCTTTGTCTATGGTTAGGAAACATAACCATCTTTGATTATCGAGCTAGTCAAGTAGAGGCATACTAGTGACACTCTGTTTGTCTATGTATTCACACATGTATTATGTTTCTGGTTAATACAATTCTAGCATGAATAATAAACATTTATCATGAAATAAGGAAATAAATAATAACTTTATTATTGCCTCTAGGGCATATTTACTTCACTAGCTACCCCGTGGATGCTATCATAGAGGCTCAACATTGCCAGCTTATGACGCAATGGCAGAACCTCAAAGTCAAGGCGGTTGTGGGCTCTGTTGCACCTCCTGAACCCGACGCAACTTTTCACTGCCGTCTGATTCCACAAGGCTATGCTATTGTGATGGTGATGAAATAACGGAGGGATTTGAGGAGCTCGAGCTTGACCACCCTATAGGTGAAGGAGAGACTCAGTTGGGTCTTGCTCTGAAGACTCCATGTCTATGGCAGAAGGAGCACATCAAGCTTCTGAACTGGACGCCTCTGCCTCCTCCTCCTCCAGTGAGTCAGGGCACTCCGCCTCCTCCTCCTCCCCCTCCTCCTCCGGCGATTTATCAGGGCACTCCGCCTCCTTCTCTGGCGTGTGAGGGCGGAACTCCGCCTCCTTCTCCGCCTGCTCCGGCGCGTCCGAGCAGCCCGCCTCCTCCTACGCCTCGTAAGCAACAACGAAAGACGGCCCCGCCGCTCCGGCTGCTCCGGCGCGTTGGAGCACTCCGCCTCCTTCTCCGCCTCATAAGCAACAAAGGAAGACAGCCTCCGCCGCTCCAGCTGCTCCGGTGGCTAGCAGTACAGCCAGAGGCGGGAGCCAATATAGATTCGGTCCATCTCTCAAGCCTCTGGAGAAGTTACCATATGAGATGACCGTGGAGGAAAATGCGAAGATCTGTGAAGCCCAAGTGAAGGACTTCTTTGAAATGCGAAGAGCTATGAAACATCCACCTCCGGAGGAGAAGATAGATTTCGTGAAAGTTCAGCGCACTATCAATGCCCTGAAGCGACCACCACCGCCTCCGCCGGATGACAACCATGTCTGTTGTCTTAAAAAGACATTGCAAGAAGTGCGCCAGTCGGGAACTACTTCAAGTGACAAAAGGTTAGAAGAACGAAGAAGTGGGAAAAATGTTGGAAATATGCCCTAGAGGCAATAATAAAATGGTTATTATTGTATTTCCTTGTTCATGATAATTGTATATTGTTCATGCTATAATTGTATTAACCAGAAACCGTAATACATGTGTGAATACATAGACCACAACATCTCCCTAGTAAGCCTCTAGTTGACTAGCTCGTTGATCAATAGATGGTCATGGTTTCCTGACCATGGACATTGGATGTCATTGATAACGGGATCACATCATTAGGAGAATGATGTGATGGACAAGACCCAATCCTAAGCCTAGCACAAGATCGTATAGTTCGTCTGCTAAAGCTTTTCTAATGTCAAGTATCATTTCCTTAGACCATGAGATTGTGCAACTCCCGGATACCGTAGGAATGCTTTGGGTGTACCAAACGCCACAACGTAACTGGGTGGCTATAAAGGTGCACTACGGGTATCTCCAAAAGTGTCTATTGGGTTGGCACAAATCGAGACTGGGATTTGTCACTTCGTGTAAACGGAGAGGTATCTCTGGGCCCACTCGGTAGGACATCATCATAATGTGCACAATGTGACCAAGGAATTGATCATGGGATGATGTGTTACGAAACGAGCAAAGAGACTTGCCGGTAACAAGATTGAACAAGGTATCGGGATACCGACGATCGAATCTCGGGCAAGTACTATACCGGTAGACAAAGGGAATTGTATACGGGATTGACTGAATCCTTGACATCGTGGTTCATCCGATGAGATCATCATGGAACATGTGGGAGCCAACATGGGTATCCAGATCCCGCTGTTGGTTATTGACCAGAGAGATGTCTCGGTCATGTCTGCATTATTCCCGAGCCCGTAGGGTCTACACACTTAAGATTCGATGACGCTAGGGTTATAGGGAAAGTATGTACGCGGTTACCGAATGTTGTTCGGAGTCCCAGATGAGATCCCGGACGTCACGAGGAGTTTCGGAATGGTCCGGAGGTGAAGATTGATATATTGGACGAAGGGTTTTGGAGTCCGGAAGTGTTCCGGAGGTACCGGGTGATGACCAGCATGACCGAAAGGTGTTTCGGGAGCCCCGGCAAGTGTTGGGGGGCTTCATGGGCCAAGGAAAGGGGGAAAATCAGCCCACTAAGGGGCCGTGCGCCCCCTCACCTATTCCCACGTGACCAGGGGGTTTGGGGCGCCCCATCTAGGGTTCCCACCTCCTGGCTTGGGGGCCAAGTCACCCAAGGGGGAAATCCCATCTGCCCTGGCCGCCGGCCCCCCTAGGGGAAACCCTAGGGCGCCTCCCCTTGCCCTTGCCCCTATATATAGTGGAGGTTTTGGGGCTGCATGACACACGAGTCTCTCTCTCCCAAGGCGCAGCCCTACCTCTCTTCCTCCTCGTCTCTCGTAGTGCTTGGCGAAGCCCTGCTGGAGTACCGCACTCCTCCACCACCACCACGCCGTCGTGCTGCTGCTGGACGGAGTCTTCCCAACCTCTCCCTCTCTCCTTGCTGGATCAAGGCGTAGGAGACGTCACCGGGCTGCATGTGTGTTGAACGCGGAGGCGCCGTTGTTTGGCGCTTAGATCGAAATCAACCGCGATCTGAATCGCTACGAGTACGACTCCTTCATCCGCATTCTTGTAACGCTTCCGCTTAGCGATCTACAAGGGTATGTAGATGCACTCCCCTTCCCCTCGTTGCTAGATTACTCCATAGATTGATCTTGGTGATGCGTAGAAAATTTTAATTTCTGCTACAATCCCCAACAAAAAATTCCCCAGGGAGAACAGGAGAACCAATTGTGCCCCCCGCTCAAGGTGTCTAGCGATATCGCCGCAAATCTACCGGGGATGGTGCCCGGTACCAATCCTGGTGATTACCTGCCCGACAATGCACATTTTGATACAATGGAGGTGGACGAATTCAGATACCAGTACGGGAAGCCTCTCTTCAAAGATGGAAGTCCTCCTCTAACAACGATGATGCAAAGATTCCATCAATGGTACATGAAAATCTGCAGCGAGTCTGGGAAGGATGCTTTGACAATGAGAATTAAAGATGACCATGACTTCATTGGACAAGATGTGTTAGCTGTTGATTTTGACGAGTTTTTCCAGTTCTATAATATAAAGGCCTTCGACAAATCACTCATGGCTTGCTATTGTCTGTAAGTACTACTTTATGTAATTAAGCCTCTCTATATATAGCTCAGCTCTTTCATTGCATGTATATATAATTATCATCACTATATTATACAGATTGAAGATCATCGAATGGAGAAAAGCACAAATCTATGACATTGGGTTCATTAACCCAAATGTCATACATGAATTTACGGTTAAACACAATGTCTCAGAAACCAAGGACAACTGCTACAATCGTTGCTCAAAAATCAAAGCAAAGATAAAATACTCTTTCCTTACCCAAGTGAGTGTTACTTTCTTGTGCACATTCGGTTTCCCTTATTATCCGAGGTTATAGTAATGTAACTGATGAGTTATGCATGCGTGCACAGGTTCCACTTTACTCTCCTAGAGATTAAGCTTGAGCGGGGAGAAGTAACCGTCTTAGACTCCAAACAAAAAGATCCCGAGGAGTATGCGGACATGACTCGAATGCTCGAGAAGTTCAATCGATCATTATCACACCATATTGGCAACTTTGTTCATTTCCTGATATTAAGTAATTATTTTCTTTGTCTCGCAGGGTTTAGAAAGAGTTCACCACAATTTCTCCGGGACTTCTGACCGAGCTGCGATTTAAACACCCGAAAGTAAGTACTACTACCTAGTTTCGCGCATCTCCCATTGATTCTAGCTAGTTTCATCAATACCCTTTAGCATGTTTGTTTATCAGTTTGATTGACCTCTATTTCTCATAAAGTGCTTGTGGCAGGAAGCCGGGAATGATTTTTGTGGATACTATGTTTGTGATTCATCTATAACGCGACGACCTCTAATAAGCAGGGCTACTCTGAAAAAGAATATGAAGTGCGTAAGCAAAAATATTCACAATTTTATTTTATTACCATCATTTGTGTTGATCAGTTTCATTCATACACATGTATTGACCCTCTTCTTCAATTTAGCTCTGGCAGTTGCGGGATGAACTCCTAGCACATGATCGCATAAAAGCAATTCAAGAGGAATTGGCGGGATTCTTTCTTGACCACGTCATCAATAAAGCCAGAGAATACCATGTGGAACTTGACTTCAGATGTTAGGGAGTGTAAGAGATCTTATATTGTATATATGTAGCTAGTAGCGTCGGATAGATATACGAAAACTTGTTGTTCGACCAATTTCTCAGAGAAGGAGAGGTCGATCACTTCTCTCTGTATATGTTCATGACGATCTTCTGTGCTTAATGGTTTCCTTCATTTTCTTACTAGCTAGTGTGTTGAGTCCTCTCTATACATATAGTATGTAGCGTCGACCAAGCACGGAGATAAGAGAGGTCACTTCTCTCTAGCTATTAGCTAGCTAACACAATATATGAAACCCCCAAATTAACCCTCCAAAACCCCCAACCACCCCCCTTTCAAAAACAAAAATAAAAACCCCAGCTCCTGAGCTACCCCAGCTCCTGAGCTGCTGACGCGTGGATGTTCTTTGGTCCCGGTTGGTGTTACCAACCGGGACTAAAGGCCCTCCTACCTGGGCTCGCCGCAGTGGCCACGTGGAGCCACATTTGTCCCGGTTCGTAAGCGAACCGGGACTAAAGGTGTTGGGCTTTAGTCCCGGTTTCTGAACCAAGACAAATGGGCCTCTGGTAACCGGGACAATTGGACCTTTTTCTACTAGTGCCCCGTTCATCTCAATCACTTGTGCTCAAGAACCTTTCTCAAAAAAAAAAAAACTTGTGCTCAAGAACAATCCTCCTCCGTCGCTACAAACAAGCGGTGTCATTAGATTATTCTCCACAAAATTACTCCCTCTTCTAGACTATGGCCACTTGACTGTTTGAGAGTCAGCATCGACAAATCAGCACAAAATCAATCCATATATCCTACAAACAACACAACGCCCTTATCAGAATTGACTGGATATGTCGGTACATGTATTTGTATTTGTATGTGCATTTATTTCAGAAAATCAACCGTTAGAAAGTCTTTTGCGTACGTGTATCACTATCACATCGAAGTAATGGAGTCACACAAGAGTTCAAATGTGTAAAAGTGTTCCCCTAACTTGACATCCACTTAAGAAAAAAGAAGACACTCCCTCTAATCTACATACATCTGTTTCAGTGGTACTCCCTCCATCCGGAAACTCTTTGAATAAGGCGTGCACTCATCTCAAAATTAAACTTTGACCATAAATTAGACCAACCAAATGTGAATTATATGTGATAAAAAATATATCATTGAATTCCTATTGAAAAGAAGTTTTCAATGGTACTCCCTAGATACATCCATTTGAGTGACAAGTATTTCCGGGCAGATGTAGTATAATTTTTAAGTCACTAATTTATGGTTCTAGTTGGATTTTGAAAAGGTTGAGCATCTTATTCATTGGAATGGAGCGAGTAATAAAAATGTTCCCCCTAATTAGGGATCCACTTAAGCAAAAAGCAAGATATCACAATTTTAGATGCAGTCTACAATGGAACACTAGGGCTATCCTAATCTAGTTCACATGAAGTGAGTTTTCGACTTGTCCTTCGTCAGATTTTGACCACCTATAATATTTTAGATATTTCAAAGTCAAACTCTACAAATAATATGTCAACTCGTTTTTAACCAAATAAAAATCATATGCTAGGTTTGTCTCACAATGTCTAAATGTCACTTTGTTCGAGAATAGGGAAGAAACGGAATAACATAGAAAAAACCTCGGGAGTAGCTCATTATTTATGAAATCGCCATATCCTACTTCCCCGTCATCATTTAGTTCACTATGACCCACCACAATGTCTATTAAAGGAGCAACATGCACTGGTAGAGAAAGAGAGGATGTACCAAACAAAGGCGACATATACACTCTTTGGGGAGAACAATGTGAATGAAAGGCGTTGGGAAAGAAGTTAGCACAGTAATTATCATTGGATTTTGATTGACTTGGACAAGCAGAGATGCAAGCTTCGGTGTGCATCGTTTTTTAGGTCTTCGGTGTCCTACCACCGCAACTATACATGGCATTGTGGTTGCTTTCCACTACCTGGATGAGGTGGATCGATAGGACAACAAAGGCCTCACGCGACACTTGGAACGTCCTACAAGAGCCAACCAAGGAACAAATCAAGCATATAGTTTGTATGTGTAGTTAGTAGATTCTTTACTTGCATCTCAATGCATAGAATTAAAGTAGGGAGTCTAGTCAATTGGCACGTTTATGTCACATTTATATTACTGCAATGTGTTAGTCAAGGCCCCGTCCTCAAGCTAATCGCCCGACCTTTGTAAAAAATGCCATATTACGGCATAGGCTTTTCATACGTATGTATGTGTTATGGTAGGCTCCTAAATTTAAAGTCCGTACTCCAAGCTTCTTGATATGTAGTTTGTACAATTTCACAAATATTTGTATGTGATTAATACACGTGATCAGAAAATTGGGATGCTACCCAATTAGCCTTTCCACATGTTGTTGATTTGTGTCTTGAATTAGTCAAATAACAATACATCTAAAAGTACAAAATTACATGGGGCACACCGTCTGGCAGTTAGTAGCGAGCAGTAGTTTCATTTCTTATAGTATGAGGGCGCATCAAGGATCCATGTACTATTAGGTGGGTACATAGAATTAAGGTGTAAATGGAAAATTCAGATATGCATGTAGCCATAAAGTTCAAGCATCCTGAACTATAAGGAGAAAATCTCAAGTATCTTCAGTATAAAGTGCAATTTATGAAATCATATCAACTTGGACGATTTAGTATATAGGGTCCACCACATCTATGCAAAATAAAATTTAGATCAACTTTGATGATTCGTCCTTCGTAGATGTAAATATAGCAGACATGGGTTCTTAGTTTCTTATAGCAACTCTTGAGTCCCTAAATGCTAGCTTGCCCCTAAAAACCACAAATATAGAGTATAAATCATACTCTACCGAATTATCTAAAGCACACCCTAGGTGCCTGATCACCTTGATCGGGTCCAACCCGCTAAGCCTTTTTGTTTTAAGTGACCGTGCACCATCATTGATTTGTTTCCTAATTTATAGCGTCAATCATTTTAAACTTTCTAATTTGGTACGTCTCCTTTTTATTCCTTTGTATGAATATACTCGTCATATTTTTTGGTATGTGTATACCTGAGATACAAATATGTGAAACTTGAGAGTATCCAATATATAAGTTCATACTCAAGATGTAAAATTAATGTGTATGTACCCATAAATATCGCATATATACATATTTTCTGGGTATGTGCTCATACATTTCGTGTTGGGTATGTAGCTGTGGAGAAATACGTCGAGTATGCACATACGTGAAAATATATTGAGTACTTTACATCTTGCATATTCATAAATATTTCGGGTACGTGGTTGTTCAGTATTATACCTAATGATAATATTTATGTGTTGGTGTTATACCTAATCAAAATACACATACTCAGGGTATTGTACCTAATAAAAATATAAACATACTCAAGATACCCATGTGTATGTGCTACTAATTCAACTAAAATACGCATGCATACCCTGCTAATTACAAACACTGTTCAAGAAATCTTCCGATTCAGCGATTAATCTTCTGATTTATTGCTAATCGGGGGGTGACCGATAAGATTATGCCTTATCTTCACCGTTTATTTTTTGGACCAATTTATCGCTCTGACAAGCGATTTATTGGGAATCTATCGATAAAATCATACCTATTCATAGCACTATGTTTGCAAAAACTATGTTTATTTATGTTTTGTGGACCTTGTTACCTAATATGTACTGGTGTTCTATTTTTTGTCATTATACGAGGATTCAAAGGCTAGGAATCAAGGTAACATTTCTGCCAAATAATATTTTGGTGTTGAATATAGCGTATTTTAGTGTTGGGAACCTGAGATTTGCAAAAAATATTCGATTAATAGTCGACCAATAAAATCGATTAATCCGCCGATTCCGATTAATCTCTAATCCCTAGCTGACCGAGACGATAACTATACAAATAGTTTTTCTCTCTTCCTAATTAGTATCATGTACTTTCCATCTAAGAAACATCAAACATATCAAGAAATAAGATACAATTAGTCATGGCACATTAATTATTACTTTCTCTCTCCTATTAGGTTAGTCATAGTGGGAGTAACTTAGCAAGTAACATAGCGCACATCAAGAAAATTTTGCTTATGTGACATGTAGTTAATGAGAAGCGGTAGCATAATATGTTACTGTAATATAGCGCTTCCCGAAAAAAGATGAGTCCACAACATAATAAATGAAGTCATCATTGGGACGCGAATTTTTGGGACATGGTGGCATGCGATGCCATAATCTCGCGCGTCCACATGCACATTATGATTCCTAGTTAATATAGCCCATTATGCAATACGGGGTGGTCAATTCACAGGCCAACGTAAATACACAACATTACCTCGCACACGTGGGCCAGGTCTCATTTAATTTTCGTATGAATATTGGCTCGTCTGGTAGCAATGTCCCTTGCATGTTGGGTTCCTTCATAACTGCTCTGGATGTGGGGCAGACACCATAAGTACCGCCCTTGCTCGTGGTGTGCATTGTAGCTCATTTTCGATTTGCATCCTGTGGAGAGCAGAAGAACAGGGAAAATGACTTCGGTAGAAATAGAGATACACAGGTTAGCATATGGACACTGGACTTGATCCTGCGTTTTACTTGGGTATAAGCACAAACGTGCTGACGTATATCCAGCTTGTTCGTTCCCTTGCATTGCAGACTTTTCTTATGGCAATTGTTATTAGGTGGCCAAGTCTATATATGTATTAATGTGTCACCCATCAATTGGCAGATGCATCAATGGAATAATGCTAGTACAAGAAGCTTTAATCATAGCATCTGTTTCATGACAAACTGGATGGTTTAGTGTATGGTAATACTCATATGCTAACTAGCCCAAGATATTACATGGCTAATAACTGGCACACTGATTAAACACACGTGTATGATGGTTAGTCCTAATTTACTGATTAACATATTACTAATACATCAACTAAGCACATGAATTTAGCTGCAACCATGACAAAATTTCTCCCATATATTCAGGTAATTAAATGCATCTCGTAGATATTTTCATATTGTAAGTTCAATTAGAAATTTGTGGAGTTGGTTTTGATGTCTCTAATTTGTTAAAAAATGGGAACCGTAAGTTTTGGTTAACATGTATACTTGTGAAGTTGAGATCAAAATCAAAGCCGTAAAAAAACCGTTCTCTCTTATTGGTGATGTCTCAAATATCCTATAAGTTATGTAAAAGTATTTTGACTTTTTCAGTAGAATTTTGCCTGATCTTTTAATTGACATTCTGATTTTGTATCAACGTTGCATTTAAAAATCAGATTCTACTTTTTGTGATTCAAGTTAACTATGAAGGATGGAGTTAAGTGATTTTTCAATGAAAAAATTGATGCATGTAAGAGTTCTAAATCAGTAGTCCGAAACAAATGACAAAACTAAAATACCTCATTTTCCAAATTGAACAATGCTGGATGGAGAGAGCTAGTGTGATTATGGACATGGTGCATGCTTTCAATGTAGTTAACGCTTCAAACGACATGCTCCGCGGCCATCTTCTAATCAAGTACTCCCTCTGTAAACTAATATAAGAGCGTTTAGATCACTATTTTAGTTATCTAAACGCCCTTATATTAGTTTATGGAGGGAGTACTACTAGCATGGATCAGTGTAGTTATTGTGGTGCAGCTGGCCATTTGGACTGACATGTTAATCAACACATGTCTTCAATGCGCGAGTCTGCCTTCTGGGCCATCTCCTGGCAAGGTCAGAAGTAATACAAGAGCTGTACTAACTGTATACGGTGGATGAAATTTATTATACAGACTTGATGTATTAGAGCTGCACGAATCACGCGGAAATGGTCGGTCTTGATAACGACCTCGTGTGGCTGCATGTTCACTCATGATTTATCGGTCATCTTTGACGCTACTACTATGTTACATTGCACTACGAAAGTAGTAACTTAGACTAGTGTCATATGCATGGAAAGCGCACTTTTGGCTCCGGGCGGCGCACGCTATCTGGACGGCGGCTGTTGGCTTTAAGATCTGTTGCTAGTGTAGTGAATATGTTTTGTAAAAGCGGGGAAAACTATAGTCTGGCCAATACAAGTTGTATACGATGTCGGGTGCAAGAACGATGACGTTTCAGTGCAGGTAAGAACAGCACTTTCGGCCGGTCGAATTAAATTGTGTTGAAAAGGATAATCAATACGGGTGGTGAATGCATCCGTCCTGTTTCTGTACGAGGATAGCGAACTCCTTTGAGTAGACGGTGCTGCTGTTCTTACCCAAAACAAATGGACCACTACTCTCCGGCGAGAAGACGGTGGCGGAGTTCTTCCACCACCAACCACCACCGCGCGGTGTCGTCTGGAATCGAGCTCAACAACAACAGAAGAGAATTTAGAGCGGAATGATTGCATCTCTAATGAGAAGGTATGTTGTCCATCCCAACTGAAAATACATCGATCTGGATCTGGGAGCTGTCAGATCTCGGGTTACCTTGTTGACAGTACAATTTCTGTATTGTAGCGAACTGGTTAACAGTTACTCCCTCTGTCCCAAAATATAAGAACGTTTTTAACACTACACTAGTGTCAAAAACGTTCTTATATTATGAGACGGAGGGAGTAGTTTAGAACGGCCGATTCGGCTGCCAGCACTTGATGAAGTTGTAAAGAGCCAGGAGCTTGATGACTCTCCAAGCGAAGAGACCCAGATCGATCTTGTGCGTGACGTTTCCGAAGAAGACGACTCTGTTGCAACTAGATCTTCAGGAGGGTGGATCAGAAGGTATATCATTCTGGCACAACAAGGATCGATTTCAAAATAATTACACCGAAGACCATACTGCAAATCTTGGCTGTAGCAATGCATAGGACGGTTCGATTTGTAATAATTATGCCAAAAATAACAGAAAATATTGAAAGTAGAAAACGTTTATTCAGCTCTCAAACGTTGTATACAGTTTTGAAGCGGAATGCAATCTTTATTTTCCTGATGCTTCTTCAAACTGCATAATATGTTTAAATGTAAAACCTTACATAAAGTCTGCATCTTGTTATTGTCCAAGTGAAACAATTAATTTACTAATCTAATTTTTTTCATTTAGGCCGAGGCATGGGGTCATGCCAGATGAAAGAAAGACTAAACCAGATAGAGTTGCACCTCTGGAGCAGGCTTCGAGAGGGTCTTCTACCAGGAAAACAGATGCAGTGGTTGCACCTTCGGTTGGTCTGGTTTTTGATTCTTTGGGTGAAGCTTATGATTTCTACAACCTATATTCTTGGGAGCTAGGAATTGGCATCAGATACGGGAAAAGCAGAACCAACGTCAGGGGAACAAAATGCATGCAAGACCTTCTCTGTGGTTATTCTATAAGTTTTTCTGACAGTAATTTATGTTCATTTACCGAAGAGTTATAGTGCAGCTAACTGTGAATTTTATAATTAGGGGAAACCAAAGAAAACTAATACCACTTCCTGCCGTTGTGAATGCCCCTCCATGTTACGCCTTCTAAGAACAGAAGATCAAGGATGGTTTATCTGTGAGTATAGGAATGTGCACAATCACGCTATGCTAGCAAATTGTGCAGATAAGTTGCATTTCCAGTCACATCGTCATATTGACAAATACACTAGAGAGCTTGTGTCTCAGCTTCGTGAGAATAACATAAATCTAAGCAAAGTTTAAAGTATAATTGGCACGTTTTTTGGTAGAATAGAGAATGTACCTTTCACTAAAAGGTGCCTTAGGACGCTATGTGGAAAAATAAGCAAGGAACAGGCGGATGACGATGTTAGGAAAACTATGGATTTGTTTTCAGATTTGAAAGAAAGAGACAGTGAGTTCCAGTATATAGTTCAAGTAGACACCGAGAGTAGGATAAGAACAATTATGTGGACTAATGGACGTAGCAAGCTCCAGTACCATCATTTTGGCCATGTCGTTACATTCGATACAACATATAAGACCAACCTGTACGATATGCCTTTCGGATTGTTTGTTGGAGTAAACAATCACTTCCATAGTGTGCTTTATGCCGGTGTCTTGATGCGTGATGAGAAAGTAGAGAGCTTTGAATGGGTTTTCAGCGGATTTCTAAAGATGATGGGCGGGAAGAAACCAGTTACAATTTTAACAGGTAACACTACAGCAGTACTACTAATTATTCTGTTTCTTTTTTGAACTAACAAAAAATCAATGATGATCTAAAATGGACCTTATTTATATAACAGATCAAGCTAGGGCTATGGAGGTTGCGATTATGAATGTATTCCCTGGGACGACTCACCGATGGTGCAACTGGCATGTGTTAAAAAAAGCAAAGGAGTCACTAGGGAGCAATTATACAAAGAAGTCAGACTTCAGGACAGAGATTCACCGTCTTTGTGACGAAATGCTGACTATAGAAGAATTAGAAAAAGGGTGGTCCAATTTAATTGTGAAGTACGGGTTGGCGAGTAACACATTCCTAGCTCAAGTTTACGAGGTTAGGGAGAAATGGGCCAAACCATATTTCAGTGGGAAATTCTGTGCAAAAATGACAAGAACACAACGGAGTGAGAGTGCGAACCACATGCTTAAAAACTATGTGCCACCAGCATGTCCAATGAACGTTTTCGTTAAGCAGTATGGCAAGCTACAGTATGACAGAGAGCAGGAGGAAGGATTTCAAGAGAAAAGGACAAGGCTGGTATGTTTTCTAGAATTATACAAACATATTTTGTATGCAACTTGAACTGGCACTTTTCACTTTAAACTGCAGGGGGGCTGTTATAAAATCTAATCTCCCAATTGAGTGTCACGCAAGCAAGATATATACCAGAACAATGTTTGAGATGTTTGGAAGGGTTCTTTATGTAGATGGTTACTATGATGTTGAAGAGATAGAACCAAGAAGGAAATATGCAGCCATACACGGTAACCCTGAGCAGAGAGATCCCTCTGGTTCAAGAATAGGTATGAGGTTGTTATATCTGAAGATCAAACAAAGTACACTTGTGAGTGTGGAAGATATGAACACATGGGAATGATTTGTTGTCATATACTTAAGGTATTTTCTGACTTTTTTTTAAATCGGACTAATGATTATTATACATTTTAACTGATGATCTTTTCGTCTGTAAGTAATGATCATACTAGATGTTAAGAAAATCCCGAAAGCACACATAATGAAGAGATGGACAGTAGATGCTCATGATGTTTTGCCTGATCATATCAAGCATTACCAGAGAGACATGGGTCCACCGGATGCAATGACATTCAGGCATTCTGCGATGTACATAACTGCATTGCAGATTAATTGTTCATCTTGGGGACAGTAATGTAGAGGCTTTCGAGTCCGTTATGAGTGGGCTGTGTGATTTGAAGCAGAGAGCAATGTCATTGAGCATGGAAAAAAAAGGACTAAGCGTGGTTGAGAAGGCTAAGGCATCTAGCATGACCAACTCGGTTGGTTCTAGGGTTTCTTGCAAAACACTAAAAACAAAGCACCCAAGCGTTTCTAAAGAAACAATTTCTAAATCGTCTCATATCAATCTTGTGGACCAGAGCTGCAATGGTAATGTTGAGGTCTCTTCAAGAGAGGTCATGTTAGCACCGGAAAGGCATATGAAGAGGGGGTACCCAAGCACATCGCGTGAAAAAGCGCCTTATGAAGATTCACATTAGCGAACACGATTATGTAGTATTTGTCGTGGTAAAGGACACAAGAGTACTACATGTCCACAGAGGGGTGATCTACCAGTGAAACCAAGGAAAGAGACACTTTGTAGCAATTGCAAGGTTGCTGGACACAGGAAGAACAACTGCTCCAAGAAAATGGCCAGTTTCATGGAAGGGATGAATACATTCCCCGGCATGTCTTCCATGGATGGTGAAGACAATGACTAGATGTTTTTGTGAACAAGTGGTGATTTTATGTATCAATGTTTAAAATGGAAGAGACATCTAGATTTATGTATGAACTGAGTTATTTGTTGAAGCAATCCTTTATATGCTAGCAATAGGAAAGTTGGAAACAATGTTGTTTTTTTGCATAACACAAAAAGAATTGTGCAACAACCATTTTGACAACCAATTAACGATGATAATGCATGCTACCCTGAAGAAAAAAATGCAAGGCAAGCATTAATTAGGCCTGTGAGTGGTTAGAATGCAGAAGTTAATGTTATTTGAAATTTGAACTTCATTCTTTGGAGCGGTGGTGGCACTCTGTAGTCTATATAAGTTCAATGGTTTGCTTTGGGGAGGAAGCAAACATCAGCAGTTGGGGGAGGAAGCTTGGAGGAGCCACGCATGGAACATCAGAAGGCAGATACAACTGTAGAAGTTGTTCACAATGTTATGGTATGTTTACTTTTGAGCTGGTATTTGGGTGGGCATATTTGTACTTGAATCACTCTGATACCCTCTCTTAATGTACAGTTTAGTTGCGTTGGGGTTATTATGATGAATGAGAGCAGTGAGGACGATCATGTTGACGATCTTTCGGTAGGTTAATCTTTCCTCTTTCAATAATCCATATTAATTATTTTCATTTTCACTTTTGATCGTGACCTGTGATGATTCAGGAGTGTGTTGAATCAAACTTTGTTAAAGAGGGAAATCTACTACTGTGCTCTAACACGAGAGCAATACTGGTTAGTTTGATTACTTTCCTGAACTGAAGTAAAAAATAGTTGCATTGCATGCTGAATTTTTTCAAGTACATCCAGTCGACGCCAGCAAATCAACTAAACAGCGACAGATTGATGATTGCTGGGGAGAACATGATCCATTTACAGGCTCAAGCGGTGGAGAGAAAGAGAGCGATATTGAAGGTGGATAGTGCAACAGAGGAGGGGTCTGGCTGCTGCTCAGTTGCAGTACAAGTCGAAGAGTTTGAAGATGAAGATGAGATTGACAGCCATATGTGCAAGAGGCAGAGGAGTTAATTATTTTAGAACCCTGTTGTTAGTGTTTGAAACTTTCACTCGAATCCAGTGTAATAAATCAAATTAGCCAAAAAATGTAATGTGTTTCTGTCTATCCACTATGTGTGTTTGAAGAGAAAAATCGTCAAATGGTACGTGGTAGTTGAAAAACGCAGGCATGGTCAAAAGGGCCATGTACTCATACGACTGTAGCACATGTAGTAAGATTCAGTCGTGCTGGGCGTCGTTGCAAAATCTACCGCAAAGATTGCTTCATACGAGGCTCTATGAGTAATTGAGTAGGCTACTAGGCTTTAATGTACGAGAGGGGCGTTTGATCCCCTTGTGGGTGGGTTTGGTACTCCGAGAGCTGCCGGAGACGATATCACGCGGTAGCATTCACGTAGGTGCTGACAGAAATTGAGAGCTCGGTTTAATGGCCAGCTCCTCTCTCTCCTTGAGCAACACTGTGGAAACAGATATAATACATTAAAGGAACAATACTTGGTGAAGGAGAGAGGCATGCTTGCGTCCTCATACCACAAAATATGTCAAAATGGTACACTGATGGCAGTAGCTGCTTGAAAAAAAGTCTTTTGTAGGGTTGTAGCACTGTCATGCCATGATTTATGCGTGTTAATAGCAATGCCAGAGCCAGTGAGGCCTCACTTTGTCTCCGTTGCTCACTGGATGAGGAGGGAGTAAATAGCAGTTCAAAGCGATGGTGGAGCTTGGCAGAACCCAGTTCCCCGTCTTCTTCTTGCTAGCAGCTGAGGGAAGAACAGCAGGGGAATAAGCCTGGTCCGCGCTGGAGAACACAAGCATGGAGGAAGACACAACAGAGGTAAGAATGGAATAACAGTTTCTCTTTTCTGGACTTGTTTTTGTGATTTCCTGGCTGGATTTTTCTATTTTCAAGCTATCAAACATTTTTCCTCTCTATTGTTCATCTATCCTGATTCAGTTATTTATTTCCTTTTTCCAGATACGTACTATAGATTTCATGGGATTGGGTGCTGCATCTATCAACGCTGCTATCCCAATGCCTGCACTTGTGCCTATTGTTGATGTTGAGAATATCAACTGTGATGCAGAGTTGGTACTAGCACCAAACAGGCCAACTGAACCTGATATTCCTGAATTTGTTCTTCACCCTAGTGTTGGTAGAATCCCTAAAACAGGTCACAGTGTTCTAAAAAGTTCATTTGCACCTAAGGATATTGCTATAGCACTAGCAAAGTGGGGTGAGAGTCCAAAAAAACATATCATAGAGATGGGCCTGGGTGGGTTGCTACATGTAGATCATTTTACTCACTTTAGCAGGAACCATTCTCTTTTCTATCTGCAATCTATAGACACTAGGAGGAAAAGGCTTGTTCTAGGGAAAAAATTGCTCAGATCAGTGAGAGATCGATGTCTGCCATATTAGGTACAAGAGAAGGTGGTGATGTAGAGATTCAGAGACTCAGAGAAGGTCCTACGACGAAAGAAATATTTATGGTCAGAAAAATGCTAGACCTTGATCTAAACCATCAAGAAGTGAAAACACCAGATCTTTTGAAAGTTTTGTGTGAAGACCATCCTGAGGAGTTCACCAAAACAAGGGCAATAAGGTTGAAACTTGCCTTCGCAATGTTAGTTCTGTCAGTTTTCTACAGCCCCAGAGACAAGAGAGGATATGTCCCAAAGGATGCATATCTTCTGGCATATGCTCTTGAAAATCTGGACAAGTTAAACTGGACCAATTACGGAGTTGTTGAGCTTCTTGATGCTCCTGCTAGAGTTCAGCAGTATGTCAATGCAAACCCAGGGCCTGGAATCACTATCTTTGGTTGCCACTACTATCTTCAGGTATTAGTTTACATTTCTTTGGTTGTGTTGTTGCTAGTTCGGTCTGCATTTTACTCACATAAGCCATTGTGTTGATTTTCATAGGTGTTGTATTTTGATTCTGTGGATGCTGGAGATCAGAATGTCGATCCTACTGTTTGTCCTAGGATATGTGTCTACAATGCTCCAAAACTTTTTGCTCTTCTTGAGAGGGACACCATGAATTGTATATAAATGAGGGTTTACTGCATGCTGAGAGTGAGTGATATAAACCTGGTCTAATAATAGTATTGCTGTAAGTCAGAGGAAATGCTAAAATTTAAATTTGTCCAGCCTGATGTGAAGGAACAGGCGGCCAATCTAAAGAGGCAGAAGCGAACGGCAAGCGGGTCACAGCTTAGAACCGTTCTCTATGAGCAGGCTGCTGTCATTCTAACTCATGTAGATGAAGTAATGGTAGCGCTTCCAGAAAACAATGTTGCATCCAAAAATGCGGGGAGGTGCATGCCTGAACAATTTGGGGAATGTAGCGGTGGATTTCATGGCTCAATATTTGGTGACATGCCAAAAACAAGACTTTCTGGGATGGAAAGCCTAGAGGAGATTAAGAATATAGTTAATCAAGTGAGTGGTAAATCTTTGCACATTATGGTCTTACTACTTGCCCCCGATAGAAAAGTATTTGATCATATTTTTTAATAGGTGAAGGTTTGGCTCCAAAACGCTATTGCAAGTATGGAGCTAAATTGTAAGCTAGCTGATGACAAGTTCTTAGAATAAGTAAAGAGGAGGACAGCCATGTTTGATGGTTCAGTAAACGCAATGGTAGCAAACCATAGAGGAATTCAGAAGACAACAAAACTTCTTACCTTGCAATACTTACACAACCACCTCGTTGATCATGGTGTTGGAAAGCACATGCCAGGCTTAAAAACACACCTAAACATGATAAATGTCCTACTTTCAGGTTTGCATCATTGATACGTCTCCAACGTATTTATAATTTTTGATTGTTCAATACTATTATATTATCTGTTTTGAATGTTTAATGGGTTTTAATATGCACTTTTATATTATTTTTGGGACTAACCTATTAACCGAAGGCCCAGTGCAAATTGCGATTTTTTTTCCTATTTCAGTGTTTCACAGAAAAGGAATATCGAGCGAAATCCAAACGGAATGAAACCTTCGCGAGGATTTTTCTTGGAACAAACGTCACCCAGGAGACTTGGAGTACAAGTCTAGAAATCCGCGAAGCTTCCACGAGGCAGGGGACGCGCCCAGGAGGGTAGGCGCGCCCCCACCCTCATGGGCCCCACGGAGCTCGACCGACCTACTTCTTTTGCCTATATATACTCTTATACCCTGAAAACATCCAGGGGAGCCACGAAACCACTTTTCCACCGCCGCAACCTTCTGTACCCGTGAGATCCCATCTGGGGGCCTTTTCCGGCGATCTACCGGAGGGCGATTCGATCACGAAGGGCTTCTACATCAACACCATAGCCTCTCTGATGATGTGTGAGTAGTTTACAACAGACCTTCGGGTCCATGGTTATTAGCTAGATGGCTTCTTCCCTCTCTTTGGTTCTCAATACAAAGTTCTTCTCGATGTTCTTGGAGATCTATTCGATGTAATACTTTCTGCGGTGTGTTTTTTTGCACAATTACATATTACATTTTAAAAAAAATCCATAGATCCATACTGAATACATACAAGTTTCCAAAGAATTATTTTAAACTTTTCAAATATGGTTTTTGCTTTTTTCAGAAAAACTTCACACTCGGGTCTTCACTGGTTATCTATGAACATTTGATTCTTCTCTGAATTCTTATATGCATAATTTGATATCTTTGTAAGTCTCTTCGAATTATCCGTTTAGTTTGGCCTACTAGATTGATCTTTATTGCAATGGGAGAAGTGCTTAGCTTTGGGTTCAATCTTGCGGTGTCCTTTCCCAGTGATAGCAGGGCAGCAGGGCACGTATTGTATTGTTGCCATTGAGGATAAAAAGATGAGGTTTATATCATATTGCTTGAGTTTATCCCTCTACATCATGTCATCTTGCCTAATGCGTTACTCTGTTCTTATGAACTTAATACTCTAGATGCATGCTGGATAGCGGTCGATGTGTGGAGTAATAGTAGTAGATGCAGAATCGTTTCGGTCTACTTGTAACGCCCATGATGCGGCTATATCTCCCACGTGTCGGAGCACGACTTAGAGGCATAACCGCATTGTAGGCATGTTGCAAGAGGGGTAATCTTCACACAATCCATGTACTGAAAAAGGAAAGAGATACATAGTTGGCTTACAATCGCCACTTCACACAATACATGAAAATATCATTACAACATCCAGATACAATCAAGGTCCGACTACGGACCCAAAATAAAAGAAGACCACCCCTAATGCTACAGATCCCCGATCGCCCCAACTGGGCTCCAGTACTGATCAACTGGAATGAAACAACACAATGAATGAGATCTTCATCGAGCTCCTCCTTGAACTCGGTTGCGTCACCTGCATGGTATCATTGGCACCCGCAAGCTGGTTTTGAAGTAATCTGCGAGTCACGGGGACTCAGCAATCTCACACCCTCGCGATCAAGATTATTTAAGCTTATAGGAAGGGTAAAAGGTTTGAGGTGGAGCTGCAGCAAGCACTAGCATATATGGTGGCTACCTTACGCAAATGAGAGCGAGAAGAGAAGGCAAAGCACAGTCGAGAAAACTATGATCAAGAAGTGATCCTAGAGCAACCTACGCTCAAGAATAACTCCAACATCATGTACACTTCCCGGACTCCACTGGAAAGAGACCGTCACGGCTACACACACGGTTGATGTATTTTAATTAAGTTAAGCTTCAGGTTTTCTACAACCGGACATTAACAAATTCCCATCTGCCCAGAACCGTGGGCATGGCTTTCGAAAGATCAAATCCCTGCAGGGGTGTCCCAACTTAGCCCATCACAAGCTCTCACGGTCAACGAAGGATATTCCTTCTGAAGGAAATATGCCCTAGAGGCAATAATAAAGTTATTATTTATTTCCTTATATCATGATAAATGTTTATTATTCATGCTAGAATTGTATTAACCGGAAGCATAATACATGTGTGAATACATAGACAAACAGAGTGTCACTAGTATGCCTCTACTTGACTAGCTCGTTAATCAAAGATGGTTATGTTTCCTAACCGTGGACAAAGAGTTGTTATTTGATTAACGGGATCACATCATTAGGTGAATGATCTGATTGACATGACCCATTCCATTAGCTTAGCACCCGATCGTTTAGTATGTTGCTATTGCTTTCTTCATGACTTATACATGTTCCTATGACTATGAGATTATGCAACTCCCGTTTGCCGGAGGAACACTTTGTGTGCTACCAAACGTCACAACGTAACCGGGTGATTATAAAGGTGCACTACAGGTGTCTCCAAAGGTACATGTTGGGTTGGCATATTTCGAGATTAGGATTTGTCACTCCGATTGTCGGAGAGGTATCTCTGGGCCCTCTCGGTAATGCACATCACATAAGCCTTGCAAGCATTGCAACTAATGAGTTAGTTGTGAGATGATGTATTACGGAACGAGTAAAGAGACTTGCCGGTAACGAGATTGAACTAGGTATTGAGATACCGACGATCGAATCTCGGGCAAGTAACATACCGATGACAAAGGGAACAACGTATGTTGTTATGCGGTCTGACCGATAAAAGATCTTCGTAGAATATGTAGGAGCCAATATGAGCATCCAGGTTCCGCTATTAGTTATTGACCGGAGACGTGTCTCGGTTATGTCTACATTGTTCTCGAACCCATAGGGTCCGCACGCTTAAGGTTTCGATGACAGTTATATTATGAGTTTATGATGTACCAAAGTTTGTTCGGAGTCTCGGATGTGATCACGGACATGACGAGGAGTCTCGAAATGGTCGAGACATAAAGATTGATTGTCAGGACCCCGACTCGATGCCACATAGGTCTAGCATGTAACACCTCATATCACTTTGCGGCCTCACGCACGGTATCCCACGGGTGTCGTCTTACCTTTGCCCGGGACCGTTTGCGCCTTTTGGCACACGTATATGAGAGTGTCGCTAGCACCCATATGATAAGGAGCCCGGGCTGACATGGCTAGTCGTAAATCCAAAGTGGCACAGACTACAGGGACAGGCATTCATGACCCAGCAACGAACGTGTCGGTCATCAACGAGTGAATCCAGGCTGTAGCACTGGGCTAGCAGGATTCCGGTGAACCGGGCTGTAGCGGGCTAACAGGACTCCGGTATTCATCGCGTGACATTTCCCCGAAGGGACAGACACAGGAACGAAGAAGGACACATGCCGGCCAGCCTAAGTGTTCCGGAGCAGTAGCAAGCTACCATGGCTCGGTGGAAGCACTAGGAGACATTTCCCGGTAAGAGAGGCTACTAAAGATAAACAACTAGATAGTCAGATCCCGCACATACCAAGCATTTCAATAACATACACACAATATGCTCGATATGTGCAAACACAACATGGCATCACAACATGACTCTACGACTCAAGTATTTATTCAATAGGCTCCGAGGAGCGAGATATTACAAACATGAGTCTCATGACCCAACATTCAGAGCATACAAAGCAAAGCACAAGCGGAAGCTATCATGTCTGAGTACAGACATCTATAAATGAAAAAGGCTTAGAAGCCTGACTATCTATCAGATCCTGCCGAGGGCACAAGATCGTAGCTGAGGTAACAAGCTAAACGTCGAAGTCCACGCGAAACTACTAGTGAGACCGAAGTCTCTCTGCAAAAACATAAAATAGGCAAACATGAGTACAAATGTACCCAGCAAGACTTACATCAGAACTAACTACATATGCATCATTATCAAGAAAGGGGATGGTGGGGTTTAACTGCAGCAAGCCAGCTTTGACTCGGTGGCTATCCTGAACTACGACTGCAAGTAACTCTTTGAGGTGGCACACTCGAGTCCACATATTCACCATATCAATACACCACTATGGATCCGCTCCCGTCTCCCTACGAGAACGCCATCCATAGCACTCACGCTTATCTTGCGTATTTTAGAGTATCCACTTTCACTTGTATATGAACTGATATAAGCAACCCAGAAGTCCTTTACCGCGGACACGACTATTCGAATAGATGATATTAACCCTGCAGGGGTGTACTTCTTCATACATGTTTCCACCACTTAGCGTCTGCACACGACATGTGCTCGGCAGACTTCAAGCGAAAGCCGACGTGGGTGTAGACCACGACCTACCTAAACACCTAAGTCTCTAGTCCAGGTTTATCGCCTATTCGGGTTCCATCCATGAGGAGATCCGGCCGGAGTTTCGCTCACAGCCCCCAACGATGTGAACAGGGTTCTGTGACACCAAACGGGCGCCCGGTATACCCGGCCACGTGCCTACCGCATCACAGCCCACCCCTACGGTCAGCGCTGTCCACGGCCTCCAGCATACTACAAACACCAGAAACTACTTGCAACTCCTGGACAGAGGACTAGGGTGAATAAGAAGTCGAGCGGGGTCATATTTCAGGGCCCAATGTATGGTAGTAGCTGAATCATGGATCACAAACACAGAACTCAGTTCCTGAGGACGGCTTCAATGAGACAACCCACCATGTACTCCTACATGGCCTCTCACCGCTACCTTTACCAAATCGTGTTCACACACTTAGCTCACACACAGTAGGACATGTTCACACGCCTCTGATTCATCCCCGATGAATCAGACCTGACTCAACTCTAAGCAGTAGCAGGCATGACAAACAAGCATGAATGAGTAGGCACAACAGGGCTCAAACAACTCCTACTCATGCTAGTGGGTTTCATCTATTTACTGTGGAATGACAGGTCATGCAAAGGATAAAGGGGTTCAGCTACCGCAGCAAGTAACAGATGAATCGTTGTTGTCCTAATGCAGTAAAAGAGAGCAGGAGCGAGAGGGTAGGATTGTATCGGAATGAACAAGGGGGTTTGCTTGCCTGGCACTTCTGAAGATAACATTGAGTCTTCATTAGCGTCAACGATCACAACGTCGGAACATCGTCTACCGGGGGGAAACAGATACCGGCAACAAAGAAGAAATACAATCAATGCAATGCACAATATGATGCATGCTCATGACATGGCAAGATGAATGTGTTTTGGGCTAATGCATCTAGCAACAAGTTAAATGAGGTTGGTTTGAATACAAAATTCAAGTTCAAACTCCATATGTGATTATTTAAAAGCCATTTAATTGATTTGTGCTAAACAGCAGCTAGAAGTTGTTCTAACATGCATGAAAATGGTACAAATGGATTCCTTGAATTTTTCTGATAATTTTTCATATATAACTTATTTAATTTGGAGTTACGGTTGAATTTCTATGAATTTTAGAAGTTTTAGGCATTTTCTGGAATTTCCTGAATATTTTTATAAAATAAACTAAATTCCAGAAAAGGAATATTGCGTCAGCATGACGCCGGGGTGACGTCAGCAGGTCAAAGGCGTCGACCAGGTCAAACCTGACCAGTGGGGCCCACTGGTCAGTGACCCAGTCAACTAACCAAGTTAGTTAGCCCTAACTAACTGGATTGGGCCCACTGGTCAGCGACTAGCCTAAATATGATTAGCCCTAACTAACTTAGTTAGCCGGGCGGGGCCCGCATGTCAGTGGCTCAGTGGCTTAGCCGAAATTAGTTATTAACTTAACCAAAGTTAGCAGGGGCCGGGCCCACCTGTCAGTGACCCTGGGGAAGTCAAACAGGGTCAAATCCCGGGTCGGTGGGGTCAAACCCACCGGCGACATGACGCCGGCGAGGCCCGAGACGGCGGCGATGCGCGGAATCGCAGCACAGGCCACGGATCGAGGCGCGGATGGCACCGTTGGAACCCCGAGCCTCGTCCGCGTCCTCTGGTGCTAGTGGGGTCGCCGGAGACGGCTCAGATCGACGGCGGCGTCCACTTCCGCGGCGGCCGGAGCTCGGCTAAGTGCGGGCGCAGTGCTGCAGCTCATAGGTGGGTGAACGGAGGTGCTAGGCAGCACCTAAAGGGCGGCAGGAGCATGTCGGAGCTGCTATGCGAGGCAGAGGTGCTCGGAGCACGGAGCTCGCCGGCCATGGCGGACGGCGGCTTCGGGTGCTCGTGGGGCGGCGACTACAGGGCGCGTGCGAGAGAGAGAGAGGTGAGGGGAAACGACGATAAGCTCACAGGGAGGCAGCAGGGTGGCTCAGTGGGCTCGGGGACACGCCAGACGTCGCGAATCGACGGCGGTGAGCTTCAGTGGCCGGCGACGGAAACGGCGATGGTGGCGGCGTTGCAGGGCGTCCGGCGGGGCATGGGTTGGTGGAGAGGAAGAGGGGGTCGAGGCGGAGCCTTTGAGCGCATCGGCGAGGCTAGGGGTGGCCGGTGGCCACGGGTACGGCGACGATGACGGCGAGCTCCGCTCGGTGGTGTGCGCGAGAGGGGAGCAGAGGAGGGGATGGGGTCCAGGGGGAGAGGATGAGGGCGAGGGAGAGCGAGAGGGGGTCGGGGAGGCGCGTGGCGTCACCGGGGCGTCGAGGAGGAAGAAGGAGGTGGCCAGGGGAAGCAGGAGGTGGCCGAGGCCTCTCGGGCGCGCGCCACGCCTCGCCTCTGCCTACTGGCAGGGGAAGACGACAGGGGGGGAGTGGAGATGGGCTGGGCCGTGCTGGGCCAGGTAAGTGGGCGCCAGGTAACTTCCTTCTCTCTCTCTCTTTTATTTCTTTTCTATTTCTGTTATTTTGTTTTTGATTTGATTTAAAATACCAAATCATTTAATAAAATCCTGGAAACAATTATGGGTGCTTTCTGAATTATTTCAGTGACCCTTAACAATTTCCAACATTTATTTGAACATTTAAATTATTTATAGTGTTTAAATGCCCAAAGTCAAATACAATATGATTTAATTCAAAAATCCAAAAATGACCTAAGAATATATTCATCATTTTTGGCAGAGGTTTCCACCTTAACCAGAAATCATGAACTTTTCTTAGGAACTTTTTGGGTTTATTGAAAAGATTTTAATTCACCCTAGTTGAGTTGATTTAATGCTAGGGTTTGAACATCCCCATTCCAATTTTAGGCAAAAATTAAACATGATGCAACACATGACTAGCTAGCTCAGAGCAAACCAGAAGTTAGGGATGTGACAACTCACCCCCACTAAACAAGAATCTCGTCTCGAGATTCAAGCGTAGGGTAAGATGAAAGGGGAAACGCAAACTAGTATAATCTTCACGATCCAGGGTGCACTTCATAAGAGCGTTGATTCAATCACCATCTTTGTCTTGTCGTCTTGTTCTGAGAACTCCAACTAGCATAACAGCAAGAGGAAAAGGACAACTCCGGAAGAATCGATCTTCTCGAAGATCAATCAACTTAGGTTCAGCTCACAAAGTGAGTCATAGCAACATCTCTTGAGCTGAGACACGAAGCATACATCTAGAGGGATGGAGTGAAACAGATGACGAAGGTTTACTAGGTAGACAACAATTCCACACCTAAGAGGGTGTGAACGGTTGTCAACGTAGCGAGGAGTTAAGTTGACATGACACCATAATGATGCACCTTAGGGAAGGTGACTCGAAGATATATCCCCTTAAGTGGTAAAAAGAATTACCTTTGATTCAAAGATCATTGAAACTCTTTAAACCAGCCTAAGGCAATTCTCGAGCGATCGTTTGGAGGGGGTCGGTAGAATGGCATACTCGGACTTGGATGATGTGGATTACCTTGTTGAAGACAACGTAATGGATGAATTTGCTTATCATCGGAAATGGATGAGACCCATGGTAGAATGGCACATTGGCGGTGCAAGCTGGGAACAAAATGCAAATGCTGGGAATGATTCTGGTAACTGGGGGAAGAACCCAACAATAGAGAGTGAATTCACTGTTTGAAAGGGTCATAGCATTGTCGAGGAAACTGAGAGGAATCCGAGTTAGTGCCGATGATAACACGTAGCGCTTGTGCGTGCTCTCAAGAACTTGAGCATTTCCACAATCATCAAGGTTTTATCAACATCCGTGTCAAGGGTGCTGACAACATAACATACTACCATGATGAATAGCGATGGACGATGCAGGTGCAAAGGAAGATAACACTTTCTCAGATTTCACCTTAGCGAGGCCAAGGGGCAAATCTGGATGATCGACCGAGAGACATTTAGCACTCCGCTTCTAATGTTCTCCTTGATGTGCTAGTGTAACCCATCCACAGAAATGGTCTGGTATCTAGAACATCAAGTAAAGATCGGACTTCGGAAGCACAAAAATCCATAAGGAACAACTACTAGAATAAGTTCTACGAGATCCTTATGGGGAGGTGGCCAACTTCCTCAATCAAGATATTATAATAACAGGTCTTCCGGCTGGGTGTGTTGGCCACGACATCCACTTTACCGGTTTCCGAGGGACCGATATTATAGTTCTTGGGAAATGTTCCAAACCATCATATCTGCCTGAGATTCAGATCTGGTTGGTGTCAGGATATTCCAGACTCATCGAGTCTAGAAAGAAAAACGAAAGTTTGCAACACAATTCGACGAAATAACGTTGCGAGATTCTCGGGAAATGAACTACGATAGCAAACTCCAAAACATGAGCTGGTTCTGCTACAAACATGTGAACACGTTGTCCAAGACAAGCATGACCACAAAGTAGTCTTATAATAAAACACTACCGAGTTCAGGTGGGGGAACCATAATCGAGGATATTGAAGTCTTGTGCATGACCTAGGATTAGCACATCAACTCCTTTTCCTGAACAAATCAGTTAGTGGCTTGGTGTGCTAGGGACACATATAGAATGGAGGTTGCAAGTCTCCGAACCACATAATACTTCGCACGTATGCATGACTGATTTGGGATGATTCCAAAGGAAACAACATTGACTTTCTCGAATCCACGGCGGCAACTTGCATCTAATGCGCCTGAACTGGAGGAAGTCACTTCTTACATCCGAACATATGCTCCATGAGCTAGCATGAAGAGATGCTTTCAAAAGTTTCCAACACTAGCTTAATGTTCAACAAAATCATGGAGGAGACAAGGATGTTGTCGATGGGCTCAACAACAATTCATCCAGGTTTCCATATAAAAGGAATTCCATAGTTAAGTGAACACGGTGATAGCATTGGTCAGACCCAAAAGATATAATGGTGTATGCTCGAGGGATCAACCACGAGTAAGACAACATTACGAATATCGTTGGTTCTGGTCTGATTGGATGATATCCCATACTCCAATCAAAGGTTGGGTAAGATAATAGATCCAACAACTGATCACGAGGATCAACCAATAAAGATATCATCTTTTTTCAACACACACACACACACACACACAAGATATCCCTTAAGATGAACTAAATCGGACAAGCTTCCATCTTCCAACTCTCCAAGTTGTTGTTCAGCTTAGCCAACTAGCTCAGGGTATCCAACACCGATTCTTGGAGAGAGGGTGGTTCACAAGAAACCAACTTGATCACGAGCTCAACATAACAGTCAGGGGACAACCTGGTAATACTTCCGAGAAGATATTCGGAAAATCACGAACCACCGTTATGTTACTAAGCTCGAGAACAATCTCGCTTTTGAGGGCAAGACGATATGATCAAATGAGTGAGGACTTGACAAGATCCTAACTCATCAATCGAAGGGTGCACCGAAATAAGGACTAGGTAGCACGATCAGTCTTAGAAGGATGATTCAAAAACCAACACGCTAAGAATGAAATTATTGTCCTTTAACTACCAAGCAACGAGGTTGCTAGGAGTATTGATTTCACACATCACAATTCATTTGTCGGTAATCCGGTTGCATCAACACGAAGACCGAGGAATGACTAATGATGGTGAGAAGTATCACTACGTCAAAATTCATGAGAGTTGGTGCAGTTCTCATGACAATTCTGACATAAAGGGGGTAATACTCCAAGGTAGAACAGAACCAAAAGCTGGATTGGCATTTGATCTGCGGAATACAACTGCTTTGACCCAATCCTAGATATGGATGAGGTACTGGAGTTTGTTTCTCCAAGTTATTCAGGACAAAATGGCTGGACGGACCACAAGAGTAATAGGCATCGATGAACGAATGCACGCATACTCTTGACTATCAATTGATAGACGAGGGTCAGAAGACAACTAAAGAGGGACAACTCAAAGGAACATACGATTTTCTGAGTTGTGGATGCATGGTTTAGCATGTCGAACGAAGTTCAACATATTTCTTCCGGATAACCCATGCAGAACGGTAGAACTGGCAGAGCCACAATATATAATGGAGAACTCATCAAGAGCACTCTGATTGTGATCTTTTGATCCAATAACTTCTGTCTGAATGGTTCATGGTATTTGGAAGAAGGAAATACCACGGACCTCGAGGGCTATCACAAGGTTACTAATATCCTAAAGGAGCTAGCAAACACTATCAACATGAAGTAAGTAGAGTGAATCTCGGGTTCAAGAACCCAGGAATAGAATACCTACTCCTAAGTAGCACCACGAGATGCTTTCGAGAATGATGGCCAGAATCTTCACACTGGGAACACAAAGCATTGCTAGATTACTTGGTGACTCCCTAAAACACCTAGGGTCATAATAGTAACTCCAACATAAATGTCAAGGCAATAGAATACCTCAACTCAACAATTAGTGTGATTGAGCTGGCATAAAGGAACATCGAAACCAGAGGGAAAGGATTTTGCAAATGCATCAGACTATTTAGAAACCTGGGATGACTCGGACAGCATAACGGCTGTAAATGCTCAGAAAAGATTTGAGACATTCACAAAAATGGTGGCATAACCACTCAGAAGCACAATATCAAGGTCTCGAGATCAATAATTAACATACGGAAGTCGTAGGAACTGAACTCAAGCTTAAATCCAACAATTCTATAAGTCTACGGATTAGTAACACGTGATCCTGATAGAAAGAAGAGATAGCCTATTTCTTAATCCCCGTAGAAGAGAAGAGGTTGACTCAGATCAGAAGGCCATGAGGTATAAGGAGTAAAAAGAGCCTTACGTTCCATCCCACAATCAATTCCCTTATATAACTAAAGAATTTCAAGACTCAACTTCGACCAGTTTGGCTTGGTAATCCTACAGGCAGTCAAGCTCTGATACCAACACTGTCAGGACCCCGACTCGATGCCACATAGGTCTAGCATGTAACACCTCATATCACTTTCCGGCCTCACGCACGGTATCCCACGGGTGTCGTCTTACCTTTGCCCGGGACCGTTTGCGCCTTTTGGCACACGTATATGAGAGTGTCGCTAGCACCCATATGATAAGGAGCTCGGGCTGACATGGCTAGTCGTAAATCCAAAGTGGCACAGACTACAGGGACAGGCATTCATGACCCAGCAACGAACGTGTCGGTCATCAACGAGTGAATCCAGGCTGTAGCACTGGGCTAGCAGGACTCCGGTGAATCGGGCTGTAGCGGGCTAACAGGACTCCGGTATTCATCGCGTGACATTTCCCCGAAGGGACAGACACAGGAACGAAGAAGGACACATGCTGGCCAGCCTAAGTGTTCCGGAGCAGTAGCAAGCTACCATGGCTCGGTGGAAGCACTAGGAGACATTTCCCGGTAAGAGAGGCTACTAAAGATAAACAACTAGATAGTCAGATCCCGCACATACCAAGCATTTCAATAACATACACACAATATGCTCGATATGTGCAAACACAACATGGCATCACAACATGACTCTACGACTCAAGTATTTATTCAATAGGCTCCGAGGAGCGAGATATTACAAACATGAGTCTCATGACCCAACATTCAGAGCATACAAAGCAAAGCACAAGCGGAAGCTATCATGTCTGAGTACAGACATCTATAAATGAAAAAGGCTTAGAAGCCTGACTATCTATCAGATCCTGCCGAGGGCACAAGATCGTAGCTGAGGTAACAAGCTAAACGTCGAAGTCCACGCGAAACTACTAGTGAGACCGAAGTCTCTCTGCAAAAACATAAAATAGGCAAACGTGAGTACAAATGTACCCAGCAAGACTTACATCAGAACTAACTACATATGCATCATTATCAACAAAGGGGATGGTGGGGTTTAACTGCAGCAAGCCAGCTTTGACTCGGTGGCTATCCTGAACTACGACTGCAAGTAACTCTTTGAGGTGGCGCACTCGAGTCCACATATTCACCATATCAATACACCACTATGGATCCGCTCCCGTCTCCCTACGAGAACGCCATCCATAGCACTCACGCTTATCTTGCGTATTTTAGAGTATCCACTTTCACTTGTCTATGAACTGATATAAGCAACCCAGAAGTCCTTTACCGCGGACATGGCTATTCGAATAGATGATATTAACCCTGCAGGGGTGTACTTCTTCATACATGTTTCCACCACTTAGCGTCTGCACACGACATGTGCTCGGCAGACTTCAAGCGAAAGCCGACGTGGGTGTAGACCACGACCTACCTAAACACCTAAGTCTCTAGTCCAGGTTTATCGCCTATTCGGGTTCCATCCATGAGGAGATCCGGCCGGAGTTTCGCTCACAGCCCCAAACAATGTGAACAGGGTTCCGTGACACCAAATGGGCGCCCGGTATACCCGGCCACGTGCCTACCACATCACAGCCCACCCCTACGATCAGCGCTGTCCACGGCCTCCAGCATACTACAAACACCAGAAACTACTTGCAACTCCTGGACAGAGGACTAGGGTGAATAAGAAGTCGAGCGGGGTCATATTTCAGGGCCCAATGTATGGTAGTAGCTGAATCATGGATCACAAACACAGAACTCAGTTCCTGAGGACGGCTTCAATGAGACAACCCACCATGTACTCCTACATGGCCTCTCACCGCTACCTTTACCAAATCGTGTTCACACACTTAGCTCACACACAGTAGGACATGTTCACACGCCTCTGATTCATCCCCGATGAATCAGACCTGACTCAACTCTAAGCAGTAGCAGGCATGACAAAACAAGCATGAATGAATAGGCACAACAGGGCTCAAACAACTCCTACTCATGCTAGTGGGTTTCATCTATTTACTGTGGAATGACAGGTCATGCAAAGGATAAAGGGGTTCAGCTACCGCAGCAAGTAACAGATGAATCGTTGTTGTCCTAATGCAGTAAAAGAGAGCAGGAGCGAGAGGGTAGGATTGTATCGGAATGAACAAGGGGGTTTGCTTGCCTGGCACTTCTGAAGATAACATTGAGTCTTCATTAGCGTCAACGATCACAACGTCGGAACATCGTCTACAGGGGGGAAACAGATACCGGCAACAAAGAAGAAATACAATCAATGCAATGCACAATATGATGCATGCTCATGACATGGCAAGATGAATGTGTTTTGGGCTAATGCATCTAGCAACAAGTTAAATGAGGTTGGTTTGAATACAAAATTCAAGTTCAAACTCCATATGTGATTATTTAAAAGCCATTTAATTGATTTGTGCTAAACAGCAGGTATAAGTTGTTCTAACATGCATGAAAATGGTACAAATGGATTCCTTGAATTTTTCTGATAATTTTTCATATATAACTTATTTAATTTGGAGTTACGGTTGAATTTCTATGAATTTTAGAAGTTTTAGGCATTTTCTGGAATTTCCTGAATATTTTTATAAAATAAACTAAATTCCAGAAAAGGAATATTGCGTCAGCATGACGCCGGGGTGACGTCAGCAGGTCAAAGGCGTCGACCAGGTCAAACCTGACCAGTGGGGCCCACTGGTCAGTGACCCAGTCAACTAACCAAGTTAGTTAGCCCTAACTAACTAGATTGGGCCCACTGGTCAGCGACTAGCCTAAATATGATTAGCCCTAACTAACTTAGTTAGCCGGGTGGGGCCCGCATGTCAGTGGCTCAGTGGCTTAGCCGAAATTAGTTATTAACTTAACCAAAGTTAGCAGGGGCCGGGCCCACCTGTCAGTGACCCTGGGGAAGTCAAACAGGGTCAAATCCCGGGTCGGTGGGGTCAAACCCACCGGCGACATGACGCGGGCGAGGCCCGAGACGGCGGCGATGCGCGGAATCGCAGCACAGGCCACGGATCGAGGCGCGGATGGCACCGTTGGAACCCCGAGCCTCGTCTGCGTCCTCTGGTGCTAGTGGGGTCGCCGGAGACGGCTCAGATCGACGGCGGCGTCCACTTCCGCGGCGGCCAGAGCTCGGCTAAGTGCGGGCGCGGTGCTGCAGCTCATAGGTGGGTGAACGGAGGTGCTAGGCAGCACCTAAAGGGCGGCAGGAGCATGTCGGAGCTGCTATGCGAGGCAGAGGTGCTCGGGGCACGGAGCTCGCCGGCCATGGCGGACGGCGGCTTCGTGTGCTCGTGGGGCGGCGGCTACAGGGCGCGCGCGAGAGAGAGAGGTGAGGGGAAACGACGGTAAGCTCACAGGGAGGCAGCAGGGTGGCTCAGTGGGCTCGGGGACGCGCCAGACGTCGCGAATCGACGGCGGTGAGCTTCGGTGGCCGGCGACGGAAACGGCGATGGTGGCGGCGTTGCAGGGCGTCCGGCGGGGCATGGGTTGGTGGAGAGGAAGAGGGGGTCGAGGCGGAGCCTTTGAGCGCATCGGCGAGGCTAGGGGTGGCCGGTGGCCACGGGTACGGCGACGATGACGGCGAGCTCCGCTCGGTGGTGTGCGCGAGAGGGGAGCAGAGGAGGGGATGGGGTCCAGGGGGAGAGGATGAGGGCAAGGGAGAGCGAGAGGGGGTCGGGGAGGCGCGTGGCGTCACCGGGGCGTCGAGGAGGAAGCAGGAGGTGGCCAGGGGAAGCAGGAGGTGGCCGAGGCCTCTCGGGCGCGCGCCACGCCTTGTCTCTGCCTACTGGCAGAGGAACACGATAGGGGGGGAGTGGAGATGGGCTGGGCCGTGCTGGGCCAGGTAAGTGGGCGCCAGGTAACTTCCTTCTCTCTCTCTCTTTTATTTCTTTTCTATTTCAGTTATTTTGTTTTTGATTTGATTTAAAATACCAAATCATTTAATAAAATCCTGGAAACAATTATGGGTGCTTTCTGAATTATTTCAGTGACCCTTAACAATTTCCAACATTTATTTGAACATTTAAATTATTTATAGTGTTTAAATGCCCAAAGTCAAATACAATATGATTTAATTCAAAAATCCAAAAATGACCTAAGAATATATTCATCATTTTTGGCACAGGTTTCCACCTTAACCAGAAATCATGAACTTTTCTTAGGAACTTTTTGGGTTTATTGAAAAGATTTTAATTCACACTAGTTGAGTTGATTTAATGCTAGGGTTTGAACATCCCCATTCCAATTTTAGGCAAAAATTAAACATGATGCAACACATGACTAGCTAGCTCAGAGCAAACCAGAAGTTAGGGATGTGACATTGATATATTGGAAGCCTATATTTGGATATCGGAAGTGTTTCGGGTGAAATCGGGATTTTACCGGAGTACCGGGAGGTTACCGGAACCCTCCGGGAGGTATATGGGCCTTAGTGGAAGAGAGGAGAGGTGGCCAGGGCTGGGCCGCACGCCCCTTCCCCCTAGTCCGAATAGGACAAGGAGAGGGGGGTGGCACCCCCTTCCTTCTCTCTCTCCTCTTTCCCCCCTCCCGAATCCTATTCCAACTAGGAAAAGGGGGGAATCCTACTCCCGGAGGGAGTAGGACTCCTCCTGGCGCGCCCTCTCCTGGCCGGCCGCACCCCCCCTTTGATCCTTTATATACGGAGGCAAGGGGCACCCCTAGAGACACAAGTTGATCCACGTGATCATATTCTTAGCCGTGTGCGGTGCCCCCTTCCACCATAGTCCTCGATAATATTGTAGCGGTGCTTAGGCGAAGCCCTGCGACGGTAGTACATCAAGATCGTCACCACGCCATCGTGCTGACGGAACTCTTCCCCGACACTTTGCTGGATCGGAGTCCGGGGATCGTCATTGAGCTGAACGTGTGCTAGAAGTCGGAGGTGCCGTAGTTTCGGTGCTTGATCGGTCGGGCCGTGAAGACGTACGACTACATCAACCACGTTGTGCTAACGCTTCCGTTGTCGATCTACGAGGGTACGTAGATCACACTCTCCCCTCTCGTTGCTATGCATCACCATGATCTTGCGTGTGCATAGGATTTTTTTTGAAATTACTACGTTACCCAACAGTGGCATCCGAGCCTAGGTTTTATGTGTTGATGTTATTTGCACGAGTAGAACACAAGTGAGTTGTGGGCAATATAAGTCATACTGCTTACTAGCATGTCATACTTTGGTTCGGCGGTATTGTTGGACGAAGCGGCCCGGACCGACATTACGCGTACGCTTACGCGAGACCGGTTCTCCCGACGTGCTTTGCACAAAGGTGGCTAGCGGGTGACAGTTTCTCCAACTTTAGTTGAACCGAGTGTTGGTACGCCCGGTCCTTGCGAAGGTTAAAACAACACCAACTTGACAAACTATCGTTGTGGTTTTGATGCGTAGGTAAGATTGGTTCTTTCTTAAGCCCGTAGCAGCCACGTAAAACTTGCAACAACAAAGTAGAGGACGTCTAACTTGTTTTTGCAGGGCATGTTGTGATGTGATATGGTCAAGACATGATGCTATATTTTGTTGTATGAGATGATCATGTTTTGTAACCGAGTTATCAGCAACTGGCAGGAGCCATATGGTTGTCGCTTTATTGTATGCAATGCAATCGCGCTGTAATGCTTTACTTTAGCACTAAGCGGTAGCGATAATCGTGAAAGCATAAGATTGGCGAGACGACAACGATGCTACGATGGAGATCAAGGTGTCGCGCCGGTGACGATGGTGATCATGATGGTGCTTCGAAGATGGAGATCACAAGCACAAGATGATGATGGCCATATCATATCACTTATATTGATTACATGTGATGTTTATCTTTTATGCATCTTATCTTGCTTTGATTGACGGTAGCATTATAAGATGATCTCTCACTAATTATCAAGAAGTGTTCTCCCTGAGTATGCACCGTTGCGAAAGTTCTTCGTGCTAAGACACCATGTGATGATCGTGTGTGATAGGCTCTACATTCAAATACAACGGGTGCAAAACAGTTGCACACGCGGAATACTCAGGTTATACTTGATGAGCCAAGCATATACAGATATGGCCTCGGAACACGGAGAACGAAAGGTCGAGCGTGAATCATATAGTAGATATGATCAACATAGTGATGTTCACCAATGAAGCTACTCCATCTCACGTGATGATCGGACATGGTTTAGTTGATTTGGATCACGTAATCACTTAGAGGATTAGAGGGATGTCTATCTAAGTGGGAGTTCTTTAAGTAATATGATTAATTGAACCTAAATTTATCATGAACTTAGTACCTGATAGTATCTTGCTTATTCATGTTTGATTGTAGATAGATGGCCCGTGCTGTTGTTCTGTTGAATTTTAATGCGTTCCTTGAGAAAGCAAAGTTGAAAGATGATGGTAGCAATTACACGGACTAGGTCCGTAACTTGAGGATTATCCTCATTGCTGCACAGAAGAATTACGTCCTGGAAGCACCGCTGGGTGCTAGGCCTGCTGCTGGAGCAACACCAGATGTTATGAACGTCTGGCAGAGCAAAGCTGATGACTACTTGATAGTTCAGTGTGCCATGCTTTACGGCTTAGAATCGGGACTTCAACGACGTTTTGAACGTCACGGAGCATATGAGATGTTCCAGGAGTTGAAGTTAATATTTCAAGAAAATGCCCGGATTGAGAGATATGAATTCTCCAATAAATTCTATAGCTGCAAGATGGAGGAGAACAGTTCTGTCAGTGAGCATATACTCAAAATGTCTGGGTATAATAATCACTTGATTCAATTGGGAGTTAATCTTCCAGATGATTGCGTCATTGACAGAATTCTCCAATCACTGCCACCAAGCTACAAGAGCTTCGTGATGAACTATAATATGCAAGGGATGAATAAGACTATTCCCGAGCTCTTCGCAATGCTGAAAGCTGCGGAGGTAGAAATCAAGAAGGAGCATCAAGTGTTGATGGTCAACAAGACCACTAGTTTCAAGAAAAAGGGCAAAGGGAAGAAGAAGGGGAACTTCAAAAAGAACAGCAAGCAAGTTGCTGCTCAAGAGAAGAAACCCAAACCTAGACCTAAGCCTGAAACTGAGTGCTTCTACTGCAAGCAGACTGGTCACTGGAAGCGGAACTGCCTCAAGTATTTGGCGGATAAGAAGGATGGCAAGGTGAACAAAGGTATATGTGATATACATGTTATTGATGTGTACCTTACCAATGCTCGCAGTAGCACCTGGGTATTTGATACTGGTTCTGTTGCTAATATTTGCAACTCGAAACAGGGACTACGGATTAAGCGAAGATTGGCTAAGGATGAGGTGACGATGCGCGTGGGAAATGGTTCCAAAGTCGATGTGATCGCAGTCGGCACGCTACCTCTACATCTACCTTCGGGATTAATATTAGACCTAAATAATTGTTATTTGGTGCCAGCGTTAAGCATGAACATTATATCTGGATCTTGTTTGATGCGAGACGGTTATTCATTTAAATTAGAGAATAATGGTTGTTCTATTTACATGAGTAATATCTTTTATGGTCATGCACCCTTAAAGAGTGGTCTATTCTTATTAAATCTCGATAGTAGTGACACACATATTCATAGTGTTGAAACCAAAAGATGCAGAGTTGATAATGATAGTGCAACTTATTTGTGGCACTGCCATTTAGGTCATATCGGTATAAAGCGCATGAAGAAACTCCATACTGATGGGCTTTTGGAACCACTTGATTATGAATCACTTGGTACTTGCGAACCGTGCCTTATGGGTAAGATGACAAAAACACCGTTCTCCGGTACTATGGAGAGAGCAACAGATTTGTTAGAAATCATACATACAGATGTATGTGGTCCGATGAATGTTGAGGCTCGTGGTGGATATCGTTATTTTCTCACCTTCACAGATGACTTAAGCAGATATGGGTATATCTACTTAATGAAACACAAGTCTGAAACGTTTGAAAAGTTCAAAGAATTTCAGTGTGAAGTTGAAAATCATCGTAACAAGAAAATAAAATTCCTACGATCTGATCGTGGAGGAGAATATTTGAGTTACGAGTTTGGTGTACATTTGAAACAATGTGGAATAGTTTCGCAACTCACGCCACCCGGAACACCACAGCATAATGGTGTGTCCGAACATCGTAATCGTACTTTACTAGATATGGTACGATCTATGATGTCTCTTACTGATTTACCACTATCGTTTTGGGGATACGCTCTAGAGACGGCCGCATTCACGTTAAATAGGGCACCATCAAAATCCGTTGAGACGACGCCTTATGAACTGTGGTTTGGCAAGAAACCTAAGTTGTCGTTTCTGAAAGTTTGGGGCTGCGATGCTTATGTGAAAAAGCTTCAACCTGATAAGCTCGAACCCAAATTGGAAAAATGTGTCTTCATAGGATATTCAGAGGAAACTATTGGATACACCTTCTATCACAGATCCAAGGGCAAGACTTTTGTTGCTAAATTCGGAAACTTTCTGGAGAAGGAGTTTCTCTCGAAAGAAGTAAGTGGGAGGAAAGTAGAACTTGACGAGGTAACTGTACCTACTCCCTTATTGGAAAGTAGTACATCACAGAAACCTGTTTCTGTGACACCTACACCAATTAGTGAGGAAGCTAATGATAATGATCATGAAACTTCAGAACAAGATACTACTGAACCTCGTAGATCAACCAGAGTGAGATCCGCGCCAGAGTGGTACGGTAATCCTGTTCTGGAAGTCATGATACTAGATCATGATGAACCTACGAACTATGAAGAAGCGATGGTGAGCCCAGATTCCACAAAATGGCTTGAAGCCATGAAATCTGAGATGGGATCCATGTATGAGAACAAAGTATGGACTTTGGTTGACTTGCCCAATGATCGGCAAGCAATTGAGAATAAATGGATCTTCAAGAAGAAGACTGACGCTGACGGTAATATTACTGTCTACAAAGCTCGACTTGTCGCAAAAGGTTTTCGGCAAGTTCAAGGGATTGACTACGATGAGACCTTCTCACCCATAGCGATGCTTAAGTCTGTCCGAATCATGTTAGCAATTGCCGCATTTTATGATTATGAAATTTGGCAGATGGATGTCAAAACTGCATTCCTGAATGGATTTCTGGAAGAAGAGTTGTATATGATGCAACAGAAGGTTTTGTCGATCCAAAGGGAGTTAACAAAGTGTGCAAGCTCCAGCGATCCATTTATGGACTGGTGCAAGCCTCTCGGAGTTGGAATAAACGCTTTGATAGTGTGATCAAAGCATTTGGTTTTATACAGACTTTTGGAGAAGCCTGTATTTACAAGAAAGCGAGTGGGAGCTCCGTAGCATTTCTGATATTATATGTGGATGACATATTACTAATTGGAAATGATATAGAATTTCTGGATAGCATAAAGGGATACTTGAATAAGAGTTTTTCAATGAAAGACCTCGGTGAAGCTGCTTACATATTTGGCATTAAGATCTATAGAGATAGAACAAGACGCTTAATTGGACTTTCACAAAGCACATACCTTGACAAAGTTTTGAAGAAGTTCAAAATGGATCAAGCAAAGAAAGGGTTCTTACCTGTGTTACAAGGTGTGAAATTGAGTCAGACTCAATGCCCGACCACTGCAGAAGATAGAGAGAAAATGAAAGATGTTCCCTATGCTTCAGCCATAGGCTCTATCATGTATGCGATGCTGTGTACCAGACCTGATGTGTGCCTTGCTATAAGTCTAGCAGGGAGGTACCAAAGTAATCCAGGAGTGGATCACTGAACAGCGGTCAAGAACATCCTGAAATACCTGAAAAGGACTAAGGATATGTTTCTCGTTTATGGAGGTGACAAAGAGCTAATCGTAAGTGGTTAGGTCGATGCGAGCTTTGACACTGATCTGGACGATTCTAAATCGCAAACCGGATACGTATTTACATTAAACGGTGGAGCTGTCAGTTGGTGCAGTTCTAAACAAAGCGTCGTGGCGGGATCTACGTGTGAAGCGGAATACATAGCTGCTTCGGAAGCAGCAAATGAAGGAGTCTGGATGAAGGAGTTCATATCCGATCTAGGTGTCATACCTAGTGCATCGGGTCCAATGAAAATCTTTTGTGACAATACTGGTGCAATTGCCTTGGCAAAGGAATCCAGATTTCACAAGAGAACCAAGCACATCAAGAGACGCTTCAATTCCATCCGGGATCTAGTCCAGGTGGGAGACATAGAGATTTGCAAGATACATACGGATCTGAATGTAGCAGATCCGCTGACTAAGCCTCTTCCACGAGCAAAACATGATCAGCACCAAGGCTCCATGGGTGTTAGAATCATTACTGTATAATCTAGATTATTGACTCTAGTGCAAGTGGGAGACTGAAGGAAATATGACCTAGAGGCAATAATAAAGTTATTATTTATTTCCTTATATCATGATAAATGTTTATTATTCATGCTAGAATTGTATTAACCGGAAACATAATACATGTGTGAATACATAGACAAACAGAGTGTCACTAGTATGCCTCTACTTGACTAGCTCGTTAATCAAAGATGGTTATGTTTCCTAACCATGGACAAAGAGTTGTTATTTGATTAATGGGATCACATCATTAGGTGAATGATCGGATTGACATGACCCATTCCATTAGCTTAGCACCCGATCGTTTAGTATGTTGCTATTGCTTTCTTCATGACTTATACATGTTCCTATGACTATGAGATTATGCAACTCCCGTTTGCTGGAGGAACACTTTGTGTGCTACCAAATGTCACAATGTAACTGGGTGATTATAAAGGTGCACTACAGGTGTCTCCAAAGGTACATGTTGGGTTGGCGTATTTCGAGATTAGGATTTGTCACTCCGATTGTCGGAGAGGTATCTCTAGTCCCTCTCGGTAATGCACATCACATAAGCCTTGCAAGCATTGCAACTAATGAGTTAGTTGTGAGATGATGTATTACGGAACGAGTAAAGAGACTTGCCGGTAACGAGATTGAACTAGGTATTGAGATACCAACGATCAAATCTCGGGCAAGTAACATACCGATGACAAAGGGAACAACGTATGTTGTTATGCGGTCTGACCGATAAAAGATCTTCGTAGAATATGTAGGAGCCAATATGAGCATCCAGGTTCCGCTATTGGTTATTGACTGGAGACGTGTCTCGGTCATGTCTACATTGTTCTCGAACCCGTAGGGTCCGCACGCTTAAGGTTTCGATGACAGTTATATTATGAGTTTATGATGCACCGAAGTTTGTTCGGAGTCCCGGATGTGATCACGGACATGACGAGGAGTCTCGAAATGGTCGAGACATAAAGATTGACATATTGGAAGCCTATATTTGGATATCGGAAGTGTTCCGGGTGAAATCGGGATTTTATCGGAGTACCGGGAGGTTACCGGAATCCCCCGGGAGGTATATGGGCCTTAGTGGGCCTTAGTGGAAGAGAGGGGAGGTGGCCAGGGCTGGGCTGCGCGCCCCTCCCCCTAGTCCGAATAGGACAAGGAGAGGGGGGCGGCGCCCCCCCTTCCTTCTCTTTCTCTCCTCTTTCCCCCCTCCCGAATCCTATTCCAACTAGGAAAAGGGGGGAATCCTACTCCCGGAGGGAGTAGGACTCCTCCTGGCGCGCTCTCTCCTGGCCGGCCGCACCCCCCTTTGATCCTTTATATACGGAGGCAGGGGGCACCCCTAGAGACACAAGTTGATCCAGGTGATCATATTCTTAGCCGTGTGCGGTGCCCCCTTCCACCATAGTCCTCGATAATATTGTAGCGGTGCTTAGGCGAAGCCCTGCGACGGTAGTACATCAAGATCGTCACCACGCCGTCGTGCTAACGGAACTCTTCCCCGACACTTTGCTGGATCGGAGTCCGGGGATCGTCATCGAGTTGAACATGTGCTAGAACTCGGAGGTGCCGTAGTTTTGGTGCTTGATCGGTCTGGCCGTGAAGACGTACGACTACATCAACCACGTTGTGCTAACGCTTCCGTTATTGATCTACAAGGGTACGTAGACCACACTCTCCCCTCTCGTTGCTATGCATCACCATGATCTTGCGTGTGCGTAGGAAATATTTTGAAATTACTACGTTACCCAACACCTTCTCCCAGGAAGACCTGATCAGGCTCGGAATCCCGGTTACAAGACATCTCGACAATGGTAAAACTAAACCAGCAAAGCCACCCGAATGTGCCGACAAATCCCGATAGGAGCTGCACATATCTCGTTCTCAGGGCACGCTGGATTATCCAAGGTTCCGGTAGGCCAGCCCGGAGTTGCCCCTGGTGGCCACCGGCAGCTGACAGGTTGGACCAACACTCAGAGGAGCACTAGCCCGGGGGTTTAAATAAAGATGACCCTTGAGTCTGCAGAACCCAAGGGAAAGAAAAGGCTAGGTGGCAAATGGTAAAACCAATGTTGGGCCTTGCTGGAGGAGTTTTATTCAAGGCGAACTGTCAAGGGATTCCCATTATAATCCAACCGCGTAAGGAACGCAAAATCAAGGAACATAACACCGGTATGACAGAAACTAGGGCGGCAAGAGTGGAATAAAACACCAGGCATAAGGCCGAGCCTTCCACCCTCTACCAAGTATATAGATGTATTAATTAAATAAGAGATATTGTGATATCCCAACATAAACAGGTTCCAACAAGGAACAACTCCAATCTTCACCTGCAACTAGCAACGCTATAAGAGGGGTTGAGCAAAGCGGTAACATAGCCAAACAACGGTTTGCTAGGAAAGGTGGGTTAAAGGCTTGGCTTAGCAATATGGGAGGCATGATATAGCAAGTGGTAGGTATCGCAGCATAGGCATAGCAAAAGAGCGAGCAAACTAGCAAGCAAAGATAGAAGTGATTTCGAGGGTATGGTCATCTTGCCTAAGATCCCGCAAGGAAGAAGAACGAGTCCATGAAGAAGACAAACGGACGGAGTCCAACGAATCCTCACAACTCCGGA
Source organism: Triticum dicoccoides (assembly GCF_002162155.2). Taxonomy (NCBI): domain Eukaryota; kingdom Viridiplantae; phylum Streptophyta; class Magnoliopsida; order Poales; family Poaceae; genus Triticum; species Triticum dicoccoides. The sequence continues at coordinate 626,519,261 of NC_041392.1, forward strand.
ACGAAACCGAAGCTAACGCGAGAAGTAACCCGGAAAGAAGCAAACAACATAGTAAACAACCAACACATAAACATGGCATGATGCACAACCAAATATGATGCATGTCCGGTTTAATGAAGCATGTCATGGCAAAGTGCAACAAACAACACCACAAATTAAGTGGAGCTCAATATGCAACGGAGTTGCATATTGAAGAAAACACCACATGACTTATTTAGTTCTCTCTCGTTTATGTATCCAATAAGATTAAATGTTGATTAACATGGCAAGAGGGTGAAGCATAATAAAACTACCTAACTAGGCAAGTTTAAATGAGGCCGGAACAACAAACAACAAGTCCGGAAACTCCTCATGTGCATATTTTAGGTCTTGGTACTGTTCTGCCCTAAACCATATTTTAGAGTTGTTAAACATGCAAAGTAAAGCCACCATGTTAAACTAGGAATTTTCTACCCCATTTACATATAAAGTTTGTTAAGTTTGGAGCTACGGTTATTTAGTTATGAATTAAATCATTTTAACATGGCAATTAAGCAAATACATGCAAACAGCAGTTTAAACATTTCAAACATGCATGAAAGTTGGATATCATTAAACTAGACAAAACTCTAAGCAACTTTCATATATAATTTATTCAGATCCGATGCACGGTTGATGAGTTATAAAATGCATGAAGTTAAGGGTCTAATCTGTAAACATGCAGTTTTCTACAAAATATGGAAATTCGTCTGCTAAAAAAATAGCAGTTGGGCCGAAACTGGTTAGCCCAACAGAGAAAGAAAAAAAATGAGGGCGCTCGGGGGGCGGCCTCACCCATGGGCTCTTGGCCCGGTTGGTGCTGGGTTGGCCTGCTGGCGCAGGACGCGGGCGGCCGGGCTGGGCCTAGGCGGCTTGGCTGGAGGCGATCGAGGCCTCTTGGTCCACGCGTGCGCGGTCAACGCGCGGTCGAGCGCTCGTCTCCCTCGCACAGTAGACCGATGCAGAGAAAGCAGGGGCGACGAAAGGAGGACTTGGCGCGGCGGCGCAGGCGCAGGGGCTTGAGCAGGACGGCGACGAGGGAACTTGGGGCTCCGGCAGCGCCGAGAACACGCAGAAGGGTGGATCCGGCCCGCTGGCGCCTGATCTGGGCAAACGGCAGCGCGGACAGAGGAGCTTGGGCGCGGAGGCGCTCAGCGAGGCCATGGCATGGGGTGCTCCTGTCGACAGAGAAAAAGAGAACAGAGAGAGATGAGAGAGGAGAAACGCAGGAAGGAAAACGGGAAGGAGAAAAAGGGGGGCGACGCTCATCTGGTTGGCTGCTAGGCATGAGCGAGACCGGCGAGGCGGTGACAGGAGGGCTCCATGGATGCCATGGCTGGGCGCTGCAGTCACCGACGCGGATGGCAGACGCACGGCGGCGCAATAGGGGCACGGCGGGAACGACATGGGAATGGAGGCAGCGCAGCAGGGGCATGGCGGGAACGCGTAGGCCAGCGGTGACTTCCATGGCGCTGGTGTGCTCCTGTGAAGAGAGCAAAGAGAGAGATGATGTGAGGGGAGAACCAGAGAGGGAAAAAGAAAGACAGAGGGAGAGAGAGGAACAAGGAGGGTCCACGGCAAGCAATTCCTGCTGGTGCTCGGCGTTGAGGCTCGCCGGGGCAGAGAAGGAGCTCCTCTCCTTTGGACTTGAGCGAAGCAAGGAGGAAGAGGCATCGGGGGGGGGAGAAGAGCTCGGGCGCGGGGCTGCGTGGATGGATTGGATCTGGGTGTGGCTGATGGTTGGTGAAGGGGGGATGAGAGGATCCCGAGGTGGGGAATGAGTGCGGTGGCGGCGGCTGGGAGGATCCCTAGAAATTAGGGATTTGGTCTTGGGTTAGGCTAAAATATATAGTGAGTGGTAAGGTTAGGGGCTACTCGAGCCCTCCGATCGCAATTGGACGATCGCGAATAAAATAGCTAGGGAGTCCAAATAAGAAAACGGTGATGTTTTGTAGATGTTTGGGGATGATCCGGACACAACGGTGACGACTGCCCGGGTCGGGTCCGGGGAAGTTTCGGACAGGCGCGAAGAGGGCCGCGAGCTGATGAGAGAAGTTAGGTTGGGTTTGGCAGTGAGTGGTAGTGGGCTGTGCAGAATGCCTTGGGATGAGAGAAGAGAAGAGAGAGGCCCGACGACTATTTCCGGAGACCGAAAACGTCCGGCGTTTTGACCGACTATATTGTCGCTATAGTTATCCATTGGGCTATCAAACGAACTCCGATTGCGATGAAACTTGGCAAGCGGTCTATTGACAACAAAGCAACACCGCACGCCGACCTTCAGCCCATCCCGAGAACATTTTCCGGCCACTTATAAAATACTATTTCGGACGTGTCGCGGGCGCGTGCAAGTGTGTCTGGGCTCAGAACGGACAACGAACGGAACTGGGGGAACCCGGACGGATGCAAGTTTTGAAAACATGATGATGCAATGCACATGATGACATGGCAAGAGGCAACACGCAAGCAAATGACAAGGCAACAACAACGAATAACTGGAAGACACCTGGCGCATCAGACTCGGGGCGTCACACTACTTGACACGAACGTGATGCCTATGTTCATGATCATGCCTAGATATTTTCATAACTATTCGCTTTTCTATCAATTGCTCGGCAGTAATTTGTTCACCCACCGTAATATATGCTATCATGAGAGAAGCCACTAGTGAAACCTATGGCCCCCGGGTCTACTTTACATCATATAAGTTTCCGATCTATAATTCTAGTTTACTATTTATTTTGCAATCTTTATTTTCCAATCTATACAACAAAAATACCAAAAATATGTATCTTATTATCTTTATCAGATCTCACTTTTGCAAGTGGTCGTCAAGGGATTGACAAACCCTTTATCGGCGTTGGTTGTAAGGTTCTTGATTGTTTGTGCAGGTACTAGGTGACTTACATGTAGTCTCCTACTGGATTGATACCTTGGTTCTCAAAAACTGAGGGAAATACTTACGCTACTTTGATGCATCATCCTTTCCTCTTCAAGGGAAAACCAATGCATGCTCAAGAGGTAGCAAGAAGGATTTCTGGCGCCGTTGCCGGGGATATCTACGCTCAAGTCAAGACATACCAAGTACCCATCACAAACTCTTGTCCCTCACATTACATTATTTGCCATTCGCCTCTCGTTTTCCTCTCCCCCACTTTACCAAACCAGGGGAATTAGCACCTCCACGAAGGAGGATAACCAGGGAGAAGAATTTGACATTCCCTTTCCCCGAGGAAGGAAGCGGACCACCTCTGAAGATCCGGAAACAAAGGTTTCCGAATGGGGGAGGAAATCTTCGCCAGAGGGTCCTGCCTTGGAGGGTACTCTTGACGCACAATGTCCACAAGGGGATCAGCCCTCTACCGAGATGTAAGTAATCAAAAAGTACTTAATAGTGAAAATATCCTACCTTACTTCTGAAGACAATAACCAAAGCTTATATCTTGTAGTTTGGATCGTAACCCTTCTCGACAGAGTTCGGCTTCGGGGGATCTTCTTCCGGAGATGATGGAGAGCGAAACACCTCCCCTGCCACCTCGCCTCATGAGGCGGGCGACCCTGAAGTGTCATCGCGGAGGGTTTCTCCTGATCCGCCAAGGCCAGAGGGTAATCCTTTGGCCACCCGGAGTCCTCAGTATTCGGCTCCTAAAGAGAGCAACAGAAAGAGTCCAGAATCGTACAGTGTGCAGTCGGACGCATTGAAGGATCTTCTGGAGCAAGCGGCCACCTCAGAAGCGCATCGTACGCTAATGGGTATGGTAATTGAAAGGATTTCATCCGCCGAAAGCGGGTTGCATGAAGCTTTTATGAGTCTGTTGGAAGGCTTTGAGGTACGTGAAATAGTGTATGTTTTTTACAGTACCGCACACGTTAGGTGTGCCCTATACAGATAGTAGCCCCTGAGACTCTGGTTGCCGTCGAAAACGGTGGCAAACAGAGGATCATAGTCCCAGGTAATAACCAGACTGCCTTTATGTGCAGGTGGCTGAAGGTCCGATGGCTAGCCGGACTGATGAGTTTGCCGAGCTAATGCGGCAACTTGATGCGACAGATGCTGACATCTTGCTTGTCAACAAGCGGTTTGACGAGGCATAGGGTAAGTGATTTCTCCGGTGATCAACACATAGTAAGAGGAGCATGATGCCGGTATCTTTAATATGTTGTGGCTGCAGATGGAGCTGCCACCATGGAGATCCTTCGGGCAGAGCTTGCCCGAGCCAAGGAACAAGCAAGGAATAGCGATGCGGCCGCTCTGAAGGCGGTCGAAGAGGTGAGGGCCGAACAGGCCGCGCATTGCTAGAGCAAGGAAAGAATAGCCAAGACGGCCGTTGAGTTGAAAGATGCCGCTGACCGTTACCAGCTTCTTGAAAAAGAAAGCCGAGCGAAGGCGACGAACCTGGAGAAGGCCATGGTAGCAGCCAAGGAAGCCCACTCCAAAATCAGAGCGACAAAGGCATAGCTGGGAAGCCCTTCTTGTTGCGGACTAAGTTCGGAGATCCGAAGTATGCTCCTCTTGATCAACTATGGAGTTCTACAGACGCCTACGTGGATTTGGCGGCAAGTGTTGTTGATGCGGCCGAGTACTTCAAGGATCAAAAAGATCATGAAGTGGAAAAGCTATTCTGGTCACAGTTCCATGCTCCAGTGCGTCCCTGCTGTTGAATGAGCGAATGGCCGAGTGGGCTGAGCTCCATAGGTTGTCCGGACTTGCCATGAGGTCTGTTGTGGATCATTTGTGGCCGGGAGGGACAATGCCGAATAATTACTTTAGTTTAGTGCAACAATTCCTTGGTGTTGTGTCGCACATCGACGCTATGAAGAGGTCGACGTGCATAGAGGGTGCGCGGATGGCACTTGCCCGTGTCAAGACATACTGGGCAGAGATGGAGGCCACCACTATTGCAACACAGGGTTCGGCCATGGGCCGAGTGGCTGCCGAGCACTACTTTGAAGAAGTCCTTGAAGGCGCTCGTTCGATAGAGGCTCAGTGCTCGAAGAATATTATGTTCTAGTGACATGTATTCCCATTGTAAAAACAATGTTTTATTGAATTATAAAGGCTGTGTTTATACTTTTGCCTGAAAGTATTATGATGCCTCCCGTGCAGCCGTTTATGTATA
>NC_041392.1:626524803-626591998 GCF_002162155.2 Triticum dicoccoides
GGGGGGGTTCACAAAAAATGCGTATTCACACTTGATCCAACATCTTGGTCCGTGAAGGAGGTGGTAGTGCAGCGAACGAGGCAATCAGACTATATTGCTTTAACACTTTCACTTAGCGATAGGAGTTTGACGGTGGGACTACTATATAGCCCCTGGTACTTCTGCGCTCGTCCGAGTACGGGGCGCGTACGTACATGACCGGGAAACGGCCCTTCATTAATGCGGAGGAATCCCGAAGATTCCACTAAGTCATCGAGTGGTTGACCAGTCTCGCGCTTTATCATGACAGTCAGTTTTCGGCTTTCTCTACTAAGGTGCTCATCCGGATGAACCAGGGCACAATCGCAGTAGTTCTCCCAGTGCTACCTTACCCGATATAGCGGAACGTAAGGTAAGAAAACATGGGAGCCGGGCAAACCCAACATTTGACCAAAGACATGATTCGAAGCTGATGCATATAAGGCCAAACTCGCGACGCCGAACACTCCCTAAGGTATTCGACCTTTATAACATATACTGGGCTGAACAATGCCCTTAATAATAAACCCCGAGTGTCCAGGTACATGCAATATCCTGACGTGGCCACGTGCCAATAACGTCAACATCCTTCTCGGTTGTATTGAGTATCCGGAGGATGTGAACAACAAGAGACAGTAAAAAAAGGTTTACGCATGGTCTTAATCTGAAAAGAAACCTTTGAGCGGGTCCCTGCTGCACGTCTATGCCTGTGTCTCCATTGTGCCGTGTCCTGGACGGGTGTAGCACGATTGTCATCTTTAAAAGAGAAGAACTTAGATGAAAGTTGTCATGCCAGAAAATTGGTTATTATCAATAAACCATTAAAATTCAAGATAAGTCAAGTTTGAGCTGGACTAGCCCTGATTACAAGCAGGAAGCCCCTGGTACCGTCTATGAGGGTTTGACCATCAAACCAATCTCATGTATATGTAGTGGTGCACCGGACTCGTCTAACCGTGTCTGTGGTCTTGACGACCTGTCATTTTTTCTGGTTGGTGAGTCCGTCTAGTGCTCGGCTATTAAAGCCGCCGCACATTCTTCCGTGGGTAGAGAACACTCAGTATTTCAACTAACTATGATGGTGCCACGTGGACCGGGCATCTTAAGCTTGAGAGAAGTGTAATGTGGTATTGCATTAAAATGAGCGAAAGCCGCTCTTTCGAGTAGTGCTTGATAGCCACTTCGGAATGGAGCGATGTAGAAAGTTAACTTTTCGCTTCGGAAGTTGTCGGGAGAACCAAATATAACCTCTAGTAATAGAGAGCCCGTACAGCGGGCCTCTGGGTCTGGTATTACTCCCTTGAAGGTAGTATTACTGTGGCTTATTTTTGTCGGGTCTATCCCCATTTTGCGGACTGTGTCCTGATATATCAGATTTTGACCACTGCCACCATCCATGAGGACTCGTGTGAGATGGTATCCGTTTATTATTGGGTCTAACACCAAGGCAGCCAATCCTTCGTGCCGGATGCTTGTCGCGTGATCCCCGCGGTCAAAAGTGATCGGGCAGGCCAACCAGGGGTTGGACCTAGGGGTGACGGGCTCTATGGAGCGTGTGTCTCGGAGTGCATGTTTGCTTCTCCTCTTCATCACATGGATCATGTTTACTGTTTTAAACTCTGGTGGGAATTTTTTCTGTCCTTCAATGTTTTGCTGGTGAGGTTCGTCCTCGTCTTCGCTTGGTGTCTCCCCCCCCCACTTTGTGTTCGGCGTTTAGCTTACCGGCCTGCTTGAAGACCCAGCATTCTCTGTGGGTGTGATTTGCAGGTTTTTCGGGGGTGCCATGAATCTGACATAGTTTGTCAAGAATCCTGTTTAGGCCAGACGGTCCATCTCTGCTGCCTTTGAAAGGCTTTTTCCGCTGACTTGGTCGAGAGCCCCTGAATCCGGCGTTTACCGCCGTATTATCTGGGCTATCTTCTTTATTTCGACGCAAGTTTTTATCGCATCGTGGTTTTCCATTGCCATCCCTGACTTCGGATGTGCTTGGGTTGCTGGTGCTACTGCGGGCTAACCAGCTATCTTCGCCCGCGCAAAAGCGGGTCATGAGGCTTGTCAGGGCTACCATTGTTCTCGGTTTTTCTTGGCCGAGGTGTCTGGCGAGCCATTCGTATCGGACGCTGTGTTTGAAAGTTGCTAAGACTTCAACGTCCGGACAGTCGACGATTTGGTTCTTCTTAGTGAGAAACTTGTTCCAAAGCTTTCGGGCTGACTCTCCGGGCTGTTGAATTATATGACTTAAATCGTCTGCATCCGGAGGTCGGACATAGGTCCCTTGAAAATTAGCCCGAAAAGTGTCCTCGAGCCCCTCCCAACTTCCTATTTAGTTTTCGGGGAGGCTTTTCAGTCAATGCCGAGCTGGTCCTTTAAGCTTGAGGGGCAAGTATTTGATGGCATGGAGATCGTCTCCGCGAGCCATAGGGATATGGAGGATAAAGTCCTCAATCCAGACCCCAGGGTTTGTGGTCCCGTCGTACGCCTCTATGTTCACTGGTTTGAACCCTTCTGGGAATTCGTGGTCCAGCACCTCATCGGTGAAACATAGGGGGTGTGCGGCACCCGTGTATTTGGATGTACCATGGCGTTCGGATGGTTGTAGTATTCTGTTTTGATTTTGTGCCGGAGCACGCTTCCTACATCCATAGATGGATCTGGTCGTACCGGATTTTTGGCACAAGTCTTCACGTAGATCATGTGTTAACTTATGTGCGACCTTGTTAGCCGCTCTATTGCGGTCACAAGGTGGTTGATCCGGCTGGTTGGCTGTTTCATTTTTCGGCTGTGTGGGCTCTAAGGCCTCATCGTCGAATTCAGGTAATAGCTTGCGCTTTGGATAGCTCTTTGTGTGGTAACTTCCACCATACTTTTCTTCATTGTCGAGCACTTTGTTCCACCTGCTGTTGAGTGTATTTTGTGTGGCCTTAAGCCTTTGCTTCTGCTTCTTCAGACTCCTCGCTGTGGCAATAAGCCTTCTACGGAGGTTCTCTTGCTCCAAGTGCGTTTCCGGGATGATGTGTGCATCTTCGTCCGAACTGTTTTCCTCCCCAGAGGGGGTTTGATGAGGTTTATCCTCGGCATCGTCATGTTCGGACGTCGGATCCGTACTATGTTCGCCGTTTGTAGCTTCATCGTGCTCTGCCGCCGGGGCAATGTGGTCGTCGTTTCCTCTGGAGTCGACTCGAGTGTTGTTTTCTCTTGTGCTGTTATCGCTGTTTTTGCTATGGCGGGACTTAGAGCGGCGCCGCTGACGTTGGCTCTTGGGTTGCTTCTTGGAGGGGCCATCCTCCGTTGTCTCTTCGCCATTGCCTTCTTTGGGGGTGTCCACCATGTATATATATCATATGATGAGGTGGCGGTCCAGCGCCCTGTGGGCGGTGGTTCCTGTTCGTCTCCTGCATCGTCGTCCATATCGTCGATGTCTTCGGAGTCGAAGTCGAGCATGTCGGTTAAATCATCGACAATGGCTACTAAGTGGGTGGTGGATGGGCAGCGAATGTCTACGTCGTCCGCATCCCATTCTAGCCGGACATAGTTCAGCCAAGGTTCTCCTGACAAGGAGAGAGACCTTAATGAATTTAGCACATCGCTGAAAGGCGAGTGCTGAAAGATATCCGCGGAGGTGAACTCCATGATCGGCTCCTAGTCGGATTCGATAGGCACGGATGCAGGCGGCTCGGAGTCCATGGCCGGTGACGAATCCAGTGTTTGGTGACACGGCTCTCGTAAGGGGTGAAGTCAGTATCTGACTCCATCGCCACTGAGAGTGCGGCCTCCATGGCGGGGTCTATCCCTCCGTCCTTGGATGGCGCAATTTGCTCCGGATTGAAAGCCGGAGTAGTTGCAGATGCGATCTTCCGAACACTGTCCGACGACAGAGTTACGTCATGCTCGTCGTGATTATGCGGCGCACCTGGCATGGGCTCGAATCTGTTGAAGATCAAGTCTCCGCGGATGTCGGCAGTGTAGTTTAAGTTTCCGAACCTGACCTGATGGCCAGGTGTGTAGCTCTCGATCTGCTCCAGATGGCGAAGCGAATTGGCCCGCAGTGCGAAGTCGTCGAATACAAAGATCTGTCCGGGGAGGAAAACCTCACCCTGGACCGCATCGTTACCGATGATCGAAGGAGCCATCAAGCCTTACGGTGACGGCACAGTGGAACTCTCAATGAAAGCACCAATGTCGGTGTCAAAAACGGCAGATCTCAGGTAGGGGGTCCCGAACTGTGCGTCTAAGGCGGATGGTAACAGGAGGCAGGGGACACGATGTTTACCCAGGTTCGGGCCCTCTTGATGGTGGTAATACCCTACGTCCTGCTTGATTATTCTTGATGATATGAGTACTACAAGAGTTGATCTACCACGAGATTGTAGAGGCTAAACCCTAGAAGCTAGCCTATGGTATGATTGTATGTTGTCCTACGGACTAAACCCTCCGGTTTATATAGACACCGGAGGGGGCTAGGGTTACACAAGGTCGGTTACAAGGGAGGAGATCGACATATCCTTATTGCCAAGCTTGCCTTCCACGCCAAGGAGAGTCCCATCCAGACACGGGACGAAGTCTTCAATCTTGTACCTTCATAGTCCAATAGTCCGGCCAAAGGATATAGTCCGGCTATCCGGAGACCCCGTAATCCAGGACTCCCTCAAAAGGCATGAAACACTTTCCTAGAAAGAATATTAAATTACCTTATGAATCTATTATGAGAGCCACTTATGGATTGCATACCAAATATGATAATACTTAGATCTATTCTTGCTTTTATGCCTAGCTAGGGGCATTAAACAATAGCGCTTGTTGGGAGGAAACCCAATTTTATTTTTGTTCCTTGCTTTTTGTTCATGTTTAGTAATAAATAAATCATCTATCCTCTGTTATGATTGTGTTTTTTATGTTTTAGTTAGTGTTTGTGCCAAGTAAAGCCTTTAGGATCTTCTTGGATGATTGTTGTTTGAGCTTGCTGAAAAAACAGAATTTATTTGAGAATTTTATGAGTTCTAGAAGTATACGTTTGATCCAGATTACTACAGACAGTTCTGTTTTTGACAGATTCTGTTTTCTATGTGTTGTTTGCTTATTTTAATGAATCTATGGCTAGTAAAAGAATTTATAAACCATAGAGAAGTTGGAATACAGTAGGTTTAACACCAATATAAATAAAGAATGAGTTCATTACAGTACCTTGAAGTGGTGTTTTCTTTTCTTTCGCTAACGAAGCTTATGAGTTCTATGTTAAGTTTTGTGTTGTGAAGTTTTCAAGTTTTGGGTAAAGATTCGATGGATTATGGAATAAGGAGTGGCAAGAGCCTAAGCTTGGGGATGCCCAAGGCACCCCGAGGTAATATTCAAGGACAACTGCTACCTCTTGAGCTTGCGTTGGATTTCCCCGAAGAGGAAAGGATGATGCAGCAGAGTAGCGTAAGTATTTCCCTCAGTTTTTGAGGTCCAAGGTATCAATCCAGTAGGAGGCCACGCTCAAGTCCCTCATACCTGCACAAAACGATAGCTACTCGCAACCAATGCGATTAGGGGTGTCAATCCCTTCACGATCACTTACGAGAGTGAGATCTGATAGATATAATATTTTTGGTATTTTTGGTATAGAGATGCAAAGTGAAAATTAAAAGGCAAAGTAAAAAAGCAAAAGCAAGATTAAAGTGATGGAGATTGATATGATGAGAATAGACCCAGGGGCCATAGGTTTCACTAGTGGCTTCTCTCAAAAGCATAAGTATTCTATGGTGGGTGAACAAATTACTGTTGAGCAATTGACAGAATTGAGCATAGTTATGGGAATATCTAGGCATGATCATGCATATAGGCATCACGTCCGTGACAAGTATACCGAAATGATTCTGCATCTACTACTATTACTCCACTCATCGACCGCTATCCAGCATGCATCTAGAGTATTAAGTTAAAAACACAGTAACGCTTTAAGCAAGATGACATGATGTAGAGAGATAAATTCATGCAATATGAAATAAACCCCATCTTGTTATCCTTGATGGCAACGATGCAATACGTGCCTTGCTTCCCCTTCTGTCACTGGGAAAGGACACCACAAGATCGAATCCAAAGCTAAGCACTTCTCCCATGGCAAGAAAAACCAATCTAGTAGGCCAAACCAAGCTGATAATTCGAAGAGACTTGCAAAGATAACCAATCATACATAAAAGAATTCAGAGAAGATACAAATATTATTCATAGATAGACTTGATCATAAACCCACAATTAATCGGTCTCAACAAACACACCGCAAAAAGAAGAAGATTACATCGAATAGATCTCCACAAGAGAGGGGGAGAACTTTGTATTGAGATCCAAAAAGAGAGAAGAAGCCATCTAGCTAATAACTATGGACCCGAAGGTCTGAGGTAAACTACTCACACTTCATCGTAGAGGCTATGATGATGTAGAAGCCCTCCGTGATGACGGCCCTCTCCGCCGGAGCTCCGGAACAGGCCCCAAGATGGGATCTCGTGGATACAGAAAGTTGCGGCGGTGGAATTAGGTTTTTGGCTCCGTCTCTGTTCGTTTGGGGGTACGTAGGTATATATAGGAGGAAGAAGTACGTCGGTGGAGCTTCGGTGGGCCCACGAGGGTGGGGGCGCGCCTGGGTGTATAGGGCGCACCCCCTACCTCGTGCCCACCTCGAAGCTTCCTTGGCGTAGGGTCCAAGTCTCTTGGGTCATATTCGGGAAGAAAATCACGTTCCAGAAAGGTTTATTCCGTTTGCACTCCGTTTGATATTCCGTTTCTTTGAAACACTGAAATAGGCAAAAAACAGCAATTCTGGGCTGGGCCTCCGGTTAATAGGTTAGTCCCAAAAATAATATAAAAGTGGAAAATAAAGCTCAGTATAGTCCAAAACAGTAGATAATATAGCATGGAGCAATCAAAAATTATAGATACGTTGGAGACGTATCAGGCATCCCCAAGCTTAATTCCTGCTCGTCCTCGAGTAGGTAAATGATAAAAAGAGAATTTTTGATGCGGAGTGCTTCTTGGCATAATTTCAATGCAAATCTTCTTAATTGTGGTATGAATATTCAGATTAGGAAGATTCAAGACAAAAGTTCATATTGACATAGAGAATAATAATACTTCAATCAAACCAACAAAGCAATTATGTCTTCTCAAAATAACATGGCTAAAGAAAGTTATCCCTACAAAATCATATAGTTTGGCTATGCTCTATCTTCACCACACAAAATATTCAAATCATGCACAACCCCGATGACAAGCCAAGCAATTGTTTCATACTTTCGACATTCTCAAAACTTTTTCAATCTTCACGCAATACATGAGCGTGAGCCATGGATATAGCACTATAGGTGGAATAGAGTGGTGGTTGTGAGAATACAAAAAGGAGAAGATAGTCTCACATCAACTAGGCGTATCAACGGGCTATGGAGATGCCCATCAATAGATATCAATGTGAGTGAGTAGGGATTGCCATGCAACGGATGCACTAGAGCTATAAGTATATGAAAGCTCAAAAAGAAACTAAGTGGGTGTGCATCCAACTTGCTTGCTCATGAAGACCTAGGGCAAATTGAGGAAGCCCATCATTGGAATATACAAGCCAAGTTCTATAATGAAAGATTCCCACTAGTATATGAAAGTGATAACATGAGAGACCCTCTACTATGAAGATCATGGTGCTACTTTGAAGCACAAGTGTGGTAAAAGGATAGTAACATTGTCCCTTCTCTCTTTTTCTCTCATTTATTTTTTTTATTTGGGCCTTTTCTCTTTTTTATGGCCTCTTTTCTTTCTCTTTTTTGGGCTTCTTTGGCCTCTTTTATTTATTTTTCGTCCGGAGTCTCATCCCGACTTGTGGGGGAATCATAGTCTCCATCATCCTTTCCTCACTGGGACAATGCTCTAATAATGATGATCATCACACTTTTATTTTTCTTACAACTCAACAATTACAACTCGATACTTAGAACAAAATATGACTCTATATGAATGCCTCCGGCGGTGTACCGGGATATGCAATATGACTATGATGGAGTGTGTCATAATAAACGGAACGGTGGCAAGTTGCATGGCAATATATCTCAGAATGGCTATGGAAATGCCATAATAGGTAGGTATGGTGGCTGTTTTGAGGAAGGTATATGGTGGGTGTATGATACTGGCGAAAGGTGCGCGGTATTAGCGAGGCTAGCAAAGGTGGAAGGGTGAGAGTGTGTATAATCCATGGACTCAACATTAGTCATAAAGAACTCATATACTTATTGCAAAAATCTACAAGTTATCAAAGCAAAGTATTACGCGCATGCTCCTAGGGGGATAGATTGGTAGGAAAAGACCATCGCTCGTCCCCGACCGCCACTCATAAGGAACACAATCAATAAATAAATCATGTTCCGGCTTCATCACATAATGGTTCACCATACGTGCATGCTACGGGAATCACAAGCTTCAACACAAGTATTTCTCAAATTCACAACTACTCAACTAGCATGACTTTAATATCACCATCTCCATACCTCAAAACAATTATCAAGAATCAAACTTCTCATAGTATTCAACACACTCAAAAGAAAGTTTCACAAATCTTGAATACCAAGCATGTTATTATTAAGCAAATTACCATGCTATTAAGACGCTCAAAATAATTTAAGTGAAGCTTGAGAGATCAATAGTTTCTTTAAAACAAATCCACCACCGTGCTCTAAAAGATCTAAGTGAAGCACATAGAGCAAAATTACTTAGCTCAAAAAGATATAAGTGAAGCACACAGAGGAAAACTACTTAGCTCAAAAAGATATAAGTGAAGCACATAGAGCAAATCTACTTAGCTCAAAAAGATATAAGTGAAGCACATAGAGCAAAACTACTTAGCTCAAAAATATATAAGTGAAGCACATAGAGTATTCTATCAAATTATAATTCATGTATGGCTCTCTCAAAAGGTGTGTACAGCAAGGATGATTGTGGCACACTAACAACCAAAGACACAAATAATACAAGATGCTCCAAGCAAAACACATATCATGTTGGTGAATAAAAATATAGCTCCAAGTAAATTACTGATGGAAGTGAACGAAAGAGGGGATGACTTCCGGGGCATCCCGAAGCTTTGACTTTTTGGTGTCCTTGGATTATCTTGGGGGTGCCATGGGCATCCCCAATCTTAGGCTCTTGCCACTCCTTGTTCCATTATCCATCACAAGAATTCACCCAAAACTTGAAAACTTCACAACATAAAACTCAATAGAAATCTCGTGAGCTCCGTTAGAGAAAGAAAACAAAAGACCACTTAAAGGTACTGTAATGAACTCATTATTTATTTATATTGGTGTTAAACCTACTGTATTCCAACTTCTCTATGGATTATAAACTATTTTACTAACCATAGATTCATCAAAATAAGCAAACAACACACGAAAAACAGAATCTGTCAAAAACAGAACAGTGTGTAGTAATCAGTAACTAACGCAAACTTCTGGAACTCCAAAAAATCTACCAAACTTGGACGACCTATATAATTTGTTTATTGATCAGCAGCAATTGGAATCAGTATTTTATCACGTTCTGGTGATTTTTAACAATTCGGCCACTGAACACAAAGTTTCTGGAAATTACAGCAAGATCAAATAACTATCATCCAAGAAGATCCAATAGGTCTAACTTGGCACAAACACTAACTAAAACACAAAACCACATCCAAACAGAAGGTAGGTGGGTTATTTATTCCCTAACAGAAGACAAACACAAAAAAACTAAAAATAAAATTGGGTTGCCTCCCAACAAGCGCTATCGTTTAACGCCCCTAGCTAGGCATAAAAGCGAGGATAGATCTAGGTATTGTCATCTTTGGTAGGCAATCCATAAGTGGCTCTCATGATAGTTTCATATGGCAATTTTATTTTCTTTCTTGGAAAGCGTTCCATGCCCTTTTTAATGGAAATTGAAATCTAATATTCCCTTCCTTCATATCAATAGTCGCACCAACTGTTCTAAGGAAAGGTCTACCAAGAATAGTAGGGCAAGAAGGATTGCAATCTATATCAAGAACAATGAAATCTACGGGCACATAATTCCTATTTGCAACAATAAAAACATCATTAATCCTTCCCATAGGTTTCTTAATCATAGAATCCGCAAGATGCAAGTTTAGAGACAATCATCAAAATCGTGGAAATCTAGCAAATCACACAAAGTTTTGGGGATAGTGGAGACACTAGCACCCAAAACACACAAAGCATAAAACTCATGATCTTTAATTTTAATTTGAATAGTTGGTTCCCACTCATCATAGAGTTTTCTAGGGATATAAACTTTCAACTCAAGTTTTCCTTCATAAGATTGCATCAAGGCATCAACAATATGTTCGGTGAAGGCTTTCTTTTGACTATAAGCATGTGGAAAATTTAGCACGGATTGCAACAAGGAAATACAATCAATTAAAGAGCAACTTTCATAATTAAATTCCTTGAAATCCAATATAGTGGGTTTAGCAACATCTAGACTTTTATTTTTTTCAATCCCACTTTCATCAATTTCATCATAAAGATCTAAATACTCCGAATTTTTTGAACGCCTTCTAGGTAGAGGAAGATCATATTCAGTTTCATCAAGATTCATATTGCAAAACAAATATTTGATAGGAGACACATCAATAACTTTTAGATCTTCATCTTGATTTTCATAGGAATTGGAAGAACACGCTTTAATAAAGGCATCTTTGGAAGGACGCATCCTAGCGGTTCTTTCCTTGCACTCATCAATGGAAATTCTCATGGATTTGAGAGACTCATTGATATCATGCTTAGGAGGAATAGATCTAAGCTTTAACGAATCAACCTCAAGATAAATTCTATCAACGTTCCTAGCCAAATCATCAACTTTAAGCAATTTCTCTTCAAGCAAAGCATTAAAATTCTTTTGTGAATTCATAAATTCTTTAACACTATTCTCAAATTCAGAGGGTATCTTATTATAATTTCCATAAGAGTTGTTGTAGGAATTCCCATAATTATTAGAAGGATTACTAGGATATGGCCTAGGATTAAAATTCCCTCTATAAGCGTTGTTACCAAAATTATTCCTACCAACAAAATTCACATCCATAGATTCATTGTTATTCTCAATCAAAGTAGCAAAGGCATATCATTAGGATCAGAAGAAACACTCTTAATAGCAAATAATTTCATAAGTTCATCCATCTTTCCACTCAAAACATTGATTTCTTCTATCGCGTGCACTTTTTTATTAGAAGATCTTTCAGTATGCCATTGAGAATAATTAACCATAATATTATCTAGGAGTTTAGTAGCATCTCCTAAAGTGATTTCCATAAAAGTGCCTCCCGCAGCCAAATCTAAAAGATTTCTAGAAACAAAATTCAATCCGGCATAAAAATTTTGTATAATCATCCATAAATTCAAACCATGAGTAGGGCAATTACGTATCATTAATTTCATTCTCTCCCAAGATTGTGCAACATGTTCATGATCAAGTTGCTTAAAGTTCATAATATCGTTTCTAAGAGAGATGATCTTAGCGGGAGGGAAATACTTAGAGATAGAAGCATCTTTGCACTTGTTCCAAGAATCAATACTATTTTTAGGCAAAGACGAAAACCAAGCTTTAGCACGATCTATAAGCGAAAAAGGAAATAGCTTCAATTTAACGACATCATTATCAACATCTTTTTTCTTTTGCATATCACATAAATCAATGAAGCTATTCAGATGAGTAGCGGCATCTTCACTAGGAAGGCCGGCAAATTGATCTTTCATAACAAGATTCAACAAAGTAGTATTGATTTCACAAGATTCAGTATTGGCAAGAGGAGCAATCGGAGTGCTAAGGAAATCATTATTGTTGGTATTGGTGAAGTCACACAATTTGGTAGTATCTTGAGCCATCGTGACAAACAATCAATCCAACACACGAGCAAACAAAAGGCAAGGCGAGAAAAAGGCAAACGGAGAAAGAGAAGGAGAAGGAGACTGGGAAAGAGAGGGCGAATAAAACGGCAAGGGTGAAGTGGGGGAGAGGAAAACGAGAGGCAAATGGCAACTAATGTAATGCGAGAGATAGGGATTGTGATGGGTACTTGGTATATTGACTTTTTGCGTAGACTCCCCGGCAACGGCGCCAGAAATGGCTCGTTGTCGGGAGTCAAATCTTGACTTGCACGAACCTCCCCGGCAACGGTGCCAGAAATTCTACTTGCTACCTCTTGAGCTTGCGTTGGATTTCCTCGAAGAGGAAAGGATGATGCAGCAGAGTAGCGTAAGTATTTCCCTCAGTTTTTGAGAACCAAGGTATCAATCCAGTAGGAGGCCACGCTCAAGTCCCTCGTACCTGCACAAAACGATAGCTACTCGCAACCAACGCGATTAGGGGTTGTCAATCCCTTCACGGTCACTTACGAGAGTGAGATCTGATAGATATAATATTTTTGGTATAGATATACAAAGTGAAAAGTAAAAGGCAAAGTAAAAAAGCAAAGCAAGATTAAAGTGATGGAGATTGATATGATGAGAACAGACCCGAGGGGCATAGGTTTCACTAGTAGCTTATCTCAAGAGCATAAGTATTCTACGGTGGGTGAACAAATTACTGTTGAGCAATTGACAGAATTGAGCATAGTTATGAGAATATCTAGGCATGATCATGTATATAGGCATCACGTCCGTGACAAGTAGACCAAAACGATTCTGCATCTACTACTATTACTCCACTCATCGACCGCTATCCAGCATGCATCTAGAGTATTAAGTTAAAAACAGAGTAACGCTTTAAGCAAGATGACATGATGTAGAGAGATAAATTCATGCAATATGAAATAAACCCCATCTTGTTATCCTCGATGGCAACGATGCAATATGTGCCTTGTTGCCCCTTCTGTCACTGGGAAAGGACACCGCAAGATCAAACCCAAAGCTAAGCACTTCTCCCATGGCAAGAAAAACCAATCTAGTAGGCTAAACCAAACTGATAATTCGAAGAGACTTGCAAAGATAACCAATCATACATAAAAGAATTCAGATAAGATTCAAATATTATTCATAGATAGACTTGATCATAAACCCACAATTCATCGGTCTCAACAAACACACCGCAAAAAGAAGAAGATTACATCGAATAGATCTCCACAAGAGAGGGGGAGAACTTTGTATTGAGATCCAAAAAGAGAGAAGAATCCATATAGCTAATAACTATGGACCCGAAGGTCTGAGGTAAACTAATCACACTTCATCGGAGAGGCTATGATGATGTAGAGGCCCTCTGTGATGACGGCCCTCTCCGGCGGAGCTCCGGAACAGGCCCCAAGATGGGATCTCATGGATACAGAAAGTTGCAGTGGTGGAATTAGGTTTTTGCTTCCGTCTCTGTTTGTTTAGGGGTACGTAGGTATATATAGGAGGAAGAAGTATGTCGGTGGAGCTTCGGTGGGCCCACGAGGGTGGGGGGCGCGCCTGGGGGTATAGGGTGCGCCCCCCTACCTCATGCCCACCTCGAAGCTTCCTTGGCGTAGGGTCCAAGTCTCCTAGGTCATATTCGGGAAGAAAATCACGTTCCAGAAAGGTTTATTCCGTTTGGACTCCATTTGATATTCCATTTCTTCAAAACACTGAAATAGGCAAAAAAACAGCAATTCTGGGCTGGGCCTCCGGTTAATAGGTTAGTCCCAAAAATAATATAAAGGTGGAAAATAAAGCTCAATATAGTCCAAAACAGTAGATAATATAGCATGGAGCAATCAAAAATTATAGATACGTTGAAGACGTATCAACAACCAAGAGCCTAAGATTGGGGATGCCCCGGAAGGCATCCCCTCTTTCGTCTTCGTTCATTGGTAACTTTACTTGGAGCTATATTTTTATTCGCCACATGATATGTGTTTTCTTGGAGCATCATTTTATTTTATTTAGTTTTGCTTGCTATTGAATAAAATACCAAGATCTGAAATTATTAAATGTTACAGAGTCATCACATAGTTGCATAATTATTCGACTACTCATTGATCTTCACCTATATCTTTCGGAGTAGTTTGTCATCTTCTCTAGTACTTCACTTATATCCTTTTAGAGCACGGTGCTGGTTTTATTTTGTAGAAATAGATGAACTCTCATGCTTCACTTATATTATTTTGAGAGTCTTAAATAGCATGGTAATTTTCTTAAATAATCCTAATATGCTAGGCATTCAAGATTTGTAAAAAAATTCCTATGAGTGTTTTGAATACTAAGAGAAGTTTGATGCTTGATGATTGTTTTGAGATATGGAGGTAATAATATCAAAGTAGTGCTAGTTGAGTAGTTGTGAATTTTAGAAATACTTGTGTTGAAGTTTGGAAGTCCCGTAGCATGCACGTATGGTAAACATTGTGTAACAAATTTGAAACATGAGGTGTTATTTGATTGTCTTCCTTATGAGTGGCGGTCGGGGACGAGCGATGGTCTTTTCCTACCAATCTATACCCCTAGGAGCATGCGCATAGTGCGGAGGTTTTTGATGACTTGTAGATTTTTGCAATAAGTATATGAGTCCTTTATGACTAATGTTGAGTCCATGGATTATACGCACTCTCACCCTTCCATCATTGCTAGCCTCTTCGGTATCGTGCATTGCCCTTTCTCACATTGAGAGTTGGTGCAAACTTCACCGGTGCACCAAACTCCATGATATGATACGATCTTTCACACATAAACCTCCTTATATCTTCCTCAAAACAGCCACCATACCTACCTATTATGGCATTTCCATAGCCATTCCGAGATATATTGGCATGCAACTTTCCACCATTATGTTTATCATGACACATTCATCACTGTCATATTGCTTAGCATGATCATGTAGTTGACATAGTATTTGTGGCAAAGCCACCGTTCATAATTCTTTCATACATGTCACTCTTGGTTCATTGCATATCCCGGTACACTGCCGGAGGCATTCATATAGAGTCATCTTTTGTTCTAGCATCGAGTTGTAATCATTGAGTTGTAAATAAATAGAAGTGTGTTGATCATCATTTTCTAGAGCATTGTCCCAAGTGAGGAATAAAAAAGGAGAAAGTCCATAAAAAAGAGAAGGCCCAAAAAAAGAGAGAGAAAGGCCATAAAAAAGAGAAGGCCCCCCAAAAAACAAAAAAAAACAAATATGAGAGAAAAAGAGAGAAGGGACAATGCTACTATCCTTTACCACACTTGTGCTTCAAAGTAGCACCATAATTTTCATGATAGAGAGTCTTTTGTTTTGTCACTTTCATATACTAGTGGGAAATTTTCATTATAGAACTTGGCTTGTATATTCCAACAATGGGCCTCCTCAAGTGCCCTAGGTCTTCGTGAGCAAGCAAGTTGGATGCACACCCACTTAGTTTCTTTTGTTGAGCTTTCATACATTTATAGCTCTAGTGCATCCGTTGCATGGCAATCCCTACTCCTTGCATTAACATCAATCGATGGGCATCTCCATAGCTCATTGATTAGCCTCATTGATGTGATACTTTCTCCTTTCTGTCTTCTCCACATAACCCCCATCATCATATTATATTCCACCCATAGTGCTATATCCATGGCTCGCGCTCATGTATTGTGTGAAGGTTTATGAGTTTGACATTACTAAAGTATGAAACAATTGCTTGGCTTCTCATCGGGGTTGTGCATGATGAGAGCATTCTTGTGTGACGAAAATGGAGAATGACTAAACTATACGATTTTGTAGGGATGAACTTTCTTTGGCCAAGTTATTTCGAGAGGACATAATTGCTTAGTAGTATGCTTGAAGTATTATTATTTTTATGTCAATATGAACTTTTATCTTGAATCTTTCGGATTTGAATATTCATGCCACAATTAAGAAGAATTACATTGAAATTATTCCAAGTAGCACTCCGCATTAAAAATTCTGTTTTTATCATTTACCTACTCGAGGACAAGCAGGAATTAAGCTTGGGGATGCTGATACGTCTCCAACGTATCTATAATTTTTGATTGCTCCATGCTATATTATCTTCTGCTTTGGATGTTTATGGGCTTTATTATACACTTTTATATTATTTTTGGGACTAACCTATTAACCAAGAGCCCAGTGCCAGTTTCTGTTTTTTCTTTGTTTTAGAGTATCGCAGAAAAGGAAAATCAAATGGAGTCCAATTGACCTGAAACTTCACGGAACTTATTTTTGGAAGGAAAGCAACCCGGGAGACTTGGAGTCCACGTCAAGGAAGCTTCGAGGAAGCCACGAGATAGGGGGCGCGCCCACCCCCATGGGCGCGCCCTCCACCCTCGTGGGCCCCTAGTGGCTCCCCTGACGTACTTCTTCCGCCTATATATCTCCATATACCCTAAAACGATCGGAGAACACAATAGATCGGGAGTTCCGCCGCCAGAAGCCTCCGTAGCCACCGAAAACCAATCTAGACCTGTTTCGGCACCCTGCCGGAGGGGGAATCCCTCTCCGGTGGCTATCTTCATCATCCCGGTGCTCTCCATGACGAGGAGGGAGTAGTTCTCCCTCGGGGCTAAGGGTATGTACCAGTAGCTATGTGTTTGATCTCTCTCTCGTGTTCTTGATTTGGCACGATCTTGATGTATCGCGAGCTTTGCTATTACAGTTGGATCTTATGTTTCTCTTCCCCCTCTACTCTCTTGTAATGGATTGAGTTTCCCCTTTGAAGTTATCTTATCGGATTGAGTCTTTAAAGATTTGAGAACACTTGATGTATGTCTTGCCGTGCGTATCTGTGGTGACAATGGGATATCACGTGATTCACTTGATGTATGTTTTGGTGATCAACTTGCGGGTTCCGCCCATGAACCTATGCATAGGGGTTGGCACACGTTTTCGTCGTGATTCTCTAGTAGAAACTTTGGGGCACTCTTTGAGGTTCTATGTGTTGGTTGAATAGATGAATCTGAGATTGTGTGATGCATATCGTATAATCATACCCATGGATACTTGAGGTGACATTGGAGTATCTAGGTGACATTAGGGATTTGGTTGATTTGTGTCTTAAGCTTTTATTCTAGTACGAACTCTAGGGCTATTTGTGACACTTATAGGAATAGCCCAACGGATTGATTGGAAAGAATAACTTTGAGGTGGTTTCGTACCCTACCATAATCTCTTCGTTCGTTCTCCGCTACTAGTGACTTTGGAGTGACTCTTTATTGCATGTTTAGGGATAGTATGTGATCCAATTATGTTATTATTATTGAGAGGACTTGCACTAGTGAAAGTATGAACCCTAGGCCTTGTTTCAACGCATTGCAATACCGTTTACGCTCACTTTTATCATTAGTTACCTTCCTGTTTTTATAATTTCTGATTACAAAAACTATTATCTACTATCCATATTGCACTTGTATCACCATCACCCCGCCGAACTAGTGCACCTATACAATTTACCATTGTATTGGGTGTGTTGGGGACACAAGAGACTCTTTGTTATTTGGTTGCAGGGTTGCTTGAGAGGGACCATCTTCATCCTACGCCTCCTACGGATTGATAAACCTTAGGTCATCCACTTGAGGGAAATTTTCTACTGTCCTATAAACCTCTGCACTTGGAGGCCCAACAACATCTACAAGAAGAAGGTTGTGTAGTAGACATCAGTTTTCTCCACACAACCTCCATCATCATATTCTATTCCACCCATAGTGCTATGTCCATGGCTCGCGCTCATATATTGCGTGAAAGTTGAAAAAGTTTGAGAATACTAAAGTATGAAACAATTGCTTGGCTTGTCATCGGGGTTGTGCATGATGGTGCATTTTGTGTGACAAAAATGAAGATGGCCAAACTATATGATTTTGTAGGGATGAGCTTTCTTTGGCTATGTTATTTTGAGAAGACATAATCGCTTGGTTCGTATGCTTGAAGTATTATTGTTTTTATGTCAATATTAAACTTTTGTCTTGAATCTTTCGGATCTGAACCTTCATGCCACAATAAAGAAAATTACATTGAAAATTATGTTAGGTAGCATTCCACATCAAAATTCTGTTTTTATCATTTACCTACTCGAGGACGAGCAGGAATTAAGCTTGGGATGCTTGATACGTCTCCAACGTATCTATAATTTTTTATTGTTCCATGCTATTATATTATCAGTTTTGGATATTTAATGGGCTTTAATATGCACTTTTATATTAATTTTCGGACTAACCTATTAACCGAAGGCCCATTGCAAATTGTTGTTTTTTGCCTATTTCAGTGTTTCGCAGAAAAGGAAATATCAAATGGAATCCAAACAGAACGAAACCTTCGCGAGGATCTTTCTTGGAACAAACGTCACCCAGGAGACTTGGAGTACAAGTCTGGAAGTCCATGAAGCTTCCACGAGGCAGGGGGCGCGCCCAGGGGGTAGGCGCGCCCCCACCCTCGTGGGCCCCACGAAGCTCCACCGACCTACTTCTTTCACCTATATATACTCTTGTACCCTGAAAACATCCAGGGGAGCCACGAAACCACTTTTCCATTGCCGCAACCTTCTGTACCCGTGAGATCCCATCTGGGGGCCTTTTCCGGCGATCTGCCGGAGGGGGATTCGATCACAGAGGGCATCTACATCAACAACATAGCCTCTCCGATGATGTGTGAGTAGTTTACCACGGACCTTCGGGTCCATAGTTATTAGCTAGATGGCTTCTTCTCTCTATTTGGTTCTCAATACAAAGTTCTTCTCGATATTCTTGGAGATCTATTCGATGTAATACTTCCTGCGGTGTGTTTGCCGAGATCCGATGAATTGTGGGTTTATGATCAAGATTATCTATGAACAATATTTGATTCCTCTCTGAATTCTTATATGCATGATTTGATATCTTTGCAAGTCTCTTCGAATTATCGGTTTAGTTTGGCCTACTAGATTGATCTTTCTTGCAATGGGAGAAGTGCTTAGTTTTGGGTTCAATCTTGCGGTGTCCTTTCCCAATGACAGCAGGGGCAGCAAGGCACGTATTGTATTGTTGCCATTGAGGATAAAAAGATGGGGTTTATATCATATTGCTTGAGTTTATCCCTCTACATCATGTCATCTTGCCTAATACGTTACTCTGTTCTTATGAACTTAATACTCTAGATGCATGCTGGATAGCGGTCGATGTGTGGAGTAATAGTAGTAGATGCAGAATCGCTTCGGTCTACTTGACACAGACGTAATGCCTATGTTCATGATAGGCCTAGATATTCTCATAACTATACGCTTTTCTATCAACTGCTTGGCAGTATTTTGTTCACCCACCGTAATATATGCTATCATGAGAGAAGCCAGTAGTGAAACCTATGCCCCCCGAGTCTACTTTGCATCATATAAGTTTCCGATCTATAATTCTGGTTTACTATTTATTTTGCAATCTTTATTTTTCAATCTATACAAAAAAATACCAAAAATATTTATCTTATTATCTTTATCAGATCTCACTTTTGCAAGTGGCCGTGAAGGGATTGACAACCCCTTTATCACGTTGGTTGCAAGGTTCTTGATTGTTTGTGCATGTACTAGGTGACTTGCGTGTAGTCTCCTACTGGATTGATACCTTGGTTCTCAAAAACTGAGGGAAATACTTATGCTACTTTGTTGCATCACCCTTTCCTCTTCAAGGGAAAACCAACGCGTGCTCAAGAGGTAGCAATCATTATCTTTATCTTAGAAGAAGTTATGCACTAAAATTCTGAACTAAGAAAGGAATGTATTATGAAATGCAGGTGGCACTGTAGGTGGAGCGCAAGGGACTAGTTCAAGTTCAGTGTCTCTTTTTCTTTTTTTAATAGGATTACTTGGAACTAAATCTTCATTTGGTGTCCCCAACTGGAATGGTGTCGAGCATGATATTAGAGCACATCATCAAAGCACACTGGTGCTCAATCCAGTGCCTTTAAGGTCAGCACCAGTTAACATGAATGGAGCACGAGTGGAACTAATAGAAGTGCAAGTTTGTGGATCAAATGTATGGCAAAGCAATGGAAGTGCTTTCTCAAATTATGGAGGTAAGATCACAGGTGAATAGTGTACTTAGAACCAAATGAGATAGACCAATGAAGGGTTGTCTTACTTGTTAGATGCGCATGATAATCCGGAGAGGGCCGACACTTCAAGTCTAAGCGCCGTTGTGGTCAAGCAAAAGAGACCTCGAGATGATTCTGCGGAACATGTTTATGGAAAGACATTACTAGAGATGATGGTCAAAACAATGTCTCTGTGGTGCAAAAAAATGGAGGTAAACCAAAAAAGGAACATACATTACTTAAATGGTAACATCGGGTAGTCCTCGATACTAATCTTTTGCTCCCCTTATTGATTGGTGTTATTCAAAATGCAGATGTCAGTGTTGGTTGCAGTGTTAGCGGGGTGAGTGCTTCTCCGAAGCGAGCACAAGGTGATTTAGGACATGAGTCTCGAGGCAA
Organism: Triticum dicoccoides; assembly: GCF_002162155.2. NCBI lineage: Eukaryota > Viridiplantae > Streptophyta > Magnoliopsida > Poales > Poaceae > Triticum > Triticum dicoccoides. The sequence continues at coordinate 626,545,210 of NC_041392.1, forward strand.
AGAGCCATGTGTTCATATTGGCATCAGTGCTTCTCCAACGCAAAACAAAGCAATATTGCACATGAGTCTGGAGGCAAAGAGCTAATCATGTACACAGCAACGCATAGTGAGTTGATTTTTTGATCTTTACCATTATCGATGATGCATTTCAAATTGCTCTCTTACATCCAGTAAAAATAAATTCAGGTAGAAGGGCTAGATTAGAACCAAACTACTTGATGATGGAGAAACATGCGTACTCAGATCTACCTCCAGCAGAAAAACCCTTTCCACTACAACAGGAGGATAGTGTTTCCTACGCGTGCTACAGCTAAAGATTTATATGATAGACTGTTATTCTCTGACTCTGCCACAACAAAAAGTAAGCACTAAAATATATTCTATTAGTTGCAGTGCTGTTATGGAGAAGTTTCATCTCTATTGTTGTTGTCCAGGTTATGGTATGTTCATATGGATCCAACCCTACTTAAAATAAGTGGATCTGAGCTCATTGAGGTCTTCCAAGAGTTTGGCATTTTTACCAGAAAGACCTACGAGTGTATCAGAAGGATGCTTGATGAAAATGATCACGGATGGTATGGAGAACAAGAGAGAAGAAGGTGGCGCAAAATCTTACTGAAGGAATGGGTGGTGAGTTTGCAAATAAAAAATGGTACAGAGTTGCTTCTAATAGCTGATATATAGTAAATGGTGTTGGAGAGGGGAGATTACATCAATAGTAAAAAGATGAGACAAATGTTTGCTGGTGGTCAGTGTGATTATGCCTTGGATACATGTCAGCTGGTATGGAAACAAAATTAATTTTTATGCAAAAATTCCATTGATAGTTGTTCAGATGCTAATTGGTATTAATATATTTGCAGATTTGGGCCATTCATGAAACAGTAGAAGGATACTGCATCATGTATGCCTTTGATATGGACCTTGAAATTCTACAAGTCTTTGACCCGAAGCGCACATGTGCTAGAATAAGAATTCTGGAGAGGCTTCATCATGATACTTGTGAGATACTACTAGATGGACTTCTACGCTGTGTTGATGCTTACTTTGAAGGCCGGGAATAGGACATATCAAGATGGAAGTTCAAATACCATGATTATGTTAATACTCCTTGCCGCACGTAAGAAATCAGTCACAAAAGCAACATTCTAGACTATAGAAAAAAGATCAGTTAAGCTAATTGAGTTATATTGTTGACAATGCAAAGAGGACACGCCAGTCTATGGATTTCACTACATCTTGTTTTTTTATGGCATGCATGTCCACGCAACATTGACAAGGTATGTAAAAAAAGAAAATTTATATATGCTTGAACTGCAGATTTTCATAGTTCTGATAATGTCTACTTCTTGTGATATTGACTTACAGGATAGCGTGGATCATCTGAGGAAAAAACTGATGTACCTTGTGCTTCAGCTGGAAAGCAATTTGGGTTATGTCGATCCTGTAAGCGACGACGAATGATGAAGACAATCAAGCATTGCAATCTAGGTGGGTAGTGTTCCTGCATGCAGGGGGAATGCTAGGTAAAAAATGTTGAGGAAATTAAGGCTTATATATAGCCATGTAATGCCAAACTCTGGTCTGTAACATATCTAGAACGATTACTATCTAGCAGAACTTATGAAGAACATGGCAAATAATCAGGGGGTTATGTAGTATGTTCCTATTTATAATTCTACTAATTTGGTTGTGTTAGAAGAATTTCGGTCATGTCATGCAATTGAATTCAGCATCAACAAATGAAATATGCTTAAGTTAAAAAAACAAGGCGTAAAAAACGATACATTTCTCAATTACCAACTGTTGGAAAAAAACTTTGAGTATTTGATGTGACTGGTTCACGCTTTAAAGAATTATAAAACCTAACTAGGTTTAATTGTGATGATACAATTTAAACAAGCATGGCATCGTAAACAAGTTTGCAACGAAAGAAAAGTGTGGGTTCATCTTGCAGAATTGGAATTGTGTAATAGTGCAATGAACTTGTTAATGCAAACATTATACCAGGTTGTGTTGTGTTCATAATCGATTAATTCAAAATGGACCGAGGTATGCAAAGAGGGATTGTGAAAATTAAATTGTAGTATGACAAATGTGCGTTACAATCTTTATTAAAATTCATAGTACATGATGTCCTTAAACATAAAATAAACAAGCGAAATCATGTGATCTGTATTTGAAGTGCTTCAGTTACTGCCTAGTGCATCCTGCAGAATTTGTGGTAGGTTTGAAATGTTGCCCATGATGACTAGGATTTGGTGAAGAAGGAATCCTCTCTCTCTAGTTATTCCATCCTATATAATTAATTTTAATCATATGAGGAGTTGTTGTGTGGGTAATGATGATCTGTAGCAAAGTAAAGAAAACATGATACATACATGTGTCAAAATTTCTTCCATAGATGCTCCCGTTAAAATGTCTTGCAACGTGAAGAGCGCAGACACCAAATTCATTCCTGAATGAAAGAATTTTGTCAGAAAAATATTAGATGACAGAACTATGTGCAGATAAGTGAGAAATGATGAAAAACAGAGTAAAACTTACTTTGGGAAAATAGATGTCGTCAAGAAAGGGAATTTATTTCTCCAGTTGGAACAATCAACATGCCATTTTTCAAAAAATAAATAAGATGCAAGCAAAAAGTGCAACATGTAATTTGTCAGCAACCATTTCATGCCTTTTCTTCAGTTGGTTGGACAACCCTGAGGTAGCATCAACGATGTAAATTGTTTTTGATAGCATGTCCCATGTGAAAATCACCCAACCTGATTCGAGTATAGCAGGCACGTGCCACTGAAACAATCAAGTAATAGGAAATCAAATTTTGGTAATGGGTGCCTGACATAGTGAGGTTGTATGAATTTCATTACCAGTCTACATTGTGATATGTTGTAAGGAACAAGTTTCCCAAAGAATTGATCCTGTACAGATTTCATCAACCGGGCCTTATCACTGGATAAAACACTAGTCTGCATGTGGATACAAAAAAACCATTAGTACAAATGAGATGAAAATGAAAGTGAAAAAACAATAAATTGGGAAAGTGGTGTCTTGCTTACGGCAAAATCTGGTTCGAGGTAGTGGCGGCATGGTGCAGAATCATGCGGGTAAAGTATTTCTTGATCAATTTGCCTAATACGACGAATTAGCAAGGAGAATAATTCATGGTCTATTATATCAGAACAAACAAGTTGGTCTGCAATCGCCTCGCATGACAAAGTGATGAACCTAGGGCGGGTGTGTGTGATACTGAATCTGTGAAGAAGACAATAAATAACTTACTTAATAACTATTAATTGGAAATGCATAAAAATGTTTAGACTTTACTAAGCAACGCACCATTCTTTGTCAGCAATTGGTAGGCGATAAATGATAGTGGCCAAACGGTCCTAGAGGGCTATTGATGGGAAGCCGGTGGTCCTACCGGGTGACCAATGACTAATGGCGTAATGAGAATGGTTGACAACAACTTTTTCTTGAGGGCGTGTGGATTCTTGACCACGAATGACCGATCCATCAGGGACAGATATGTCGTCATTGCACATGATAATTCCGCCAAAAATAGTGTCTGCCCATGATTTGATTGTATCATGCTTCGATTTGGCATGAACAACGGTGGAAGATTCAGGTTTGTGCAATGATGATGAGCCTGAGGTCAATTTTCAATGTGTAAGACATTAAAGATATATGATGAATTTATTATGAATATAGGTGTATCTGTTTGCCTGTGGTGTGAGGTATGTAATCCTTTCCTTTTGTTGGTTGAAGATGAAGTTGGACTAAAGCTGATACATTCATGGATATCCATATTATTAGCAGTGGGTAGATAAAAAGTAGGCAAATCAATATTTAGTACGTGCAAAACAAAGCATTTTTTACCTTCAGAATCATGTGTGTAGAGACGTCGATGTTTCAATCCAGAATTATTATCCGGTGTGGTAAATGTGCTATCATTGGGTCGGGGTGCCTGATTATTGGGTTGAAGCAGGCAGGGGGTTGCTCTTTTTAAGCAGTGTGTGCATCTGTTCTCCAACTTTGGAGCTATTTTGTCTAGGAATTGGGTATTCTGTTTCAATATGGAGTCTTTCACATCGGCAATCATCTTGAATGTTATGGCATTGTGCTCTTTTAGCATTATACCAACCTCAGTGTATACCTGAATACATGATATGTGAGATTACTATGGCAAGATGGAAATAAAATCACTAAAAAATCTACAGAATAGTGTATCTCACCAGATTAGGGTATATGTCCTTCATGTGAATCGAAAAGTCATTGGCAGTGCATAATCGAGGAGTGCGATAGTGTTGCGAAGAAACATTGGTTTGTGGTGTGGTATGCCAAGATGAACCAGTGCCTATGGAAGGACTGGACTGTCGGTAACACTGTGTGTGAGGCCCTGGGCTTGGATGGTTGCTGTTAGAAGGTTTATTGCGTAATCCAGGAGTTTGGGTGTCAGGTGTAGAATCCCAAATAGCTCGTTTGTAGCAAATTTCAGCAGCTGGGTGGTTCTGTCCCAATGGTTAAGTTGTGCATAAGATAAACATCTCAGACATGGTATTGGAAAAATGAGTGATAGATAACTTACTCGGACATTAGAATAATCTTCAATATACTTTGAGGGGTTGCTGCACTGGAGGATCATCCCGTGGAAAGTTGATAGTTCAAATTCAGATATCCTTGGGAGAGTATTGTGTGACGTGTTGTAAATTCCTAAGTCAACGTTATCAAGGTAGAAAACCTGGCAAAATTTGCAAAATGTTATATATATATATATATATATATATATATATATATATATATATGTACACAATTATTGATGGGTGATGGTGATTGAAAATTAGGAAGTTGACCTGAAGGAAAAGATGGCAACCTTCTAAGTGTGTAATGGTTCGGTTGTTCAGAATGTCAGCTTTTAACTTGGATATAGCTTTCAACAAATCTTTTAAAACATACTCACATCAATTGTAATCAGAAATTCTCTCTGGGTTAACTATTGCAGCCCAGTAATCAATCAGAGCAGCGTCATGCTTGGAAGTTGGTGCAAGCAAGTGTCCCATAACAAAAATAACAAGTGCCATTTTAAAACTATCTTTCTTGATAGTTGATGAGAACTTTTCAGAGAGTGGACGGCTTAAAACTTTCTTTGCTGATTTCAGAATCTGATTTCCTTTTTCAGGCATTCCGAGAGCGGCACATATGATGTTTACGGTTGTTTCTTTAGGTTGCTCCTATAGTGAAATGTCAAGTTTCCCACATAGTATACCAAAAACCTTATGAACATCAGGATCAGAAAACCTCAGGCTCCTGAGATTATCAAGAATTATAGATATGGCAATAGTGTCCACTCTATTCATGACCCATATGCTGAATTTAAGGTTAATCCTGGGAAGTGGTCTGAGCTTGGGGACATCTCCCTAGCCCATATCTTGAACAAGGAAAGCTTTGTATTCGTCAAACTTTGAGGTGACTAAATATACCTTCTGCAAAGACATTCGGGATGTTGAAGTTGGTGCGGTTGGATGGATAAGCCAGAATTTGGGGTCTTCAAGAGGGTCTGGGTCTTCGTTGGGGCATGGTTGTGGTGCAGACATGTTGATGAATCTAAAAATGATAAACGAGACACGGTGTAAGATGGTTGTTGCCATGGATGTGGTGCATCACTACAAAAAAATACACTTCCATGATGATACGTGTTTGTCACAGTAGGTCATGTTTTTTGTCATGCATGTACATCCATGACAAATTTATGACAGAATCAAGATAGTCATACATGTGCTTTTGTAGAAGTGTTGCATGACATTACCAAAATTATCATCACAGAAGTGTCCACTGCCATGACGATAAATCGCGCATCACAGAAGTGCTTTCGTCAAGGGTGACCGACACGTGGCATCCACCGTAACGGAACGCCGTTAAGCTATCGGGTCGGGTTTTGGATTCGATAACCTGTTAACAGCCTCGACCAATGGGAAATTTCCACGTGTAAAATTCTTATTGGCCGGACGAAACACGTATCAGCTCGTCAGTGGGTCAGATAGGCGCCTATGATACGTCGACACATGGCACGACCCAACAGAGGCCCATTCCTATGAAAAGGCCGGCCCGTTTGACTTGGTCAAAAGGTGGCGGGCCGGCCCATATAAAGCCTGTTAACGGCCTGTTCGCATATAGCCCATTTACAGCCCGCTAACCCAAGGCCCGTTACGCAATATCCGAATTAGGCCCAGTAGCGTCATCTGGGCCATCCAATATGATTCCAGCCCGTTTTCACTTCTGGCCCATATATGGCCCATGACGTCTTTCGGCCCATATGAGGCCCTATGTAACTCTTGGCCTATTAACGGCCCGTGGTGAAACTGGCCTGTAATGAACAGTGTATCACTTTACACCCATTAACGACCCGTGGTGAAACTGGCCCGTAATGAACAATGTATCACTTTATACCCATTAACGGTCCGTTATTCCGTTGGGCCGTTTCCAGCCCATGTTATCTTTCGGCCTTCTCAGAGCCCATTTATTCTTGGGCTCATTTCTAGCATTCGTTTACTTACGGCCTGTTACTATCATTTTCTGCTTGTGGGCCAAATTCAGCCCATGGTTATAGTCGGCCCGTTTGTGGTCCGTTAATACGTTGGGTCGTTTTCATAGCCTCATCAAATACGGCCTATTAACAATGGCCCGTTACGGTCGGCCCATGAACGAACGATTCCAACTCTAGCCCGTTTACGGCCATAATGCGGCCTGTTATTGGCCCATGTTTGGTCAATCAATCATACGGCCCGTATAAGGCCCATTGATGATACGGCCCGTAGAAGGCCTACTGTTTCTATGGCCCGTAGAAGGCCCACTGTTTCTACAGCCCGTCGGAGGCCAAGTGTCACTACAGTAAATATTAGCCCATGGTTATTGTGCCCTAGTTTTAAAAAATAGGTTATTGCAGCCACTAGTTAACCGCGGAAAAAGAACTGCAATGACTACAAGCAAACAAATAAACAAGACAATAAGGAAATAAATAAGCAAGCAACTAATGCTAGGCTATCACGGCTATTACACATATTACATCCACTAGGCATCAAAGTTCGCCACTAGTGCAAATATAGGGAACAAAGCAGCATATCATATACACTGGCCATCAAAATTGGCCACCAGTGCAAATAAACGTGGCAGCAAAACAAGAGCATAACTGAAACAACTTCAGAAGAGCTAAAGAAACGTTATCCTGGGTATCCACCATGCTGGCAATAAGCTTAGCAAGCTGATTAGCTTTGTCCTGTTTGGCGCTAAAATCCTCCAACGCTTGCTGTTGCACCAGAAAGTATGCATCTGAATGCTCCAGGGACTTCCGCAGTCCTTCCGCTTCTTGTCGCAGCACAGCTGATCGATGTCTTTCAGCTTGTAGTTGAGACTCAAGAAACTGAACTGATTCAGACAGTGAGTTTGAATAGCTTGTGCAAGCGGTAGTGGCCAGTAACTCCAACACTAAACCAAGACAGGATGTGTCACTATCCTGAACCTTATCTACATTATTTCATTTACCGTTGTTTAATAAGGCACTCTTCCCCAATATTCTGTCAGCATTCTAAAAGAAGAAACAAGCAGACACATAACAAGTTTAGCATGTACTAGTATATGAAACTCATTTCGGTGAAGCAGTTCATTAGTAAGGTGGACAGGATTAAACTACCAAGTCTTCTATTGCCAAGTACTAGTACATAATAAAAGCATCAAACAAACATATATCTATGTCCTATGGTAGCAATGGAATCTTAAATTAGAACAGTTGTTCTTCAGGTTTAGGCACTTGTTCTACATGAACAGAGTACAGTAAGACACAAGAATATAATACTTAAAAATAGAAAATGAGCTCATAGACCTTACCACATTCTTGGTTTGGGACTAGTACAGAACAAGGCGTTCCCAGTCATCGTCTAGTAAATGTGTCTCAGGAGAACGTAAGGGAATTTGATGAGTTTCTTTGCCAGTGAAGTACGTTTTCTTCAGGTAATTCTGATACTGCCACCAAGCATTCTTGAAGATAGCAGAGGTATTAGCACAGGTTACCTCATCCTGAGTTTCCAAATCGTTTCTTCTCTATAGAGAAAAATGGGAAACTTTGTTGTATTATAACCATCATGGAGGTAGGATGTATGGGACGAAGCAAAGTAATTGCCATGAATAACATTACTTACACATAACTCCTGGACAAACACCTGCAACTGGCATTTTCCTTCATCTTTAGTATAATATTTCCAAGATGGAAAGATACACACATACGATTTAACAACATCAAATGCGATAGATGCTAAACTACGACTAGCTGGTTGTGCTTCCTCCACAGGAATAGGCGTACTAACTGGTGGAGTTGGGGTTCGCCGTGATAGTACTGGCCCTTTGGGCACTGGAGCTGCCTTACTAACTGCTCTTGTTTGGGAGCTCTGTGGTGGAGATGGTGCTGTGTCAACAGGAACTGGGTTACTATCGGCTGGGGTTGGGGTTAGATTGGGTGAAGATAGTTCTCTGTCCATCATAGTAGGGGTACAATCTGCGAGAGTTTGGGTTATGTGTGGTAAGGCTGGTTCTTGTGCATGTACAACCGGGGTGCTATCTCCACCAAGAGGTAGCACTGTTTTATTTTAAGACCGTGTTTTTAGTCCGCTAGATACTGGCATCACCCACTCCAATTCAAATGGTTGATAAACAGGAAACATAGTTGAATGTACAGACATTGTATGAGAGACAAATGCAATAGATAGTGTGGAAAAAAGAGGGCATGAAATAGTTGACATGTATATTGTTTAACTAAAAGGGATAGCATGGCATACTTTCACATATATGATGTCTATCTAAACTAGATAGCATAGCATAACATAATTCAAAGATATGATGAATAACTAAACAGGATCGCATGGCATAATTCACCTACATGTTATCTAAGTAATCAGGATCGCATCATTTAATTGACATATGTGATTTATATGCTAAACAGAGGGCATTCGATATGATGTCTGAACTAAGAACATGGTGTTGAATATTGTGTATATGATGTCTAAACTATGCAATGCAAGACACCGTATGTCATCTGTCTCTGAATCCATCTCTGAGGAGCTATCGGGACCCAACAAGAGATCTGCCTCGACAGGTAGCACTGTCTGCTCTGAAGGCCTTGTTTTCACTCCAGATTTTTCCATCTCCCACCCAAATGGCTGATTCACAGGAAGAGTAGTTTAATATGCAAACATTGTCGACAAATGGAAATGTAATGAAGAAAAGGATGGGCAAGATATCATTCAAATATATGATGCCTGGTTAAACAGGATGGCATTGCACATTTCACATATATTATGGCTGGTAAAAGACATGAGACTGCATAATTCCCATATATGATATAGAAACTAAACAGGTGGCATTACAGAACATGTCTAAACTAAGCAGATGACTTATATGATGTCAAAAGTAGGCACTGCAAGGCAACATATGCATGATATGACTAACATCATCATGCCAAGGTAGAGCAAACACCTCGGGGGTAAATAGGAGTGGTCAGCGGCGTCCGAATCCGCCTCAGAACAGATATCTTCCTCTGGATTACAATCTGGAGAGGGGTGGGGAGGGTTTGCCATTGAACCCACCATCGAGCGATGTCTGCATGACATTGTATTGCCGTGCAAAACTCTTCTCTTTTTCTCTACATGTTCAGCATGACTGTGTACAATATCTGACATGCATACGAAAAAATATGGTGAGATTATGTAAGGAGAGCATGCAGAAATTTGGAGTGATGGTAACAACCAGTGGATCGATGTTTTTCCATTGAACCAAAATAGCCCTAATGGATCGACGTGAATGTACAGTAATAAGTGATGCAACAAGTGTACAACCTCTTTGCCGTAGCTGTGTCGACCTCAGCATCATTGGGTTGGTCACTGAAGCAGTTGAGGCAGAGGTGGCTGTCGGAGGTGTGGAGGAAGATCTGAGGAATCTGTAGACGGCGTCCAGGGCACTGCTCTATTGTGACGGATCATTCTGTCGTTGGAGCAGCTCCGGTGAGCCGTATGACGTCAAGGCTAAAGCAGCACAAGACATACATCATCAATCTCAAGTGGGATTCTAATAGCATCTCCAATAGATGATGTAAAATGGATGTAAAATTAACATCACCAAAAACCACCTGACTACAACAGATGAGGTAAAAACTATTGACTCTGAACTTAACTGTCGAAACTGAAATTTACTGTGGAATCTGAATGCTACTGTCGAAACTGAACGCAATGGTAGCAGAGAGGCACTTGACATGTAGTTTAGGGAGGGCCTGCAGTTCATCTTCAACCTGCACCCCCTGAGCCGCCAGCCACCACCGGCCGAACCACCGGCCCCAGCGCCGCCTCGCCGCCCCGAAACAACTCGCCACCACCGCCCCGGCCAGCCCTCTAGGCCCCCCGCCTACCCACCCCCACCCTGAACCCTAAGATAGATAGTGGGGTACCTCTCTAGCGAGCCCCCGCCCCCGCTGCGGGTGGTTCTTCCTTAACTCCGGCGAGCCCCCAAACCCCTGAAAATCGACTGACCCAAAAGTCGATTCAGTCGACTGAAGTGTGGCTTAATTGGAGCAGAGCAGCAGCACGAGCGAGGGGGAGAGCAGCAGCAGCAGCAGCTGGGCGAGCGAGCGATCGAGCGAGAGCCGGAGCAGTACCAGCAGATCTGGCTGGTATGGACCCCACCGCCGAAGGGGCCTCGCACTGGGGAAGAGCCACCGTGGAGATGTCGCCCGCGGCGCTGGCTTCAAGGTAGCCGCTCCATGGGGGTGCGGGATGGAGCACCGTCGGCGCTGGGAGGTCGAGTTAAGGAGAAGGTGCGATCCGATGGGTGTACAACCTCTTTGGTGGCGCCGAGTAGGCCTCGGCTTCGTCCGAGGAGTCGGTGAGGATGTTGCGGTTTCGGTGGATCAGGTTAAGGCGGCACTGTGGGGATGGAGCAGCCGCGATAGACGAGTTGATCGTCGGAGCAGCTGCTTGGAGGTGGAGGATGGGGCGGCTGAACCGGCGGGACGGCGAGATGGATGACGGATCCTCATCCGGGACGCTGGACGAGGGACGTCAGCTGTTGCGGTGGACGACGTCATCGGGGAAGAGGCTCCGGCTGGGCAGCGGTGACATGGCGGACGGAGGAGGGTGGGGTTTCGCGGCTGGAGCGGAGAGGTTATGGCGCCCTGGGATTTCGAATGGCGAAAAGGGGGTGATGGGAGGGGGTGAAGCTTGACTTAGGAACGCGCTTGTCCAAAATGTAGGGTGTGTTACAAAAGTACCCCCCACCGATTTGAACTAGCGGCCCTTTCCGCTCAGGGTTAGAAGGGGAATTTCACGTGTCGGGATTTGGCAGCTGGAGGGAGTTTTCGCGCGCGTTGTAATTTCGGGATAGCAAGGCGCGGGTTGTGAAGGCGCCAGTTTTGGGAGCACGATATCTGAATTTTCGGGATATAACAAGATGCGGGTTGAATTTTAGGGACAAGCCTAACGTGTAGTAATATTGTACATGTACGTACCAAATCAATTCGCACTTCCCTCAACCAAAGAGAAAACAAAAAAATAAAACTATTCACACCACACAAAGAGAGAGTCTTGCCCCGTTTTACTATACAAATGCTATTCAAAGCTACTCCCTCCTTCCATCTATATAGGGCCTAATGCGTTTTTCGATGCTAACTTTGACCAAATATTAGAGCAATGATATATGACATGCAACTTATACAAAGCACACCGTTAAATTCGTCTGTGAAAGGTTCTTTCAATGATATAATTTTCACATTGTGCATGTCATGTACTATTAATCTTGTCAATAGTCAAAGGCGGTCTTAAAAATCTCATTACGCCCTATATAGATGGAAGGAGGGAGTATGAATCCATGTTATGTCCGATTAAATTTTTTCGCTTGCTGTATAATGCATGTAACCTACTCATACCAACATTTTAGTGCATTCCAAATGTCTATACTACCACTGCAATTCGAACTAAATTTGAATTCATTTCTCTATTTCAATAAGAATCTACAATCATGATTGTTGCCAACTTCAACCATTATAGTTTCCTTGCTATCCGCCAGATATAAATCAGACGGCCTATAATGCAGGATGGCAGGCACACCATCATCAACAACTCCGTTTTTTATAAGAGTAGAGATAAAATATATTAAATGTAGTATACCATGTTCATAACCACACCATGTGTATCACCGTTATATATATTCACACATCCGTCGGTTTCAAACACTATGATAAATTCTTCAAATATCCGAATTCGCTTTTTATAATAAAGTATATATGATCTCTATTCGTCTTTTACACCCACACAACCCTCTTATCTTTGTAGCTAGCGCTAACTTTCTCTTGTGCATGCACATGCCCGCATCCCTCTCACCCTCCCTCGGCATTCTCTAGCTCCATCGTGCAAATTCGTATTTTCACTTTAGGTCGTTCACCCATGGTGTGTGTAGGCCCCCCAGCTCCTTCTTTACAGCACACATCGATCGATATGCCTCTCTAGCCAGGTGTGCCTAGCACAAACACAAGCTTCCCCTCTTCTCTTGTCACCGTCCATGCCTCACTCCCACCACTCTTTTCATCGTTCTCGTACTCGCACACTCCTCCCCCTCGATATAGTATGCCTCTCGTACCACCTCCTACATGCATTCCTCTCTCTATCCTTCTCCTCGTGCCTCATTTGCTTCTAACACACACATGCATGTATACCGATCGATCTCCCAACATATACCTAGATCGACTTTAACTGCCCCCCATCGATCGACGTACCTCACAAGTTATGTCTCTGCTTTCTCTTACAAAGGGCGATTGATCTTCCTATGTAGTTATGTCTGCTTACCATAGCCACATCATCCCCCCTCATCATTCGTCCATGCCTCCTGACCCGTCGCTCACACGCACGTGCATAGACAACAAGCAGCCATCTCCTCTCTTATTGATATTGCAGGCGTGCCCTCCGTTTGTCTAGCAAGCCTATCCCACCATTTGTTAGAAGCAACTCCACTACCACCCCCTCCAGCACTCTAGCTCTGTCTCTCTCCCAACCTTATTCATCTCCTGCACATATGCATGGATGCCGATCGATCTCCCTTAATACATGAGGCAGATCGATCTCCTTAATACATGAGGTAGGCCTCTCTCCTCCTCCACACATATACCAGCCATTGTACCTCTATAGTTAATTGGGCCTCCCTCTTCCCCCACCACACACCGATAGTCGAGCGCTGCAGGTAGGTATACATGCCACAGAGACAAACTGCACATGTCCCGTCTCATGTTCCAGTAGGCCAGCCACTCTATATCTTTGACGTGGGCACATACAAATTCGATGGCACTCTTTATCAATCGCGCGCGCACACACACACACATCATCCCTCTCTTTGATTCTATGGACACCTCAAGCCGATGATACCTCCACTCTCTTCTCGTGGATCGCCCCCTATATATATATGTTATATCCAGGACTCTATTTCACACACATTGCATATGTTAAATTTTTTGATTGACCCCCCCCCCACAAAAAAACTCTCAAGAACCCACACACTATATCTCTCTAGGTTTGTATCTCTCTCACACAACCCCACGTAGGTGGTGTACGTATACAAGAAGAGAATAGCTGCACCGTGCACGTACTCACGCTTCATGCCCAGCCACACCCGCGCGGGTACACGGTGGAGCTCATTTCTCCGCAGAAGCTGAATTTGTTTTTGAAACATCAAGTGCCCAGAGACTCGAAAACTTATTTGCCGATTAGTGACTTGTCAGAGCGGTGGATTTTAGTTTGTACGATAATGCTGCATGATGAAGCTATATACCTAGGGTAGGGTCACGGACCTGTCCTAACTGCCCTACCCAAGGACACCTCTAGAATAAATCACCTTTCAATTGACTTGGAAGTGTTCCACTCGACAGACTCGAAGACATTCGACCAAGATCCAACCACTCGATGGCCAGGAGACCTAAAGTCACTCCGCACGCTAACGGTCGGTCATTAAGTAGCTTTTATGGTCATCATAGCACTTTATTACTAGCGTTATCAGTAACGCCCTACCTTAATGTGCATTGAACCCTTCGTAATGTGGGCTGGCCGGGGTCCTGGCGCACTCTATATAAGCCACCCCCCTCCTCCGAGTCAAGGGTTCGCACCTCTGTAACTCATACACACATAATCCAGTCGACCGCCTCCGGGCTCCGAGACGTAGGGCTTTTACTTCTTCCGAGAAGGGCGTGAACTCGTAAACCTTGCGTCCTTACAACCTCTCCATAGCTAAGACCTCGCCTCTCCATACTTACCCCCCTACATCACTGTCAGAGTTAGAACCACGACAGTTGGCGCCCACCTTGGGGCTAGGAGTCTTAGCGCCTAGTTTGAGAAGTTGCGATTTTTTCCGATCTCCTTGATCATGGTTTCGGGCGGAGCTTTGGTGGAGGGCCGCGAGATCCGTCTCAGCACGCTCACGTTCATCACTGACGACTCCGCATGGCTTCAGGAGGCTCCACTCGACATCGACGCGCTCCCCGTCCGCGGGGCGACGCACTTTCGCGCATGCGTCCGTGGTGTCCTCCTGCGGCAGCCGTCGACCCAGTATCGGTCGGCTCCCATGGCATCTCCCCGCCCTGTTTCTCGCCGGCGCAAGTGCTCCGGTCGGTCGAGGCTTCAGAGGTGGGTGAGGCATGCGGTGGCCCGCCAGTCGGCCACCCCACAAGTCGCGGCAATCAAGCCCGACGAATCCCTCTATGACCTGTTCGACCTATCGACTAGCTCCGCAAAGACCGCATTCGAATGCGACAGTAGTGACCCAGCTGCAGAGGTTCTGGTGATCGATGGGCCACACAGTCCTCCCGGTTTCCCCCGCGCTGACGAAGGCGCGAATGGGGGCGACCCGTCGCGTCCTCACGAGGAGTATCTCCCCGAGCCTCTCACGTTGTTGCAGCGGGAGGAACTTCGCCGCCGGAACATGGATGCACTCCACACTCCTATCGTTGGAGAAACCCCCGAGGCCCGAGCCATGGAGGACGCGCGCTTGGCTAACTTGGCCGAGCACACTCGACTGGAGAATCTCCAGCGAATACTCGACGGGCGAGCGCATCAATGGGCTCCGGAATCCAGTCGACGTCAACTCTTTCCGCCCCTGCAGGTATATCGTACTCCGATTCAGAATTTGGCGGCTGCGGCCCGTATAGCAGAGTCGATTTAGCCCGCCCAGTCAGAGGCTGGCAGAGGCTTGTTGCAAATCAGAGCGTTGCTCCGGGCAGCAGGAGACCAGAATTCCGCTGTTTCTCAGTCGCGGAACAGGATCCACAGTCGATCCATTGCAGCGGATACAGTCTAGTCGGCTCACAGCCCAAGATTGCCTCCGAGGCGTGAGGGACGTGGAGACCGGCGTGATCAGTACAGAAGGAATGAGCAGTATGATCACCGATTCGATCGTGATGATCAACGTCGAGTGCCAACCCCTCCCCCGAGGAGTGGGTCATATGTGCCTCGACAGCAGGTGGACAGACGCCCTCATAGTGTTGGGCGGAGAATTCCAGTCGACCCCAGGGAACCAGGCTTTGATGCGAGATCCATTCTCGTTCAAGGTTTGGTCGACAGGAATAGAGCTCACCGAGAAGGCCACGACAGAGATGCGCCTACTAGTAGCAGAGTACATGTTTCAGGGCCGGAGTGTTTCAGTCGAGCCATCAGAGCCGCTGTAATTCCTCCCAACTTCAGGTTGGCGACTGGAGTTAGTAAGTTCACCGGTGAGTCCAAGCCCGATACTTGGCTCGAAGATTACCGAGTGGCTGTCCAGATTGGCGGTGGGAACGATGAGGTAGCCATGAAGCACCTGCCTTTCATGTTAGAAGGCTCGGCCAGAGCGTGGCTGAATCAGTTAGCACCCAGCAGCATTTACACTTGGGAGGATCTCTCCCGGGTGTTTGTCACCATATTTGAAGGAACATGCAAGCGACCTGCAGGCCTTACGGAATTGCGGTCTTGCATGCAGAAACCGAATGAAACTCTGGGGGATTACATCCAGAGGTGGATCACATTGCATCACACAGTTGAAAATGTACCAGATCATCAAGCAGTTTGTGCCTTTAAAGAAGGCGTTAAGTACAGAGAATTGAATCTGAAGTTCGTTCGAACCAGAGAGATGTCTCTGAATCGGATGATGGAGATTGCCACCAAATACGCTAATGGTGAAGATGAGGATCGACTCCGGAGTGGCAAGCATAAAGCAGTCGCCCAGGAAACCGGAGGAAATTCCAGTCGGAAACAGAAGCGGAAAGCCGAGCCAGCCGCTCCTGGGGAGGCCCTGGCCGTAACCCAGGGAAAATTTAAGGGAAAACCCAAAGGACCTTGGAACCCCAAGAAAGTTAAAGACCAAGATGGAAATGATGTTTTGGATCTACCATGTCACATCCACACCAAGAAAGATGAAGAGGGTAAACTCATTTACCCAAAGCATACCACTCGACAGTGTCGGCTTCTGATCCAGCAGTTTCAGGGCAAGCAGTCCAAAGATAAGGAAAAGGAGTCGGACAAAGTTGAGGACAAGGAAGATAGTGACGATGGGTACCCCCAGGTCAATTCCACCCTGATGATTTTTGCTGATGTTGAGAGCAAAATTCGACTAAAGGTTATTAACCGTGAGGTAAATATGGTTGCTCTGGCAACACCCAATTATCTGAAGTGGTCCCGGACTGCCATCACATTCGACCAGTCTGATCACCCTACACACATTGCCACCCCTGGGAGGCAAGTTCTGGTGGTCGACCCAGTTGTCGAAGGCACTCGACTGACCAAAGTCCTGATGGATGGAGGCAGCGGTTTGAACATACTGTATGTAGAAACATTGAAAGGGATGGGCATTCTGATGTCCAGGCTCAGCACCAGTAACATGAGTTTCCATGGAGTCATTCCTGGGAAGAAAGCCGAGTCACTCGGCCAAATTGCTCTTGATGTGGTTTTCGGTGATTCCAAGAATTACCGCAAGGAAAAGTTGACATTTGAAGTTGTGGATTTCCAAAGTGCTTATCACGCTATTTTGGGCAGGCCAGCTTATGCACGCTTCATCACTTGACCATGTTATGTGTATCTCAAATTGAAGATGCCTGGTCCCAAAGGTGTGATCATTGTTACAGGCAATCGGAAGAAAGCAGAAGAGTGTTTTCAGAAAGGCTCAAAGATTGCTGACGCTCAGATGGCGGTGGTCGAGCTGCAAGAGCATCAGAAGACTGCAGATCCGAGTGAGTTGCTACGAGCTAAGAAGCCTGCTTTAGAATCAGCTTTTCAGTCGTCCGGTGAAACGAAGGCAGTTCACATTCACCCGACCGATCCAAACGCTGCTCCGACTCACATCTCAACGACGGTCGACTCCAAATAGGAAGAAGCGCTCATCCAGTTCCTCCGTGAGAACTGGGACATCTTCGCATGGAAGCCTGCTGACATGCCTGGAGTTCCCAGGGGGCTGGCTGAGCACCGTCTACGAGTTGACCCAAAATTTAAACCTGTGAAAGAACATCTTCGACGGTCTGCCGTCCAGAAGAGGAAGGCCATTGGCGAGGAGGTGGCTCGGCTCTTAGCAGCGGAGTTCATCCGAGAAATTTACCACTCTGAGTGGCTCGCCAATGTTGTCATGGTCCCCAAGAAGGACAAGTCACTTCGCATGTGCATTGATTTCAAGCATGTCAATCGGGCCTGCCCGAAAGATCCTTTTCCTCTCCCCCGCATCGACCAGATAGTCGACTCGACTGTGGGATGTGAGCGTTTGTCTTTCCTAGACGCCTATTCCGGGTACCATCAGATCCGTCTGTACGGGCCCGACGAGATCAAAACAGCTTTCATCACTCCATTCGGGTGCTTCTGTTATGTCACCATGCCATTCGGCCTCAAGAATGCTGGAGCCACGTTCATGAGGATGATTCAGAAGTGTTTGCTCACTCAAATCAGTCGGAATGTGGAGGCATACATGGATGATATTGTGGTCAAGTCACGGAAGGGTTCCGACCTGCTGCCTGACCTTGCTGAAACCTTTGCCAACCTCAGGAGGTATGATATCAAGCTCAATCCGTCAAAGTGCACGTTCGAAGTTCCAGGTGGGAAGTTACTCGGTTTTCTCATTTCTGAACGGAGAATCGACGCCAATCCTGAAAAAATTGGTACTATACTCCGGATGAAACGTCCTGTGCGTGTGCATAACGTCCAGAAGCTTACAGGATGCTTGGCCGCTTTAAGTCGATTCATCTCTCGCCTCGGTGAAAAGGCATTGCCTCTTTACCGACTGATGAAGAAGTCCGACAAGTTCGAGTGGACTCCAGAAGCTGATGCAGCGTTTACAGAGCTCAAAGCTCTGCTCTCCACCCAGCCGGTGCTTGCTGCCCCAATCAGCAAAGAGCCTTTGTTGATTTATATTGCAGCCACAGGATAAGTTGTCGGTACAGTACTTACGGTCGAGCGGGAAGAAGAAGGAAAGGCCTTCAAAGTTTAGCGCCCAGTATATTATGTTTCTGAAGTTTTGACTCCTTCAAAACAAAGATATCCTCATTACCAGAAGCTTGTATATGGGATTTATATGACCACGAAGAAGGTTGCACATTACTTCTCTGATCATTCCATTACAGTCGTCAGCGATGCTCCACTATCAGAGATTTTGCACAACAGAGATGCAACTGGTCGAGTGGCCAAATGGGTGATTGAACTTCTTCCCCTAGATATCAAGTTTGAGGCAAAGAAAGCTATCAAGTCCCAAGCAATTGCAGATTTCGTCGCCGAGTGGATCGAACAGCAACTTCCGACTCAAGTTCACTCGGAGCACTGGACCATGTTCTTCGATGGATCTAAGATGCTGAATGGTTCCGGTGCTGGGGTAGTATTGGTTTCCCCCCGAGGAGATAAGCTCAGATATGTTCTCCAGATTCACTTTGATTCCTCCAATAACAAAGCAGAATATGAAGCACTTTTGTAAGGGTTGAGCATGGCCATTTCACTCGGCGTCCGTCGCCTCATGGTCTATGGCGACTCAGATTTGGTGGTTAATCAGGTGATGAAAGAATGGGACGTCAGAAGTCCAGCTATGACTGGTTATTGCAATGCAGTGAGAAAGTTAGAGAAGAAATTCGAGGGGTTAGAGCTTCATCACATCCCCCGACTGAAAAATCAAGCGGCTGATGATTTGGCAAAGATAGGCTCCAAGAGAGAAGCCATCCCCAGTAATGTGTTTTTGGAACACATCCACTCGCCATCAGTCCAAGAAGATCCTTTTACAGATGAAGCCCCGCAGCCAAAGAGTGCCACAGATCCGACTGAAGTTGAAATTCCGGCAGTGGTCGACCTAATCATGGAAGTTTTGGCAATCACCCCTGACTGGACGATACCGTACATCGCGTATATCCTGAGAAAGGAACTCCCGGAGGATGAATAAGAGGCTCGACAGATCGTCCGTCGATCCAAGGCCTTTACAGTCATAAAGGGACAGTTGTGTAGAGAAAGCGCGACTGGAGTCGGTCAGAAGTGTATAACACCAGAAGAAGGTCAGATAATCCTTGATGATATCCACTCGGGGACCTGTGGTCATCATGCGTCCTCTGGGACCATTGTGGCTAAAGCATACCGAGCGGGATTTTACTGGCCAAGAGCGAATGAAATGGCAAAAGAGATAGTCGACAAGTGTGAAGGGTGCCAGTTCTACTCCAACATGTCGCACAAGCCTGCATCAGCCCTGAAGACCATTCCACTTGTCTGGCCCTTCGCTGTTTGGGGACTGGACATGGTTGGCCCATTGAGAATAGGCAGGAGCGGTTTCACACATGTGCTTGTGGCAGTCGACAAGTTTACCAAATGGATTGAAGCTAAGCCTATCAAGAATCTTGATGCTTGCACTGCTATCAGTTTCGTCAGAGAGTTAACATTCAGATATGGAGTCCCGCATAGCATCATCACCGACAATGGGTCAAACTTTGATTCAGACAAGTTCAGAGCTTTTTGCGCCTCTCAAGGCACACGAGTCGACTACGCATCGGTCGCCCACCCCCAGTCGAATGGACAAGAAGAAAGGGCAAATGGTCTAATTTCTCAAAGGACTAAAGCCTCGGCTGATGCGTGATCTCAAGCACGCAGCAGGCGCTTGGGTCAACGAGCTTCCGTCGGTTCTGTGGGGATTGAGGACTACCCCGAATCGGTCGACTGGAAGAACTCCGTTCTTTCTGGTTTACGGAGCGGAAGCAGTCCTGCCGAGTGATCTACTTCACAATGCACCCTGAGTCGAGCTTTATACCGAAGATGAAGTAGAACACGCCCGGCAAGATGCAGTCGACCTCCTGGAAGAAGAAAGAGAAATGGCTATGATCCGATCGACCATTTATCAGCAAGACTTGCGTCGATTCTATGCCAGAAATGTGAAGAGTCGAGCCTTCCAAGAAGGAGATTTGGTCCTCCGAGTGGATCAATAGAAACCACACAAGCTCGCTCCTACTTGGGAAGGTCCCGTCATCGTCACCAGAGTCCTCCACAATGGAGCGTATCACCTTTACAATGTCGATCGCCAAATCGATGAGCCACGAGCTTGGAATGCAGAACTGCTCCGCCCCTTTCACACTTGAATTCTCACTCAGATGAGATGTAATAAGAAAAACTTCTGTAGTGTATTTACCAAAGACAAGAGCATTACAAATTTTCCTATAATTGTTGTTGCTTTTGTTTGCGTGTGAAATCCCCCAGTGGGTGGCTTAGCTGCGAATCCGTTTCACCTAAGTTTGTAAAAAAAAATCCTACCGAGTGGCGAGCCAGACTCCCACTCGGAGGCTTAGCTGCAGCTCAGTGCTCGCCTAAGTGTTTAAAAATCGTACCGAGTGGTGAGCTAGACTCCCACTCGGAGGCTTAGCTGCAGCCCAGTGCTCGCCTAAGTGCTTAAAAATCCTACCGAGTGGCGAGCCAGACTCCCACTCGGAGGCTTAGCTGCAGCCCAGTGCTCGCCTAAGTGTTTAAAAATCCTACCGAGTGGCGAGCCAGACTCCCACTCGGAGGCTTAGCTGTAGCTCAGTGCTCGCCTAAGTGTTTAAAAATCCTACCGAGTGGTGAGCCAGACTCCCACTCGGAGGCTTAGCTGCAGCCCAATGCTCGCCTAAGTGTTTAAAAATCCTACCGAGTGGAGAGCAAACCTCCCACTCGGAGGCTTAGCTGCAGCCCAGTGCTCGCCTAAGTATTTAAAAATCCTACCGAGTGGTGAGCAGACCTCCCACTCGGGAGGCTTAGTTGCAGCCCAGTGCTCGCCTAAGTGTTTAAAAATCCTACTGAGTGGAGAGCAAACCTCCCACTCGGAGGCTTAGCTGCAGCCCAGTGCTCGCCTAATTATTTAAAAATCCTACCGAGTGGTGAGCAGACCTCCCACTCGGGGGGCTTAGCTGCAGTCCAGTACTTGCCTAAGTTTTAAAAAATCCTACCGAGTGGAGAGCAGACCTCCCACTCGGGGGCTTAGCTGCAGTCCAGTACTCGCCTAAGTTTGAAAAAATCCTACCGAGTGGATAGCAGACCTCCCACTCGGAGGCTTAGCTGCAGTCCAGTACTCGCCTAAGTTCTCTCACTAGAAGACTTAGCTGCAGTCAAGCACTCGCCTAAGTTTGAAAAAATCCTACCAAGTGGAGAGCAATCCTCCCACTCGGGGGCTTAGCTGCAGTCCAGTACTCGCCTAAGTTCTCCCACTTAGAGACTTAGCTGCAGTCAGGCACTCGCCTAAGTTTGAAAAAATCCTACCGAGTGGAGAGAAATCCTCCCACTCGAGGGCTTAGCTGTAGTCCAGTACTCGCCTAAGTCCTCCCACTTAGAGACTTAGCTGCAGTCAGGCACTCGCCTAAGTTCGAAAAAAATCCTACCGAGTGGAGAGCAATCCTCCCACTCGGGGGCTTAGCTGCAGTCCAGTACTCGCCTAGGTTCTCTCACTAGGAGACTTAGCTGCAGTCCGGCACTCGCCTAAGTTTGAAAAAAAATCCTACCGAGTGGAGAGCGATCCTCCCACTCGGGGGCTTAGCTGCAGTTCAGTACTCGCCTAAGTACGAAACCCATCTCAATCCTCAAGGATGACGAGGGGCGGGTCGACTGCCACCTTCTCCAGGAGAGCTTCGCCACAAATACAAGACGTGGGGCGACTGCTTCCCTCTCCTTCGGAACTGCGCTGCGAGGCGAAAGTTGTCTTGAATGAAGAAGGGGTTCACTCAGCAGGAGATTCATAAAGATATTCAACGGTAAACCAAGTTCAGATAAATTCTAAAGGTTCCAGACCACAGATCGAAGTACTCAGGCATGCAGCCTGAAAAAGTTTAATGGTTACAAAAACCACTCGGCATTCCGAGGCAAATTTAAGGTGGGACATAAGAGTTTGTTCACTCCGCGGGAGGAGGGCTGGCAGGCTCGACAAACTCATCCAGGTCGACACCGTCGGCTATCCGAGTGGCTGCAGCGATGAAAGTCTCCATAAAGGTTCGGAAGTCATGCTTCTGGGTGTTGGCGACCTTGATTGCTGCCAGCTTGTCTTGTCGCACCTCCTTGCAGTGGACACGAACCAAGGATAGAGCCACATCAGCGCCACACCGAGCAGAAGACTTCTTCCACTCCTGCACTCGGTCAGGGATTCTGTTAAGTCGAGTCATTAGAGACTCGAGATCGTTTTGGAGTGTAGCCTCTGGCCAAAGTGCCAGGTCGATCCGTGACATGGCGACCTTCAGTCGAGCCAAGTAGTCCACGGCACCGTCGATGCGAGATTCCAGTCGGAGCAGATTCATGGCAGTTTCATCTTTCACGGGAGAGTTGATTGGATCCAAACCTGGTTCGATCCGCCCAGTCTCCTCTTCAAAGTTCTGGCAAAACTCTGCATTCACGATCCAAGGATAAGTCAATTTTCATACACTGAGTCGACACAAAAAAAACAGCAGTCGGAACTGAATGTGCACCTTCAAGCTTGATGTACAACTTCTTGGCGAGGCTCCTCAAGTAGCTCTCCAGATCGTCCCTCCTGCGAGCGATGCCTTCCATCTTTTCGTTCAGGTTGAGGTTATCCTTCTTCCAACGTGTACACTCCCTGTTGGCTTCATTCAGAGCGGTCTTTAGCCTGGTATTCTCTTCTTCTAACTGGCCGACCGAAGCCAGCTTCTGTTCGGCCAGAGCAATCTTGTCGTCAGCCTCCTTACGGACAGCAGCCAAGTCCTGATCCTTCTTCGCCAGAGCTTCTCTCAGTTTTTTTGCAAAAAAATGATGATTGATTCGGAAATAGCAGAAGGGTACTCAAGCCTAAAAACTAGCCAGTCGACAAAATCGTCTTACCTGCGGCGCCGTCTCTGACCTTTTGCAGCTCTGTCCTGGCCAGCTCCAAATCAAGGTTCAGTTGAATCTGCTGCTTCTCCAAGTCAGCAAAGTGAGCTCCAAGATTGCAAGATTTCTGAAATCAAAGGGGAGAAGTTATCGTTACAGCAAAAAAACAACAAAGGCAATAAATTCTAAGACTACGGTCGACTGCCAGCAGTCCACCATAGTCTCGGGGACTACACCCAGTGGGTGCACTTAGCGTGCCCCCACCGGTTCTGATCCCACTCGACCGGACCGTCGAAGTCGAGTTCAAAAAAAAGAGAGAAAGAAAGTAGAACTCAGACTACAGTCGACTGCCAGCAGTCCACCATAGTCTCGGGAACTACACCCAGTGGGTGCACTTAGCGTGCCCCCACCGCCAAAGTCGAGTGGAAGAGACAAACTACCAGTTTGGTTTATACATTCGGCAAAATACAAAGACTACAGTCGACTGCTAGCAGTCCACCGTAGTCTCCACTAGTCCAAAACTTCAATCGACGCACTCAGTGGGTGTACAGACGCAAAGATTTTCAGAAAGAATCTTTAGATAGCCGACTAACCTGAACGTTGCTCTGGAGAGCCGAGCTGGCATCATAGGTGGCTTGGCTGGCGTCCCGCACCATCTTCATCTTCTCCATCATAATGCCCGCTTGGCGTATGGCTTCCCTAGCAGCATTCACCTCGTCCTCTGGGACATGATGGGTCACAAACACTGAAGGCGGGTCGACATGGGCCGAAGCAGTCGAAGAAGAAGGCAAGGCACTCGACAGGGGCTCCGCGAAGGTAACAGAACCCCGATTGACGTCACCAGTGTCCTGAACGACTGGTTCCGCCCTCGCCTACTCTTCCTCATCAAAGACCTCTTGGGATCTTCATCATCATCAGGGAGGTCAATAATGTTGGGAGCTGTGCAAAGTTCAAATTGCCAAAATCACATCACCCAATGATGCACGACGTAGTTTAATCGACCAAAGAAAGATAGTATGGCGGAAATCATACCTGGATTAGAAGTGACCGCGCCCTCCATCACCTCATCATCATCCCTGTAAGCTGAGGTCCCGGAAGTGGCAGCGCTAACAATTCCAAAGTTCGTCCAGTTAAAACAAGAAAAACAAACAGCGCGGAGCGTCGAGTGGATACAAGGAGAGACACTCACACGGAGGCGACAGGGATATCGATCTTGATCTTTGGCAGCGCCTTCCGAGTCTTCGGCTCTGCAACTTTGGGGTGCTTTGGCGCCTTCTCAGTCGGGGTTGGTGAAGAGACCTGAGGACGCTTCAAAGACTGGCCAGCCTGAGCAGTTGCCTTGTCGTGGACACTCGGCTGTTCTTGGTCAAGCTTGGATCGTCTCTATATGCGAGGAGGCGACTCGACTTCTTCCCCATCACTTGAGTCATCACTTCCACCATCCCCTTCACCATCAGAAGTCCACTCGCCACTTTCGCCACCACTCGCCTCGCCTTCCAGAGCTTGCTCTTGCTCCCCCTTGGGCATCAAATACATTTCAGTAATGCCCTGAAAGAAAGCGGGGAGAACAAAGTCAGTCGACGCAATACAGACAGCTGCGCGAGTGAATTCGGATTACAAGCAAAAACTCAGAATCAGACCTGCTTTGGTGCACGCGACTGGTTGAATGGGGGAACTCTCCTAGCTCCTCTAGGATTGTCTTTGTTCTCGGTAATGCTCGACAGCCACTTCTCCAGCGTGTCGTCATCGACCTCCTCCGGGTAGATCCGTGTGGAGTCTTCTAGACCCGAATACATCCATATCGGGTGGTCTCGGGCTTTAAGAGGCTGGATGCGCCGCTGAAGGAAGACCTCCAAGAGATCCATACCAGTGCCCCCATCACGAATGAGCTGGACCACTCGGTTGACCAACACCTTCACGTGCGCCTTCTCCTCCGGGAGCACCTTCAAAGGGGAGGGTTTTTCCACTCGGTCCATGGTAAAGGGAGGGAGGCCAGTCGATTGCCCTGGCGTCGACTGGTCTTTGTAGTAGAACCAGGTCGACTTCCATCCGCGAACTGAATCGGGAAGAATCATGGCCGGAAAGGAGCTTTTTCCCCTCGTCTGGATGCCAAGATCCCCACACATCTGGATCACTTGGGTCCTCTCATCACTCGGATTAGCCTTTTTCACTGTCTGGGAGCGACAAGTGAAAATATGCTTGAAAAGACCCCAGTGAGGTCGACAACCCAAGAAGTTCTCACACAAGGAAATGAACGCGGCAAGATAAACGATTGAGTTGGGGGTAAAATGGTGGAGTTGAGCCCCAAAAGTTCAGAAACCCTCGGAAGAAAGGATGAGGAGGCAAGGAAAACCCACGGTCGACGTGGGTGGCAAGAAGATCGCGCTCACCCTCCCGGGGTTGCGGCTCAGATTCCTTCCCCGGAAGCCGCGCTGAGTCGTAGGGGATCAGCCCTCCCTCGGCCAGGTCGTCGAGGTCTTCTTGGGAGATCCTCGAGTGGATCCAGTCGCCCTGGATCCAACCCTTTGGCAGGCCAGTCCGCGAGGAAGATCCGCCCCGGCTCGTCGCCTTCCCCTTTGACCTCGCCGTCGCCTTCTTTGCCCGCTCCAGAGCCGCTATCTTCTCCTTCACCATTGTCGCCGACGAGACGCGTGTGGCGCGGTGGCGCTGGAGCGAGAGCGAGCGCAGAGAAGAGGCGTGAGGAGGAGAAGAGATAATGGGGCGCACTGTTCGGGAGACTCCGGTCCAACGTCTTATATGAGGCCGCTTCCGAGTGGCTGACAGGTAGGCCCAGATGGCTCTGTCAAAACCCGTAACGACCGCACGAGTGATACGTGACGAAAAAGGTGGCGCGGGGATCGAGGCGGCTCCGCTCTATCTCGTCTGATTACTGCGGCCTCCCCTGTCCCGCGCGCTTCCCAAAATTCGGATCCCACTAAATCCACGGGCAGCAAATAACTTGTTAGACCAAAGATCTCCTCCGCACCGTCACTCGGAGCCTTACAAGTAAAGAAACTCACTCGGCAAAGAATTAAGAATGGATCAAGGCAACTGAAAAGGGAGTGCTGTCATCACTCAGGTCCGTTGATCCGAAACAAGATATGCTCACGGCATAGAAAACGAGTCGGAGAAGTCCTCAACTCCTTCCCCACTCAAACCTCGATCCATTCGGGGGCTAATGATGAAGCTATATACCTAGGGTAGGGTCACGGACCTGTCCTAACTGCCCTACCCAAGGACACCTCTAGAATAAATCACCTTTCAATCGACTTGGAGGTGTTCCACTCGACAGACTCGAAGACATTCGACCAAGAAGCAATTACTCAACCAAGATCCAACCACTCGACGGCCAGGAGACCTAAAGTCACTCCGCACACTAACGGTCGGTCATTAAGTAGCTTTTATGGTCATCATAGCACTTTATTACTAGCGTTATCAGTAACGCCGTACCTTAGTGTACATTGAACCCTTCGTAACGTGGGCTGGCCGGGGTCCTGGCACACTCTATATAAGCCACCCCCTCCTCTGAGACAAGGGTTCGCACCTCTGTAACTCATACACACATAATCCAGTCGACCGCCTCTGGGCTCCGAGACGTAGGGCTTTTACTTCTTCCGAGAAGGGCCTGAATTCGTAAACCTTGCGTCCTTACAACCTCTCCATAGCTAAGACCTCGCCTCTCCATACTTACCCCCCTACATCACTGTCAGAGTTAGAACCATGACACGGCATCCACCTAAAGTAACAAAAGTTCTTATGTAAACTTCCTAGTAATTCCCTCTTCGTAGGTGCAACATTACTCCTAACATTTGTAATATCAGTTTGAAACTTGTAATATTGTCGTGTCCTATTCCCGCGTTTTCAAAATCCTGCGAATCAAACAGGTCCTGAGTTGGTGATGATGTTGTGCCTCCCATCTTTCACCAATAGCCATCGGATCTAGATCTGACGCATACAAACCAAGCTTCTCCATTTTTGCAAAAAGATGCCCGTACTTGTTCCCTATTTACAAACAACTCCTTGTCTCTCACAATCTAGGAGTAGAAGGCCGTGGAAAAATCTGGCGCGATGGCCGCTGCCGGAGCCGTCCACCCCCAATCTTGGTGTTCCGTGCAATGCACGGGCATCTACGCACGGGAAATTATGTCGAACAGGGCTAGTTGTAAGCAGGCTAGCTCTACATCCATGATGATAGTGACTGCAGAAGGTGAGGCTGACTATGGTATGCCGAACACGGCGCCTATACTCAGGTGTCATCTCCGGCGCAGGGTCTTGTCACTTCACTGTGAGGAGCAGCACGTAATAATTTGACCAACGGGTAGTACAGTGCTAGTACTCCTACTACTACATTGGTACTACAACTAGTACTAGTAGCACCACCGTCTGGATTTAGGAGTACTACCACGTCCACCGGCACCGAGGAACGTCTCCAGGTAGTATTCTTTGAGGCCGCCAGGGAGAGGGGCCGCTTGGACGACAGCTTCGTCTCCTTGTTCGATGAGGTCCTCGTCGGTTTCCTCGACAAGTTCACCGTCGTCAAGAAGCTTGCAGACGACTTTGACGTAAGCCTCCAGCCGACGCGCCCAGGCTCTGCGATGCCCGCCACCCTCAACGGCCACTATGGTAACAACCTCTTCGACGCACTGGTGGCCCTGCGACCGCCCGCCGTCGCGCCGGAGAATATCCACCTCGAGGCCGCGCTCGCCGCGCAGCGCCTGGCGCAGCAAGACACCATCGACATAATCACCCACGTCTACATGCAAATCGTCCACAAGGACTACTACATGCAAGAGGAGGACGATAGGACGCTGGCCTTCTTGGAGCGCAGGGTAACCTTGGATGGCACTGTTCAGAAGCACGTTGAGCTCGCCACCAACGCCGCTGCTCCTCACACGTCGGTTGGTGACCCGGTGCACTAGGGCGTGAGGATGTCGTTGAACGTTGATGGATCCGTATGTACTTTTATCTTCCCGTAAAATCCATGTAGTAGTATATGATACTACAGTAATTATCTTACCTTTGGCATCAACTTCATAATTTTCGTATGTACTCCATGCATGAACGGCACCAGAACCAAACTTCTCATTACTCTAGGCAAAATCGTTATTTTCTATCTATCGGTCGCGCCATGGAGCAGAACCAAATTTTACAAGTTACGAGTTCAAAAGGAAAAGCCTGTCGTGTTCGCGTCGCACCCCCACACGGTTGGTCTGGCACGCCGCTCAAGCGGGAATGCGTGCGGTGTTGCATTTTAACTTACAAGTGGGACCGCAGTTGAGCAAACCGACTATCGGCAAACCCCCACCCCGCCCACTGTGCGATGGCTAAGAAAATAGGAGGGAGTAGAGATGGTTGTAGCATGGACTCCAAGAAAATTGGTGTCGGATGGGACTCGTGTGGGTGGCGTGTGCCGTAGTGCTAGACGTGAATGCTACTGAGTTATGGCCCATGCCACCCCACTATATCAAGCCTATATCGAGGTACGTAGAACAAATTTCCTGCAGTCCGTGCTCAGTCCTCCTCTATCTCTCTTCTCAGCCAGCCAACGGATGCGCGGAGCCCATCGTCTGTTTGCTCACATGCGGCCCCACATGTCAGTGAAAACGCAAGAGGACCCACTGAACCTGCACATCTTTCACCTCGACGTGCTGGTGATGAAAAACAAATCCAATAAAGATCTTCGGTGGACGCTTTTGGAGTTACTCAAGAGTAGTAAGATTCTATTTAAAGTTTAACCCAAGATGCACATCTCGTGGCTTCAACTACCACTCTATTTTCTTTCATGACACGACCTGGATGCTGGATGTCCCACGTGTCGGCAAAAGGAGGAAGAACCCGACCAAATCTTCGGTTCTGCTCTCGGATGAGATTAGTGCACTTGTTGATACTCCTACTAGAATAGAGGCTAGACATGAGACTAGATGCGAGGAAGCAACGTCTACTTCTTTACACTCGAAGAAGAAAGAAGCACGCAAGATCGAGCCTCCGCAGATCAACAATGAATGCATCGAGAAGGCACTAATCCAACTTACAGGAGTAGTAAAATGTATTCTTGTGGTTCTTGTTTTCTTTGGTCTTTTTTTTCTAGTCAAAATTATCGTTGGAGTTCATGCAAAACGGAGGTCCGTTTGGGGTCGTGCGTTGGAGTTGGCCTTACAAGTGGGACCGCAGTTAAGGAAACCGACTATCGGCAAACCCCCACCTCGCCCGCCGCGTGATGGCTGAAGTTAGAGAAACGATGAGGTTGAAGAGATTGCTCTAGCACGGACTCCAAGAAATAATATGGTGTTAGATGGATGTCGTGGTGGTGGCGTGTACCGTACTCCTGGACGTGAATGCTTATTCTAGCCCATGCCACCCTACTACTCCTACTAGTATATAGTATACTAGTATCGAGGATTCGAGGTGCTGGTTACGTACAATGAACACATTAACATATGGCTAAAGTAAAAACACCCGCCCGACGCGCGAAGCATGTGAAGCTAGTAGTACAAATTTAGAGAAGCGATTCGAAAGCCATTCATAAATTTAGTAAGTTTATTACAGGAATATCATTTTATTATATACAACAGGTCATCAATCCACATCGACAATGAGGATACATTATAAATACTAAAGTTTTCACCACACAACAAATAACAAGCCATGAAATGAACTTCAACTCAACCACACCGCGACGTTGGAAACGCTTGCTTTGAACCACGAGTGATTCTCTGGGACGGGCCATCCGTTGTCGATCTGGAGACCAACGCAGGACTGATCATCCAGGCTGAAGCGGCCTACTATATTAGTACCAGGGTAGGGAACCACCCAAATGTCCGAGGTATAGACACAGTTGCTTCTCATAAATGTGTCAACAGCAGTTGGATCGCCTTTCACCATCATCGGATAGTTTTGTCCAAGGAAGAGCGAGTTTTCTCCAAGACTATCAATTTTGTGCCAGGGAGAAGGAGTTGGCGCTAGCACACTAGTATCCATCCCGAATACCATGCAACGGGTGTTGGAATAGGTCCGGAGAGTGCGACCATGGGAGACACCTACTTCCTTAGTAGTAACATCATTAGTGGGTTGTATACACACAAGAAGAGGTGATCCATCGGAATTAGTTGCCAGGCGCCACAGAGTATATCGGCGCTGCTCGTGATCATCACCATCGGCATCTCCCCCTTGGTTATAAAAATTTTCAAGTATAGGTGGTGGGATGTTCACAGGACCTTGGAAACACAAGAAGAAGGTTAATTAGTAAAGGGAAACTTGCTAACCCGCATGCATGTGGATGAAACAATTATAATTACGGTGGAAGACAAACGTACCGAAACTACGAGGATACCATGCAAAAAGAGTGCCATGAGTGGTGGCAGCAAACACAAGGCCCTCGTATTGAATTGCATCACAGTACTCATTCGTGCACAAAAACTGATTTTTGAGCAATGTCCATCGAGTCAAACCACTAAGGATGGCAACAAGCTTGTCGAAGATAGCAGCAACTTCATAGTTGTTGTAATTCCAAGAGCAGTTGGGAACTCGACAAATTGCTATCTTCTGTAGAAGACAGTCACCATGATCATATTTGAACGCGCGTACATTACCGGTGTGCTCAACCTCTGGGCAGTGTGCTGAGATTTTTGGAAGTGGAACCCGGTGACGAGTGTACACATTCACAAGTTCCCACTCGCAGTTCAATGTAAACAACCCAATCTCCATTTGTGCCTGCCCAAGCCTTGCCCTCAAGCGATGGCATCTTAACATCATACGTATCATTATCAAGCGGCATCAACTTGCACAGGGCGAGGCCTCCGTCGTGCCGGCGCCAGTCATCAGGGTCACGGCGAAGAAGATAGGGGAGATCAAACCGCTCCTTGACTCTTGGGTTCTTTGTAATGATTTTATTAGTTGAGTCGAGAGTGGGCTTGAACGAACCTGCCATGCTAGCCGAGGTGATGACATCGCACCGATCAATGAGTTCCTCCACCATGTCATCTTTCAGATCGGGGCAAGAATAACAGGGTCGTTTCCGGCCTGTTCCCTCCATGGAGAAGACGATCGAACAATGGCATAAGAAAGGGTGAAGGGCTGAAGGAAAATGGAGGAGGGAGAGGAAGAGCGTGCGACAGCAGTTCCGAATCGAGAGGGAAAGGAGAAGAGTCAGTGGACGGTTGCGAGTTTGCCACAGTTCGCGAAGAGGTGCCCCGGCCTACACGTCCGTTCGGAAATACTCCTACTACTCGCCGTCGTCTCACTAATATGTTGGAACGGGACCACATGTCAACGAAACATGGTGTGTAATTTCTCGTGCAAAATGCGATCTGGCCGCATTGGCCCGAGGTGCCGCATTAGTTATCGACCTTTATTTATTTAATGTCATGCCAATCAGTTTTGAAGCACGACTAACTAGTACTGTACGTGGAGAGGATGACAGCAGGGACCTGCCAAGGTCATGGCAGTACGCAAGCAAGTGCCTCCTTATTTTAAGCCAATAAAAAATGGCTCCTCCTAGTGGATTTCTGACATCTCGGTCCCATACCATTGTCAATGTAGTCAATAAAGGAGAGAATTGCACAACGAGCGGCTGACACCAGGGACCCAGCAGCTTGCCCAGTTATTTTTGTTTTGGGTTAATTTGATAAATGCCACTCCAAATCTGGTGTATCCAAGAAATGCCACTGCAATTTCCAAACTTTGAAAAATGCCATTTCATGCCATTTCTAGTGGCATTTTTCGAAGTCTGGAGTGGCGTTTTTCAAAGTTTGCAAAATGCAGTGGCGTTTTTCAAAGTTTGCAAAAATTGCAGTGGCATTTTTCAAAGCTTGGAAATTGCAATGGCATTTTTATGAATAGCCATAATTGGAGTGGCATTTATCTAATTTGTTTTTGAGACAGAAGCAGGGTGTCAACTGGGCTGTGCAGGACACTCTAGCGTGTCTAGACAGCCTATTCTTTTATGTTTACCACAGACCAGCCCAGTAATTTTTTTTCTTTCTGAAAATGGCTAGCCTAGTTCTTTTTTGATTTGTCAAGTAAGTCGCTTTATCAAGCCTGCTGGGCTGCAAATCTTTCAAGACAAGGAGAGCTTCATTCGGCTGGCCGAGAAAATGGCCTATCAGTAATGAGAAATGGGTTGTACATTTTTAAAACACATCAAACCGGCAATTATTTTCAAATATCTTTTTTTCATTTCGAGATTTTAAATTGCATTGATTTTTATGCGTGGACAATTTATTGGATTTTAAATTGGTATGCATTTATTTTTAAAATTAGTCTGAATGTGACTCGAAATTTCGGGATTAAAAACAGTTAAAACTGCACCGACATATGCAAAATTTTGTATAATTTTTTAACCGTGGCCACAATATGGGCTGTAATGCTAACATAAAGAATATGGGCTCCAAAAAAACCCGTAAGAATTAGCAAATGGGCTGTAAATTATTTGAAATAATGGCAGATGGGTTGTATGCAGTTTTCCATAGATTTGAGGCTTTCCACAGATGGCATGTATACTGTTGGATGTCCATCCAATGGCCGTCGTGCTTCTTCAATCTCTGCTCTTCCTGCTCCAGCCGCTCAAACAAGGCCCGGCGGGACTGCCTGCTCCCTCCTCCCCGCGGCCGGCTGTGCTGCCGCGCAGGCCTCATCGCCCCCACCGTACTCCCATCATTGGCCTAGTCATCCCTCTACTCACCCACACCTGCTGTTATTCTCCGGCGACGGCAGACGAACCAGTAAACCCTCATACAGTCGTACTCCCCTCCGCGTGGGAAACAAAAACAACAGCCGAGTCTTCCTTGCCTCCGTGTCGTTCCCTTCCTAGGCCTCGCCGTCGTCCACCGCCCTGGTGCTCTCGGCGTGGCGTGACCAGCGTGGTCAACGATCGACATGCATCTGAAGTGGACTGTACGTGGAGAGGCTGACAGCTGGGTCCACGGCCGCACGCAAGGAAATGCCTCCTTATTACGCGCAAAATAATGATTTCCTCCACCTGACATCTGGGACCCACCGAAACGGCCTCTGTATTTCGCAAAAAAACGTTACCGCCGCTGACAGCTCGGACCCACCAGCCATATCTTTGCACGCAAGGAATTGCCTGCTTATTACGCACAAAAAATGAATACTCCCCCTGCTAGCTGGGACCCAGTATAGTGGGCCTACTAAGTTGACGGGGACGAAGGGCTTTGTCAACTTAGTCAATATGCACGATTCTAGCTCGACTGATCGTATGATGTCCATCCAACGGCCGTAGTGCTTCTTCAACCTCTGGTCTTCTTGCTCCAGCCTCCCAAAGCAGCGCCGGTCGTGCCGCCTGCTCCTGCCTCCCGTGGCCGGCTGTGCTGCCGCGGAGGCCTCACCGCCCCCATACTACTCCCACCGCTGGCCAGGCCATCCCTCCACTCCACTCACCCACACCCCCTGTTATTCTACAGCGAGGGCAGCGCGGCCGAACCAGTAAACCCTCGTACTCCTCTCCGCATGGGCATCCACTGCCGCGTCTTCCCCGGCTCCGCGTCGTCCCCTTCCTAGGCCTCGTCATCGTCCACCGCCGTGGTGCTGTCGGCGTGGCGTGGTCAATGTGGTCAATGACCGAATTCCATCGGAAGAATATTGTACGTGGAGAGGCTGACAGCTAGGTCCACGGCAGCCGCAAGGAAGTGCCTCCTTATTAGGTGGAAAATAATTTTTCCTCCACCTCACAGCAGGGACCCACCAGACGCCCACCAGTATATCGCGAAAAAAATGTTTGCCCCTGACTGCTGGGACCCACCCGACGGGCCACCGTATTTCGTGAAAAAAACGTTCCCCCTGCTGTCAGCTCGGACCCACCGGAAGTGCCTCCTTATTACGCACAAAAAAATGAATACCCCCTGCTAGCTGGGACCCAGCTTAGTGGCAGACTGACTTGTGGGCCTACTAAGTTCACGGGGACGCAGGGCTTTGTCAACTTAGTCAACATGCACGATTCTAGCTCCAGTGATCGTACGATGTCCATCCAACGGCCGTAGTGCTTCTTCAATCTCTGGTCTTCTTGCTCCAGCCGCCCACACCAGTGCTGGTCGTGCCTCGTGCTCCTGCCTCCCGTGGCCGGCTGCGATGCGGCGGAGGCCTCACCGCCCCCTACTACTCCCACCCTGGCCAGGCCATCCCTCTACTCACCCACACCCCCTGTTATTCTGCAGCGACGGCAGCCTCACACTACAGCGAACCAGTGAACCCTCGTACTCCTCTACCCGTGGGCATCCACTGTCGCGTCTTTCCCGGCTCCGCGTCTTCCCCTTCCTAGGCCTCACCGTCGTCCACCGCCCTGGTGCTCTCGGCGCGGCGTGGTCAACATGGTCAAGGAACGGCTTCCATCGGACGTGGACTGTACGTGGAGAGGCTGACAGCTGGGTCCACAGCTGCAGCAAGGAAGTGCCTCCTTATTATGTGCAAAATAATTATTCCTCCACCTGACAGCGGGGACCCACCGGACGGGCCACCAGTATTTTGCGAAAAAAATCATTTCCCCCTGACTGCTGGGACCCCCCGGATGGGCCACCGTATTTCGCAAAAAAAATGTCCCCCCCCCCCGCTGTCAGCTCGGACCCACCAGAAGTGCCTCCTTATTACGCACAAAAAAATGAATACTCCCCCGGCTAGCTGAGACCCACCTTGCTCGGAGGCTGACTTGTGGGCCTACTAAGTTGACGGGGACGAAGGGCTTTGTCAACTTAGTCAATATGAATGATTCTAGCTTTAGTGACCGTATGATGTCCATCCAACGGCCGTAGTGCTTCTTCAACCTCTGGTCTTCTTGCTCCAGCCGCCCAAAGCAGCGCCGGTCGTGCCGCATGCTCCTGCCTCCCGTGGTCGGCTGTGCTGCCGCAGAGGCCTCACCGCCCCCTACTATTCCCACCGCTAGCCAGGCCTTGCGGTGATGGCAGCCTCACACCGCAGCCGAACCAGTGAACCCTCGTAGTCCTCTCTGCGCGGGCTTCCATTGCCGCGTCGTCCCCTTCCTAGGCCTCGCCGTCGTCCACCGCTGTGGTGATCTCCACGCGGCGTGCTCAACGTGGTCAAGGAACGACTTCCATAGGAAGAGTACTGTACATGGAGAGGCTGACAACTGGGTCCACGACCACAACCCAGTTTTTTTGTGATTTGCCAAGTAAGTCGCTTTATCACGCCTGTTGGGCTGCAAATCTTTCAAGACGAGGAGAGCTTTCATTCAGCTGGCCGAGAAAATGGCCCATCAGTAATGAGAAATGGGTTGTACATTTTTAAAACACATCAAACCGGCAATTAATTTCAAATATGTTTTTTTTTTCATTTCAAGATTTTAAATTACATTAATTTTTATGCGTGGAGAATTTGTTGGATTTTATATTGATATACATTTATTTTTAAAATCAGTTTGAATGTGAGTCGAAATTTCGGGATTAAAAATAGTTTGGACCGCACTGAAATATGCAAAATTTCGTGTAATTTTTTAACCGTTGCCACAATATGGGCTGTAATGCTAACAAAAAGAATATGGGCTCCAAAAAAACCTTAAGAATTAGCAAATGGGCTGTAAATTATGAGAAATAATGGCAGATGGGTTTTATGCTGTTTTCCACAGATTTGAGGCTTTCCTAAAAAAAGGTTGACGCACAAGCACTGACTGTTGGATATCCATCCAACGGCCGTCGTGCTTCTTCAATCTCTGCTCTTCCTGCTCCAGCCGCTCAAACAAGCACCGGCGGGACTGCCTGCTCCCTCCTCCTCGTGGCTGGCTGTGCTGCCACGCAGGCCTCACCGCCCGACTCTACTCCCATCGCTGGCCTAGCCATCCCTCTACTCACCCACACCTGTTGTTATTCTCCGGCGACGACAGACAAACCAGTAAACCCTCGTACAGTCATATTCCCCTCCGCGTGGGAAACAACTGCCGAGTCTTCCCTGTCTCCATGTCGTCCCCTTCCTAGGCCTCGCCGTCGTCCACCGCCCTGGTGTTCTCGGCGTGGCGTGGTCAACGTGGTCAAGGAACGACTTCCATCGGACATGGACTGTACGTGGAGAGGCTGACAGCTGGGTCCACAGCCGCAGCAAGGAAGTGTCTCTTTATTATGCGGAAAATAATGATTCCTCCACCTGACAGCTGGGACCCACCGGACGGGCCACTATATTTCGCAAAAAAAATGTTTCCCCCTGACTGCTGGGACCCACCAGCTACATCTTCGCACGCAAGGAAGTGCGTCTGGGCAAAAAAACGATTCGCCCCCTGACTGCTGGGACCCACTAGCTACATCTTCGCAGGCAAGGAAGTGCCTGACTGTCGGGACCCACCTGGTCGAAGCGTACGTAGCGTTGTCATTCTGGTCGTGAATGTGTACGTACATACTGGTCGATGTAGAGGCATGCACGTGTCATAGTAGAGGCGCGCACGTGTCGTAGTAGAGGCGCGCACGTAGCATGTACACGTACATACAGCGGCCAGGGTGCAAGAAAGAAAATACGGCCACGTATGTGTACATACGGGCGGGGTCTCGAACGCCTACTCGCGCATACATACGGCGAGGGCTCGTGTACATGGCTGGGTCGGAACGGAGAAACAGTGTCATCGTCGTGTTCATGGGGAGGCAACAGAATGCGTCGTGTTCATGGGGAGGCAACGGAATGCGACATGTTCATGGGTAGGCAAAGGAATGTGTCGTGTTCATCGGAAGGCAACGGAACGCGTGGGAGCCAACCAGCTGGGTCGGAACGGAATGCGTGGTAGTGTTCATCGGGAGGGCTTGGACGGAACAGGCGATGGAAACGAGGCCTGGCGTACCGCACAATAGAGGAAACGGACATCCTACGTTCGGAATGGGGTCTTGTTGATCGGGAGGGGTCTGGCGTACCGCAAAACGAAGGAAACGGACCTCCTACGGTCGAAACGGGGGTCCTGTTCATCGGGAGGGGTGTGGCGTACCGCAAAACGGAGGAAACAGACTTCTGTTGGAGCGCTACGGTCGAAATGGAGGTCCTGTTCATCGGGAGGGGTGTGGTGTACCGCAAAACGGGACTCCACAGGATACTGTTCATTTCCACCGTCGACCCCCTCCAGCCTCCATGAGGGAGTCCTGGATTAGGGGGTGTCCGGATAGCCGGACTATACCTTTGGCCGGACTCCTGGACTATGAAGATACAAGATTGAAGACTTCGTCCCGTGTCCGGAAGGGACTTTCCTTGGCGTCGAAGGCAAGCTTGGCGATACAGATATGTAGATCTCCTACCATTGTAACCGACTCTGTGTAACCCTAGCCCTCTCCGATGTCTATATAAACCGGAGGGTTTTAGTCCGTAGGACGAACATACAATCATACCATAGGCTAGCTTCTAGTGTTTAGCCTCCTTGATCTCGTGGTAGATCTACTCTTGTACTACCCATATCATCAATGTTAATCAAGCAGGACGTAGGGTTTTACCTCCATCAAGAGGGCCTGAACCTGGGTAAAACATCGTGTCCCCTGCCTCCTGTTACCATCCGCCTAGACGCACAGTTCGGGACCCCCTACCCGAGATATGCCAGGTTTGACACCGACATTGGTGCTTTCATTGAGAGTTCCTCTATGTCGTCACTTTTAGGCCCGATGGCTTCTCCGATCATCAACAGCGATGCGATCCAGGGTGAAACTTTTCTCCCTGGACAGATCTTTGTATTTGGCGGCTTTGCACTGCGGGCCAATTTGCTTGGCCATCTGGAGTAGATCGAAAGCTACGCCCCTGGCAATCAGGTCAGATTTGGAAGTTTGAGCTACACGGCCGACCTCCGCGGAGACTTGATAGCGCGCTGCATTGTCACGATGGGCATGATCTAGCTCTGCCACCGAACAGTGCCCTGGAGGCCACACCCGCATCAGCTCCGACCCTTAATTCAGAGCCAACTACGCCAATCGAGGATGGGTGGTTGGACACCGCCTCGGGGGCTGCAATCTCTATGGCGATCGAGCTGAACACCAGCCCTATTCTCTGCGAAGCCCGTGACTCCAAGGAGCCGGACTCCTCTCCAGGCTCCGAGCCCTCCGCGCCCCTACCGATCGAACCCGATTGGGCGCCGATCATGGAGTTCACCGCCGTGGACATCTTTCAGCACTCGCCCTTCGGCGATATTCTGAATTCACTAAAGTCTCTCTCTTTATCAGGAGAGCCCTGGCCGGGCTATGGTCAGCAAGGTTGGGATGCGGATGATGAAGAAATTCAAAGCCCACCCACCACCCACTTCATAGCCACTGTCGATGATTTAACCGACATGCTCGACTTTGACTCCGAAGACATCGACGGTATGGACGGCGATGCAGGAGACGATCAAGAACCAGCGCCTATAGGGCACTGGAAAGCAACCTCGTCGTATGATATATACATGGTGGACACCCCAAAAGAAGGCAATGGCGATGGAACAGCGGAGGATGACCCCTTCAAGAAGCAGCCTAAGTGCCGGCGTCAGCGGCGCCGCTCTAAATCCCGCCAAAGCAAAAACGGTGATTCCGGCACAGGAGATAATAACACCCCAGACAGTGCCGAAGACAACCACCTCCAGCAAGATTCAGCACAGGAGGATGGAGAAGCCAGCCCTCATGAGAGAGCGGCAGACGAGGTCGAGGAAGAAAATTATATGCCTCCCTCCGAAGACGAGGCAAGCCTCGACGACGATGAATTTGTCGTGCCGGAGGATCCCGTCGAACAAGAGCGTTTCAAACGCAGGCTTATGGCCATGGCGAGCAGCCTCAAGAAAAAAGAGCAACAGCTTAGAGCTGATCAAGATTTGCTAGCTGACAGATGGACTAAAGTCCTTGCGGCCGAAGAGTATGAACTCAAACGCCCCTGCAAGAGCTACCCAAAGTGCATGTTGCTACCCCGATTAGAGGAGGAAGCACCTAAACCTACATCACCAGCGCATGATGCGGCCGACCGGCCACCCCGTGGCCGTGATAGAGAGGCCTCTCGGCCCTCCACTCAAGCCGCACCCCAGCGCCACTCAAAAATGCCAAGGCACGGGAAAATGCGCCAGACTTGCGAGATATATTGGAGGACAAGGCAAGGCAAACAAGATCGATCTGCGGATCGCGTGGGCGCCCCACGGCACAAGACGGTAATCGTCACTCCGAATACAGTTATTCCGGCCGGGCCGAACACAGTAGACAAAGCTCGTTTGAGCTGCGTCGTGATATAGCCCAATACAGAGGTGCCGCACACCCACTATGCTTCACAGATGAAGTAATGGATCATCAAATCCCCGAGGGTTTCAAACCCGTGAACATCGAATCATACGATGGCACAACAGATCCCGCGGTATGGATCGAGGACTATCTCCTTCATATCCACATGGCCAACGGTGATGACCTACACGCCATCAAATACCTCCCACTCAAGCTTAAAGGACCAGCTCGGCATTGGCTTAACAGCTTGCCAGCAGAATTAATTGGTTGTTGGGAGGACCTGGAAGCCGCATTCCTCGACAATTTTTAGGGCACTTATGTGCGACCACCAGATGCCGATGACCTAAGCCACATAATTCAGCAGCCAGAGGAATCGGCCAGACAATTCTGGACACGGTTCCTAACCAAGAAAAATCAAATTGTTGACTGTCCGGACGCAGAGGCCCTAGCAGCCTTCAAGCATAACATCCGCGACGAGTGGCTTGCACGGCACCTAGGACAAGAAAAGCTGAAATCTATGGCAGCCCTCACGACACTTATGACCCGCTTTTGCGTGGGAGAAGACAGCTGGCTAGCTCGCAGCAATAACATGACCAAGAGCCCTGGTAATTCGGATACCAAAGACAGCAGTGGCAGGTCACGTCGCAACAAGCAAAAGCGCCGCATTAACGGCGACAATGCTGAGGATACGGCAGTTAATGCCGGATTCAGAGGCTCTAAACCCGGTCAGCGGAAAAAGCCATTCAAAAGAAATACTCCGGGCCCGTCCAGTTTGGACCGAATACTCAACCGCTCATGCCAGATACATGGCACCCCGGAAAAACCGGCCAATCACACCAACAGGGATTATTGGGTGTTCAAGCAGGCAGGCAAGTTAAATGCCGAAAGCGGAGACAAGGGGCTGCATAGCAACGACGAGGAGGAGCCCCGGCCGCCGAACAACAGTGGACAGAAAGGTTTTTCCCCTCAAGTGCGGACGGTGAACATGATATACGCAACCCACGTCCCCAAGAGGGAGCGGAAGCGTGTGCTAAGGGACGTATACGTGATGGAGCCAGTCGCCCCAAAGTTCAACCCATGGTCTTCCTGTTCGATCACTTTTGATTGAAGGGACCACCCCACTAGCATCCGTTATGGCGGATTCGCCGCATTGGTTCTAGACCCAATTATTTATGGATTTCACCTCACTAGAGTCCTTATGGACGGTGGCAGCAGCCTGAACCTGCTTTACCAGGATACAGTGCGGAAAATGGGCATCGATCCCTCGAGGATTAAACCCACTAAAACAACCTTTAAAGGCGTCATACCAGGTGTAGAGGCCAACTGTACAGGCTCAGTTACACTTGAAGTGGTCTTCGGATCTCCGGATAATTTCTGAAGCAAGGATTTAATCTTTGACATAGTCCCGTTCCGCAGTGGCTATCACGCACTGCTCGGGCGAACCGCATTTGCCAAGTTCAATGCGGTACCGCACTATGCACACCTTAAGCTCAAGATGCCAGGCCCTCGAGGAGTCATTACGGTCAATGGAAACACCGAACACTCTCTCCGAACGGAGGAGCATACGGCGGCTCTCGCAGCGGAAGTACAGAGCAGCCTCTCAAGGCAATTCCGGCCATTAAACGCCCGGACACTGCCAAGCGCGCCCGGAGCAACCCACAACAAGACCGCCTGGCACGTTCCGAGCAAGTGTAGCAATGCGGCCCCAACCCCAGCCCTTGTGAACTTGCGAAACCAGTGTTGCGTGTAGATAACTACGCTCTAGAAATACCATGGGCACAGGGGGAGGGGCACCATCACGGCACGCCCGAAACGCGGCTTAAACCGCACTAGGGGCTGTCGATTTCTTAATTTTCTCTTATTTTCAGGACTCGATTCTTCGGAAGGCTTGTCCGGCAGTACAATTGCCGCACAAACGATACAACCAGGGAAGCAGAAAGCTACGCCGCACTATGGAACTCTAAGGTGGTCTCTATAACGAGCAGTATACCTATTTCACATACCATTCCGCAGCTCGCCCCTGGAAAGGACATGTTAAATAGTCCCATCTCTTGCTTATTGCACTATTTGTATCGTTCTGCTTTGATCGCAGCTTTTTTAAATAAACAATGCATAGCTTCCGTCTATTATTGCATTACTCTTTTTTACGAATATATGTTCATTAATGACATGTTGCACCCGTACACTTTGGTACGGCCAATATGCCAGGGGCTTAAGTACCCCACAATATGGTGTGAGAAGTCCGAACACTTTCACAAGTGAGGCACCCTAAAATTATAGCATTATATGCATCGGCTCCGAATCATGTCTTGGGTCAATAGTTGGGTTTGCCCGGCTTGTTTTGGTACCTTACGTTCTGTTATATCGGCTAAGGTAGCACTAGGAGAACTACTGCAATTGTGCCCCAGTTGAGCTGGGCTAAGCACCTCAATAGAGAAAGCTAAAACTGACTGTCATGATGAGGCGAGAGCGGGTCGCTGTTCGAGAGGTTATCGAGTCCCTAAAGACTTATGTCACTTCGAGCGAGGAGTCGTCTTTGTCCGGCCTAGGCATGGATAGCGCCCGAACTCGGTCTTCCGAACACTAGGGGCTTCGCCGAAATTTAAAATTATTGAATTCTATGGCTAAGTGAGAGTGTTCAAGCATTATAGTCCGATTGCCTTGTTCGTTGTGTTGAGCGCCTCCCTCGAAGGACCCAAGAATGGGAAAAAGAGCGCTCATGTTTTCCCGAACACCCTAGCACTCGTGGCATGGGGGCAGAAACCGACGACTCGCCATCTCTCAAATTTGATAAACAGCCGCACAGAAGGTAATATTTTAAAATCAAAAGCGTTGCTTAGCGCATATGAACAAGTTTTCAGCGTACAGAATCACAAATGCGAGTTTACTCAAAAATTACATCTTTGGAGCATTCATCCGCTATAAGGCGGGCACCCTTCAGGATGCCCTCATAATACGCTTCCGGGATGCGATGCTCCTTGCCCGGCGGCGGCCCGTCCTTAACCAGCTTCTCCGCATCCATCTTGCCCCAGTGCACTTTAGCACGGCAAGTGCCCTACGGGCACCTTCGATGCAGACGGAGCGCTTGATTACTTCAAGCCGTGGAAAGGCATCCACCAGCCGCCTGACCAGCCCGAAGTAGCTCCCAGGCAGAGCCTCTCCAGGCCAAAGCCGAACTATGAGGCCCTTTATGGCCTGTTCGGTCACCTTGTGGAGCTCGACCATTTGCTTCAACTGGTCGCTCAAAGGCACCAGGTGTCCGGCCTCAGCATACTGAGACCAGAACACCTTCTCCGTCGAGCTCCCCTCCTCGGCTCGGTAGTAGGCGGCGGCATCAGACGCACTGTAGGGCAAATCTGTGAATGCTCCTGGAGAGCTCCGGACTCAGGTAAGTAACAAGTAAATCACTTTCATGTGCTTGCTTTGCATAATGAATGCCTTACCCACCGCTATCTTCTTCATCGATTCAATTTCTTGGAGGGCTTTCTAGGCTTCGGCCTTGGCAGACTTCGCGCTTTCGAGGGCTGCCGCAAGCTCGGACGCTTGCGTCTTTGAGTCAAGCTCCAAACTCTCGTGTTTTTTCATGAGAGCCTGGAGCTCTTTCTGCACCTCCTACACCCTCGCCTCCTGCTTCCCTCTCTCTGTGCGCTCTGCGGCCGCTCTGTTTTTCGGCCTCGAACAATGCTTTCTTAAAGGTTGCCACCTCGGTCGTGGCCCCTATAATAGCACATTGATCCTATCATTTTTTGCAACCACATCTTCTCTATATACTTGCGCAAGGTATTACTCACCTTCCTTCTCCTCGAGTTGCCTCTTGGCATGGCCGAGCTTGTTCTCGGACCGCGCGAGGTTTTGCTTCAGCGTATCCACCTCCGCAGTCAGTGCGGCGGAGGCCAGCAGCGAAGCTTGCATACGCATATTGACTTGATTGTGTTAGATTCCTGCGAATGTATCCTCTATTCGGCTTTTCTTTTCGAACGCCGAACAGAGCATCAGGGGCTACTGTCTATGCGGTAATATTTTTACATATTCTTTGCTTACCTCAAAGCCTATTAGAAGGCTGGCACAGGCTTCAGTCAGTCCGCTCTTGGCGGACTGAACCTTCTGGATCACCGCACTCATAATAGTGTAGTGCTCCTCGTCGATGGAGGCGCCGTTAAGCACCTCCAGCAAATTGTCCGGTGCCTCCGGTTGGACAGAGGTCACCGGCTCGGTAGGCTTGCTCCTCTTGGAAGGAGGCTGCCTACCGGAGTCCAGAACCGTTGAAGGTTCCGGCGCGGTGTCCGGCTCAAGGCCGGACTCGGAGCCCTTGGGGGTTTTATCCCCTTTGCGCCTGGAGTCTGGGAGGTCGCCTTGCGGCGCCTCCAGGACCACCTCCTCCTGGCTTGGAACCAGTTGGGACAGCACCTCGGCGTCGTCCATAGGGTGGGGGAGGTAGCGGGCGGAAGTGAATTCACGTCCAATGAATCCAGGGAGCTGCTCGACGACTCGTCGAGCCCGGCCTTGGGTGGACTGCATAGTCATATTCGGCGTAAGGAGGAGTTGTGGAAGAAAGGAACACTAGGAATTGCTCTGGTGTCCGAATACTTACGATCTCGCCAGGGGCTTGGCCCTATGCGGCCACTCCTCTTCACCGTCGTCGGTGTTGGTGGAGTAGTCTGGAGGAAGGGTTTTCCCCTTCTTGGACCCTTCGGCCTCCCCAGTTGGGGCGGCCTTCCTTTTCTTCCCTCCCCCCGCGGGAGGGGGAGAGGTCTCTTCTTCCTCCTCCTCGTCCTCATGGGAGGAGTGCGCCTCGTAGTCGTTGGATGATGAATCCGACACCTCCAGGCGCCGAGCACTCTTTTGAGTCCCTGTGGCCGCCTTCTTGGCCTTCTTCTCCG
Organism: Triticum dicoccoides; assembly: GCF_002162155.2. Lineage (NCBI taxonomy): Eukaryota > Viridiplantae > Streptophyta > Magnoliopsida > Poales > Poaceae > Triticum > Triticum dicoccoides. Next base: position 626,589,568 of record NC_041392.1, read on the forward strand.
GCACCACATAGGGTGCTGGAACCAGCAGCTTCGCCAAGCGAGCATCCGCTGGGCCTTCGGGCAAAGGAGCCGGACAGTTGATCTGTCCGGACGTCTCCTGCCAATCCTGTCAAAGGTAAGGGAGCTTAGATCCCGCATGGAGTCAAACTATGAAAAACTAATACCCTGTAAAAGGTAAATACAGCTTAACGCACTAGCGTGACGCTGCGTGCTGAATCCGCGATCCTCGGTAGCGGATGCGGGGGCCTCGGCGCCCTTGAAAAGCACCTTCTAGGCATCTTCGTACGTCCTGTCGAAGAGCCTGCTCAGAGTTCGGTGCTGCGCTGGGTCGAACTCCCACAGGTTGAAAGCCCATTGTTGACACGGGAGGATCCGGCGGATGAGCATAACCTGGACTATGTTGACAAGTTTGAGCTTCTTGTCCACCAGCGTTTGGACGCATTTTTGGAGTCCGATCAGCTCTCCTTTTTTACCCCACGACAGGCCCGTCTCTTTCCAGGAGGTGAGCCGTGTAGGGGGTCCGGATCGGAACTCGGGGGCTGCGACCCATTCAGGGTCGCGCGGCTCGGTGATGTAAAACCACCCCGATTGCCACCCCTTTAGGGACTACAGGAAGGAGCCTTCGAGCCATAGGACGTTGGGCATCTTGCCCACCATGGCGCCTCCGCATTCCGCCTGGTTGCCGTGCACCACCTTTGGCTTGACATTGAAAGTCTTGAGCCATAGGCCGAAATGGGCACGGATGCAGAGGAAAGCCTCGCACACGACGATAAACGCCGAGATGTTGAGGACAAAGTTCGGGGCCAGATCGTGGAAATCCAGGCCATAGTAGAACATGAGCCCCCGGACAAATGGGTGGAGAGGGAAACCCAGTCCGCGGAGGAAATGGGGGAGGAACACCACCCTCTCATGGGTCCTAGGGGTGGGGATGAGATGCCCCTCTTCGGGAAGCCGGTGCGCAATGTCGTTAGACAAGTATCCGGCCTTCCTCAGTTTTTTGATGTGTCCCTCCATGACGGAGGACACCATCCACTTGCCTCCCGCTCCGGACATGGCTGGAGAAGGATGAGGTGGGGTGTGCGGACTTGGGCGCTGGTGCTCGAGTGCGCGGAAATGGATAGGCAAAGGAGGAAGAAGGCGTGGATGAAAAGGTGGATCCTTATCCCCTTATATGGGCGGATGCGACTATGCGTCCCCACCAGCCTGGTAAAACTCGCTTATCTCCCAAGAGCCGTAATCAATGGCGCGGTTGGGTTACCCACGCCCGTATTGATGAGAATCCCGGAATAAGGGGACACGATATCTGCTTTGACAAGACATGCCAAGGAAACCGCCTCACTAAACGCGCTGAGGTGGGACAGTAAAACGATTCGAATAAATACTTGGCCGTGGTGTGATGTCGCGCTATGGAATACGTCAGCAGATTAGATTTGTGTAAATATTATTCTCTCTATGGCAATATGTGGAAACTTATTTTGCAGAGCTGGACACTATCCATGTGTTCAAAATCTTCTATGAAGTACTTGGAGGAGGAACCCGCCTTGCAATGCCGAAGACAATATGCGCGCCGGACTCGTCGTCATTGAAGCCTTGTTCAGGGGCTACTGAGGGAGTCCTGGATTAGGGGGTGTCCAGATAGCCGGACTATACCTTTGGCCGGACTCCTGGACTATGAAGGTACAAGATTGAAGACTTCGTCCCGTGTCCGGAAGGGACTTTCCTTGGCGTGGAAGGCAAGCTTGGCGATACGGATATGTAGATCTCCTACCATTGTAACCGACTCTGTGTAACCCTAGCCCTCTCATGTGTCTATATAAACCGGAGGGTTTTAGTCCGTAGGACGAACATACAATCATACCATAGGCTAGCTTCTAGGGTTTAGCCTCCTTGATATCGTGGTAGATCTACTCTTGTACTACCCATATCATCAATGTTAATCAAGTAGGACATAGAGTTTTACCTCCATCAAGAGGGCCCGAACCTGGGTAAAACATCGTGTCCCCTGCCTCCTGTTACCATCCGCCTAGACGCACAGTTCGGGACCCCCTACCCAAGATCCGCTGGTTTTGACATCGACACTCCATGAGCTACTGTTCATCCACCGTCGACCTCCTCCAGTTTCCACCTGCGACTGTTCATCCACGGGCTCCTGTTCATCCAGCCTCCACCGCGCGCTATTCCATTGGATACTGTTCAACCAGCCCTCTCCACGGGCTCCTGTTCAACCACCCCTCCACGGGCTACTGTTCATCCTACCCTCCACCGTCTAATGTTCATCCTGCCCTCCATGGGGTGGTCCTGCTCATCCAGCTCTCCACGAGGTCCTCTTCATCCAGCCCCAACCGGCTCGATCGATCGGGGTCCTATTCATCCAGAGGCAACACCACGGGGTCCTATTCATCCACCCCCACCGGGAACTGTTCATCCAACT
>NC_041392.1:626592394-626612186 GCF_002162155.2 Triticum dicoccoides
CAACGCTCACTGTTCATCCAGAGGCAGCATCGATCGACTTCAGTTAGCAGCAGTAGTGAAGGAATTGCTTGATCGGGTTCAGTTAACAGCCATCGATCGATCGCTCGGGTTCAGTAACGCGTAGCTTGCAGTGCAATTGCTCGGGTTCAGTTAGAGCCCAACGCCTCGCTCGGGTTCAGTTAGAGCCAACGCCTCGCACACACGCGCGTATGTGTACGAGAGAAGCGCGCATCGCTCGGCCCTAGACCTCCCACCGTAACCGGGAACTCCCCAAAATTTTCCTCGCCCTCGCTTCTACCATGGTTTTTTCCATCATGGACGGCCCAAAGAATGTCATGCAGTTGCGTCTCCGGCCCGCCCAGGATGAAAAGCCCATTTTCTGTCATGATTTTTTGTCATAGAAGTAGGAGCCCACCACATCTATGATGATACCTGGTTTTGTCACAATTATCGTCATAGAAGTGTCATATGTATGATAGAAAAAATTTAGTTCGGCCCAAAATGTCACGGATGTGTCTTTTTTTTGTAGTGCATGAAATGAAGCAAAAATTAGAAAATGTACCTGGGTTGGACGAATCTGCAAGGGAAGCTGGTTTGTAGAGAAGAGGAGATGGGATCTGGAGTAGGGGGAGGGCAGAGGAAGATGACAATGGAAGAGAGGTTACAGCATTGTACACCAGGCGCTATAAGGCCAAAAAACGTATGCAGGGAACTTATTGCCAAAAAGTTATGACATCAAATTTAATGCCTAGTAGCATGATCAGAAGCAATGAATTATTATTCTCAAATAAGATGGTCCCAAAAATAAAAAATCATATTCGTACTATGTGCAGGATCATACAAATATGAAATGTGAAAAAAATAAATGTTTGCAGATATATAATGGCTACAAAAAATCATATTAACAGTGGATGCCTGGGGGGCAATGACAGTCACTGGGCAATGATGAATCAATTTAGATTTGACAGAAAAATTAAGATTGAACAACATCTCCAAATGCAGAATGATACTATATTATAGCACCAAAATTTACACCAGAGCCTCTGTATGCCTTGATTGAAAATTTACAGAGGGAACTTCGGAGTTAGCTTAGTGGGGAAGGAGTTCACAACTAAATATTACATGAAGAGTACCAAGGGAGACTGAGTAAGCAAACTGCCTGGCATTCTAAAAACGGTAATTAGATATTAGATCTTAACCTATTACATCCTTCGAATTACATTTTGGATACAAGGATCATCATCACAGCAGCAAGAATACTGCTACCTCTTGAGCGCTGCGTTGGATTTCCCCGAAGAGGAAGGGATGATGCGGTAAAGTAGCGTAAGTATTTCCCTCAGTTTTTGAGAACCAAGGTATCAATCCAGTAGGAGGCTACGCTCGAGTCCCTCATACCTACACAAAAACAGTAGCTCAACGCAACCAACGCACTTAGGGTTGTCAATCCCTTCACGATCACTTACGAAAGTGAGATCTGATAGAGATGATAAATAATATTTTTGGTATTTTTGGTATAGAGATGCAAAGTAAATAAAGTAAAAACAAAGCAATAATGAAGTAATAGAGATTGATATGATGAGAAAGAGACCCGGGGGCCATAGGTTTCACTAGTGGCTTCTCTCAAGAGCATAAGTATTCTATGGTGGGTGAACAAATTACTGTTGAGCAATTGACAGAATTGAGCATAATTATGAAAATATCTAGGTATGATCATGTATATAGGCATCACGCCCAAGACAAGTAGACCGAAACGATTATGCATCTACTACTATTACTCCACTCATCGACCGCTATCCAGCATGCATCTAGAGTATTAAGTTAAGAATAGAGTAACGCCTGAAGCAAGATGAGATGATGTAGAGGGATAGTTTCATGCAATATGATAGAAAACCCATCTTGTTGTCCTCGATCGAAACAATACAATACGTGCCTTGTTGCCCCTTCTGTCACTAGGAAAGGACACCGCAAGATTGAACCCAAAGCTAAGCACTTCTCCCATGGCAAGAACAACCAATCTAGTAGGCCAAACCAAACTGATAATTCGAAGAGACTTTCAAAGATAACCAATCATACATAAAAGAATTCAGAGAAGATTCAAATATTATTCATAGATAGACTAGATCATAAACCCATAATTCATCGGTCTCAACAAACACACCACAAAAACAAGATTACATCGAATAGATCTCCACAAGAGAGGGGGAGAACATTGTATTGAGATCCAAAAAGAGAGAAGAAGCCATCTAGCTACTAGCTATGGACCCATAGGTCTGAAGTAAACTACTCACACTTCATCGGAGGGGCTTGGATGATGATATAGAAGCCCTCCATGATCGATGCCCCCTCCGGCGGAGCTCCGAAACAGGCCCCCAAGATGGGATCTCATGGATACAGAAAGTGGCGGCGGTGGAATTAGGTTTTTGGCTCCGTCCCCGATCGTTTGGGGTACGTGGATATGTATAGGAGGAAGAAGTACGTCGGTGGAGCTTCGAGGGGCCCACGAGGCAGGGGCGCGCCCTAGGGGGGCGCCCCTACCCTCGTGATCACCCCGTGGCTTTCTTGACGGAGGGTCCAAGTCTCCTGGATCTTATCTCATGAGAAAAAGACGTTTCCGAAGGTTTCATTCCGTTTGGACTCCGTTTGATATTCCTTTTCTTTGAAACCCTAAAACAGGCAAAAAACAACAATTCTGGGCTGGGCCTCCGGTTAATAGGTTAGTCCCAAAAATAATATAAAAGTGGAAAATAAAGCCCAATAATGTCTAAAACAGTAGATAATATAGCATGGAGCAATCAAAAATTATAGATACGTTGGAGACGTATCAAGCATCCCCAAGCTTAATTCCTGCTCGTCCTCGAGTAGGTAAATGATAAAAATAGAATTTTTGATGCGGAGTGCTACTTGGCATAATTTTAATGTAATTCTTCTTAATTGTGGTATGAATATTCAGATCCGAAAGATTCAAGACAAAAGTTCATATTGACATAAAAATGATAATACTTCAAGCATACCAACTAAGCAATTATGTCTTCTCAAAATAACATGGCCAAAGAAAGTTCATCCCTACAAAATCTTATAGTTTAGTCATGTTTCATTTTCGTCACACAAGAATGCTATCATCATGCACAACCCCGATGACAAGCCAAGCAATTGTTTCATACTTTAGTAATCTCAAGCCTATAAACTTTCACGCAATATATGAGCGCGAGCCATGTACATAGCACTATGGGTGGAATAGAATATAATGAGGGGGGTATGTGGAGAAGACAAAAGGAGGAGTAAGTCTCACATCAACGAGGCTAATCAATGGGCTATGGAGATGCCCACCGATTGATGTTAATGCAAGGAGTAGGGATTGACATGCAACGGATGCACTAGAGCTATAAATGTATGAAAGCTCAACAAAAGAAACTAGTGGGTGTGCATCCAACTTGCTTGCTCACGAAGACCTAGGGCACTTGAGGAGGCCCATTGTTGGAATATACAAGCCAAGTTCTATAATGAAAAATTCCCACTAGTACATGAAAGTGATAACATGAGAGACTCTCTATTATGAAGATCGTGGTGCTACTTTGAAGCACAAGTGTGGTAAAAGGATAGTAACATTGTCCCTTCTCTCTTTTTCTCTCATTAATTTTTTTTGGGCCTTCTCTTTTTTTATGGCCTTTCCCTTTTTTTGGCCTTATCTTTTTTTATGGCCTTTCTCGTTTTTTTATTCCTCACTTGGGACAATGTTCTAATAATGATGATCATCACACTTCTGTTTATTTACAACTCAATGATTACAACTCGGTAATAGAACAAAGATGACTCTATGTGAATGCCTCCGGCGGTGTACCGGGATATGCAATGAATCAAGAGTGACATGTATGAAAGAATTATGAACGGTGGCTTTTCCACAAATACTATGTCAACTACATGATCATGCTAAGCAATATGACAACGATGAATGTGTCATCACGAACGTAATGATGGAAAGTTGCATGGCAATATATCTCGGAATGGCTATGGAAATGCCATAATAGGTAGGTATGGTGGTGTTTTGAGGAAGATATAAGGAGGTTTATGTGTGAAAGGGCGTATCATATCACGGGGTTTGGATGCACCGGCGAAGCTTGCGCCAACTCTCAATGTGAGAAAGGGCAACGCACGATACCGAAGAGGTTAGCAAGGATGGAAGGGTGAGAGTGCGTATAATCCATGGACTCAAAATTAGTCATAAAGAACTCACATACTTATTGCAAAAATCTACAAGTCATCAAAAACCTCGGCACTACGCGCATGCTCCTAGGGGGATAGATTGGTAGGAAAAGACCATCGCCCGTGCCCGATCTCCACTCATAAGGAAGACAATCAAATAACACCTCATGTTTCAAATTTGTTGCATAACGTTTACCATACGTGCATGCTACAGGACTTGCAAACTTCAACACAAGTATTTCTCAATTTCAGAACTACTCAACTAGCATGACTTTGATATTATTACCTCCATATCTCAAAACAATCATCAAGCATCAAACTTTTCTTAGTATTCAACACACTCATAAGAAAGTTTTATTATTAATCTTGCATACCAAGCATATTAGGATTTTAGGCAAATTGCCATGCTATTAAGACTCTCAAAATAATCTAAGTGAATCATGAGAGATCAATAGTTTCTATAAAACAAATCCACCACCGTCCTCTAAAAGATATAGGTGAAGCACTAGAGCAAATCTATAAAGCTAAAAAGATATAAGTGAAGCACATAGAGTATTCTATCAAATTCCAAATCATGTATGGCTCTCTCAAAATGTGTGTACAGAAAGGATGATTGTGGTAGACTAACAAGCAAAGACTCAAATCATAAAAGATGCTCCAAGCAAAACACATATCATGTGGTGAATAAAAATATAGCTCCAAGTAAAGTTACCGATAGAAGTAGACGAAAGAGGGGATGCCTTCCGGGGCATCCCCAAGCTTTGGCTTTTAGGTGTCCTTAGATTATCTTGGCGGTGCCATGGGCATCCCCAAGCTTAGGTTCTTGCCACTTCTTGTTCCATAACCCACCAAATCTTTACCCAAAACTTGAAAACTTCACAACACAAAACTTAAAGTAGAAAATCTCATGAGCCCCGTTAGCGAAAGAAAACAAAAGGCCACTTCAAGGTACTGTAATGAACTCATTATTTATTTATATTGGTGTTATACCTACTGTATTCCAACTTCTCTATGGATTATAAACTATTTTACTAGCCATAGATTCATCAAAATAAGCAAACAACACACGAAAAACAGAATCTGTCAAAAACAGAACAGTCTGTAGTAATCTGTAGCTAGCGCAAGATATGGAACCCCAAAAATTCTAAAATAAATTTCTGGACGTGAGGAATTTATCTATTAATCATATTCAAAAATAATTAACTAAATATCACTTTTCAAATAAAAATTACAGCAGTTCTCGTGAGCGCTAAAGTTTCTGTTTTTTACAGCAAGTTCAATCAAGACTTTCCCAAAGTCTTCCCAACGGTTCTACTTGGCACAAACACTAATTAAACACAAAAAACACAACCAAAATATAGGCTAAACAATTTATTTATTAATAAACAGGAGCAAAAAGCAAGGAATAAAAATAAAATTGAATTGCCTCCCAACAAGCGCTATCGTTTAACGCCCCTAGCTAGGCATAACAAGCAAGAATAGATCTAGGTATTGCCATCTTTCATAGGCAATCCATAAGTGGCTCTCATGATAGATTCATATGTTAATTTTATTTTCTTTCTAGGAAAGTGTTCCATGACCTTTTTTAATGGAAATTGAAATATAATATTCCCTTCCTTCATATCAGTAATTGCACCAACCGTTCTAAGGAAAGGTCTACCAAGAATAATAGGGCAAGAAGGATTGCAATCTATATCAAGAACGATAAAATATACGGGCACATAGTTCCTATTTGCAACAATAAGAACATCATTAATTCTTCCCATAGGTTTCTTAATAGTGGAATCCGCAAGATGCAAGTTTAGAGAGCAATCACCAAAATCACAGAAATCTAGTAAATCACACAAAGTTTTGGGAATAGTAGAGACACTAGCACCCAAATCACACAAAGCATACAACTCATAATTTTTAATTTTAATCTTAATAGTTGGTTCCCACTCATCATAAAGTTTTCTAGGGATAGAAACTTCCAATTCAAGTTTTTCTTCATAAGATTTCATCAAGGCATCAACGATATGTTTAGTAAATGCTTTATTTTGACTATAAGCGTGAGGAGATTTTAGCACGGATTGCAACAAGGAAATTCAATCAATCAAAGAGAAATTTTTATAGTTAAATTCCTTGAAATCCATAATAGTGGGTTTAGCAACATCTAGGGTTTTAATTTCTTCAATCCCACTTTTATCAAATTTAGCATCAAGATCAACAAATTCCAAATTCTTAGAACGCCTTCTAGGTAAAGGTGGATCATATTCAGTCCCATCATTATCAAGATTCATATTGCAAAACAAAGATTTAATAGGGGACACATCAATAACTTTTAGATCTTCATCATTATTTTCATTGGAACTAGAAGAACACGCTTTTATAAAGGCATCTTTCTTAGCACGCATCCTAGCGGTTCTTTCTTTGCACTCGTCAATGGAAATTCTCATGGATTTGAGAGACTCATTGATATCATGCTTAAGTGGAATAGATCTAAGTTTCAAAGAATCAACATCACGAGCAATTCTATCAATGTTCCTAGCCAAATCATCAATCTTAAGCAATTTTTCTTTAATCATGGCATTAAAATTCTTTTGCGAAGAAATAAATTCTTTAATATTAGATTCAATATCAGAGGGCATCTTATTATAATTTCCATAAGAATTGTTGTAGGAATTACCATAATTATTAGAGGGATTACTAGGATAAGGCCTAGGATTGAAATTTCCTCTATACGCGTTGTTACCAAAATTGTTCGTACCAACAAAATTCACATCCATAGATTCATTATTATTCTCAATCAAAGTAGACAAGGGAACATCATTAGGATCAGAAGAAACACTCTTATTAGCAAATAGTTTCATAAGTTCATCCATCTTTCCACTCAAAACATTAATTTCTTCTATCGCATGCACCTTTTTAGTAGATCTTTCAGTATGCCATTGAGAATAATTAACCATAATATTATCTAGGAGTTTAGTAGCTTCTCCTAAAGTGATTTCCATAAAAGTGCCTCCCGCGGCCGAATCTAAAAGATTTCTAGAAGCAAAATTCAATCCGGCATAAAAATTCTGAACAATCATCCACAAATTTAAACCATGAGTAGGGCAATTGTGTATCATTAATTTCATTCTCTCCCAAGCTTGTGCAACATGTTCATGATCAAGTTGTTTAAAATTCATAATATTGTTTCTAAGAGAGATGATCTTAGCGGGAGGAAAATATTTAGAGATAAAAGCATCTTTGCACTTGTTCCATGAATCAATACTATTTTTAGGCAAAGACGAAAACCAAGCTTTAGCACGATCTCTAAGAAAAAAGGAAATAGCTTTAATTTAACAATATCATTATCGATATCTTTCTTATTTTGCATGTCACACAAATCAATGAAGCTATTAAGATGGGTAGCGGCATCTTCACTAGGAAGGCCGGAGAACGGATATTTCATGACAAGATTCAACAAAGCAGTATTAATTTCACAAGATTCAGCATTGGTAAGAGGAGCAATCGGAGTGCTAAGTAAATCATTATTATTGGTATTGGTGAAGTCACACAATTTAGTATTATCTTGATCCATTGCGACAAACAAGCAAACCAACACACGAGCAAACTAAAAAGCAAATGGGCAAAAAGGAAAACGGAGAAAGAGAGCAAGGATAGAGAGAGAGAGGGCGAATAAAACGGCAAGGGTGAATTGGGGGAGAGGAAAACGAGAGGCAAATGGCAAATAATGTAATGCGGCGGATAAGGATTGTGATGGGTACTTGGTATGTTGACTTTTGGGCAGACTCCCTGGCAATGGCGCCAGAAATTCTTCTTGCTACCTCTTGAGCACTGTGTTGGATTTCCCCGAATAGGAAGGGATGATGCAGCAAAGTAGCGTAAGTATTTCCCTTAGTTTTTGAGAACCAAGGTATCAATCCAGTAGGAGGCTACGCTCGAGTCCCTCGTACCTGCACAAAAACAATAGCTCAACGCAACCAACGCGCTTAGGGGTTGTCAATCCCTTCACGGTCACTTACGAAAGTGAGATCTGATAGAGATGATAAATAATAGTTTTGGTATTTTTGGTATAGAGATGCAAAGTAAATAAAGTAAAAGCAAAGTAAAAGCAAAGCAATAATAAAGTAATGGAGATTGATATGATGAGAAAGAGACCCGGGGCCATAGGTTTCACTAGTGGCTTCTCTCAAGAGCATAAGTATTCTACGGTGGGTGAACAAATTACTGTTGAGCAATTGACAGAATTGAGCATAGTTATGAGAATATCTAGGTATGATCATGTATATAGGCATCACGTCCGAGACAAGTAGACCGAAACGATTCTGCAACTACTACTATTACTCCACTCATCGAACGCTATCCAGCATGCATCTAGAGTATTAAGTTAAAAACAGAGTAACGCCTTAAGCAAGATGAGATGATGTAGAGGGATAATTTCATGCAATATGATAAAAAAAACCATCTTGTTATCCTCAATGGCAAAAATACAATACGTGCCTTGCTGCCCCTTCTGTCACTGGGAAAGGACACCGCAAGATTGAACCCAAAACTAAGCACTTCTCCCATGGCAAGAACAACCAATCTAGTAGGCCAAATCAAACTGATAATTCGAAGAGACTTGCAAAGATAACCAATCATACATAAAAGAATTCACAGAAGATTCAAATATTATTCATAGATAGACTGGATCATAAACCCACAATTCATCGGTCTCAACAAACACACCGCAAAAACAAGATTACATCGAATTGATCTCCACAAGAGAGGGGGAGAACATTGTATTGAGATCCAAAAAGAGAGAAGAAGCCATCTAGCTACTAGCTATGGACCCGTAGGTCTGAAATAAACTACTCACACTTCATCGGAGGGGCTTGGATGATGATGTAGAAGCCCTCCGTGATCGATGCCCCCTCCGCCGGAGCTCCGGAACAGGCCCCAAGATGGATCTCGTGGATACAGAAAGTTGTGGCAGTGGAATTAGGTTTTTGGCTCCGTCCCCGATCGTTTGGGGGTACGTGGATATATATAGGAGGAAGAAGTACGTCGGTGGAGCTTCGAGGGGCCCACGAGGCAGGGGGCGCACCCTAGGGGGGCGCCCCCTACCCTCGTGACCACCTCGTGGCTTTCTTGATGGAGGGTCCAAGTCTCTTGGATCTTATCTGACGAGAAAATCACGTTTCCGAAGGTTTAATTCCGTTTGGACTCCGTTTGATATTCCTTTTGTTCAAAACCCTAAAACAGGCAAAAACAGCAATTCTGGGTTGGGCCTCCGGTTAATAGGCTAGTCCCAAAAATAATATAAAAGTGGAAAATAAAGCCCAATAATGTCTAAAGTAGATAATATAGAATGGAGCAATAAAAAATTATAGATATGTTGGAGACGTATCAAGTACCAAGGGAGACGGCAAGTGCAATCTTCATGTCCGATTGAATCTCATGGAGGATCATGATGGGGGCTTGAACGGCAGGAGGAGGTGCAGGAAGAAACACATGCGACCAACGAGCACGTAGGTAGTCGATGTACTTGTTCTCCCATTTCCAAAAGTTGCAACGCTCGATCTAAAAAAATCAAATTAAGTATCAGCAAAAAAGGTGAAGAAAAAATACAGATTCTTGGAAAGATTCTTACATCGCGGAACTGGAACTTGTAGAAATGACGACCGAGATTCATGGGGGTCTCAGAGATGAACCACTGGATCACACCGAGGTTGCATCTAGGGCACCAGATGAGTGGGAGAGGAGCGATGTCTTCAGGTGCGGCCGGCAACGCAGTAGGAACGGAGGAAGACGAAGACGCCATAGACGGATCTAGAAGGGAGAGATAGCTCGAAGCAGTGGAGATCCGGAAGAACAAGAGAAAGGGGAAATGGTTGGCTGCAGTGGAGTAGATGCGGCGGTGGTGGTGGAGGTGGAGGAGGAAAATGGGGAACGGGTGCAGGAGTAAAGGTGAGAAGGAGTGGGTAGGTGGAAGATAACATTGACTGGCGATGAATGACGCGGGTGCATGTATTATACGAGGCGGTGTGGGTGCTAAATACATAAAACAAAATTGTTGTATACGCCTGTACTACGTAGGGGGGGTACAAGTATTGGACGGTGGCTGATGCTTAGCCGATGGTGGGATATGAGGGGGGGCGTAAGCGGGTTCTCCATCGTATTTTCCCATATGCATGACACTACTATAAGTTACTCCCCACTATGACCAGCCTTATCTCTCTCAACATAAAACGTTGCCATGCATGGTGTGTGGGGCCTTATTTATGGCATTCAATTATTGATTATATCATAATTATTTTGATCAGCGGTTTCAAATGGAATAATCCATTGACAAACGTACCTGTTACGACAACACGCATCTAAATGCAATCTAGTGGTGGAAAGGCAAGGAGTCTGGGCACCTAGGTGTCCCAAACGGCCGTCCTATATACCCTAAGGCCCACCTACAACAATATTTGGGATCAACTATTCCCTGGCCTAAAAGTTTTCACATTGGGGAAAGGGGGGCTCCCGAGCAACCTCCATTGTTAGCCAACAGGCGTCGCCTTTGGGACCTCGCTTCCACCGCCATGGACTCCGCGGGCCATCTCACTCCCCCTCCTCTCCACTTCATGATGGCACATGACTACTTGTGTGTCTCTCAATATGGTAGCGTCGTCACACTATCGATAAGAAACTATGGTGTTTCACTCTGCGCAATGTTATGCCATGACGATTTGGTTGTGCAGCACCACCTAACTCACGCCTCCCCTGTCTAAATCCCGCCTCACAGGAGGGCGCACACTCTCAACACAGCCACCAAGGCACTGCAGATGAGGAGGAATAGGTGACAAATCAAGATGGTGCTGGAGCAACTGGCCTAGTCCTGCCTCTCTCACACACATCCCCCTCCAAGCCTCTTGTGACCCATGTCTTTCTATATTTCTTAGGTGTTTGGCAACTCGCCAACAAGATGAGGACATTTTTATCTTTTTATTTCAATTCCTTTTGTTCAATTGTAGTTGTAGCTTCACTACTCCCTCCATTTCTAAAAGTAAGGCGTATTTTGTTTCGTTAAGACATGCATTTGACCAATAATTAATCCATAAATACAAGGTTATATGTGATACGTCTCCATCGTATCTACTTTTCCAAACACTTTTGCCCTTGTTTTGGACTCTAACTTGTATGATTTGAATGGAACTAACCCGGACCGACGTTGTTTTCAGCAGAATTGCCATGGTGTTGTTTTATGTGCAGAAAACAAATATTCTCAGAATGACCTGAAACTCCACGGAACATCTTAGAAAAAATAATAAAAAATCCTCGCCAAAGATGAAGACCAGGGGGCCCACACCCTGTCCACGAAGGTGGGGGCGCGCCCCCCTACCTCGTGGGCCCCCTGGATGCCCTCCAACGCCAACTCCAACTCTATATATTTGCTTTCGGAGAGAGAAAAATCAGAGAGAAGAAATCATCGTGTGTTACGATACGGAGCCGCCGCCAAGCCCTAAAACCTATCGGGAGGGCTGATCTGGAGTCCGTTCGGGGCTCCGGAGAGGGGGATTCATCGCCGTCGTCATCATCAACCATCCTCCAACACCAATTTCATGATGCTCACCGCCATGCGTGAGTAATTCCATTGTAGGCTTGCTGGACGGTGATGGGTTGGATGAGATTTATCATGTAATCGAGTTAGTTTTGTTAGGGTTTGGTCCCTAGTATCCATTATGTTCTGAGATTGATGCTGCTATGACTTTGCTATGCTTAATACTTGTCACTAGGGCCCGAGTGCCATGATTTCAGATCTGAACCTATTATGTTTTCATGAATATGTGTGAGTTCTTGATCCTATCTTGCAAGTCCATAGTCACCTACTATGTGTTATGATCCGGCAACCCCGAAGTGACAATAATCGGGACCACTCCCGGTGATGACCATAGTTTGAGGAGTTCATGTATTCACTATGTGCTAATGTTTTGTTCTGGTTTTCTATTAAAAGGAGGCGTTAATATCCCTTAGTTTTCAATAGGACCCCGCTGCCACGGGAGGGTAGGACAAAAATGTCATGCAAGTTCTTTTCCATAAGCACGTGTGACTATATACAGAATACATGCCTACATTACATTGATGAACTGGAGCTAGTTCTGTGTGACCCTATTTTATGACTGTTACATGATGAACCGCATTTGGCATAATTATCCATCACTGATCCGGTCCCTACGAGTTTTCCATATACTGGTTCTCGCTTATTTACTTTCCCGCTGCTACTGTTACAATCACTACAAAATACCAAAAATGTTACTTTTGATGTCTTTACTTTTGTTGTCACTACCACCACTATCATATTACTTTGCTACTAAACACTTTGCTGCAGATACTAAGTTTCCAGGTGTGGTTGAATTGACAACTCAGCTGCTAATACTTGAGAATATTCTTTGGCTCCCCTTGTGTCGAATCAATAAATTTGGGTTGAATACACTACCCTCGAAAGCTGTTGCGATTCCCTATACTTGTGGGTTATCAAGACTAATTTCTGGCGCCCTTGCCGGGGAGCATAGCTCTATTCTTTGAGCCACTTGGGATTTATATCTGCTGGACACTATGAAGAACTTGAAAGACGCTAAGACAACAATTTATCCCTCAACTACGAGGGGAGGTAAGGAACTGCCATCTAGCTCTGCACTTGATTCACCTTCTGTTATGAGTAAGCTAGCGACACCTAAACCTGCTTCTGCTATTCGTTTCGATATGTTGCATGTTATTGATGATGCCACTTCTGCTATACATGATACTTATGATGAAACTGCTTCTATGCCTGATACTACTGTGCCCCTTGGTGAATTTTTGATGAACAAATTGCTAGGGCTAGAGAAAAAGAAATTATTGAATCTGAATACAATGATGATAGTGATGATGAAAATATGCCTCTTATCCCTGAGGGTTATCTTTTTGATATGGAATCTTCTGCCACTATTTTAGCTTGCAAGGATACATATGAGCTTAAGAGGTTATTACTTAAATGGAACAAAGAATCACTTAGAGATAAAATGAAACCCGACCCTGCTTTTGCTACTTCACCTATATGTGTTCCTGATAAGGATTATGAATTCTCTGTTGATCCTGATATAATTACTTTGGTTGAATCTGATCCGTTTTATGGCTATGAATCTGAAACTGTTGTGGCACATCTTACTAAGTTAAATGATATAGCCGCCATGTTTACTAATGATGAGGGATCGCGTTACTTTTATATACTCAAAATATTTCCGTTCTCATTAAAGGGTGATGCTAAGATATGGTTTAATTCTCTTGATCCTGGTTGTGTGTGTAGTCCCCAGGATATGATTTATTATTTCTCTGCTAAATATTTCCCTGCTCATAAGAAACAAGCTGCTTTGAGGGAAATATACAACTTTGTGCAAATTAAAGAAGAGAGTCTCCCACAAGCTTGGGGGAGGCTTCTCAAGTTACTTAATGCTTTGCCTGATCATCCTCTTAAGAAACCTGAAATACTTGATATCTTTTATAATGGACTAACCGATGCTTCCAGAGATTACCTGGATAGTTGTGTTGGTTCTCTTTTCAGGGAAAGAACACCGGATGAAGCTGAAATCTTATTGAATAATATGTTGACAAATGAAAATAATTGGGCACCTCCTGAGCTAGCTCCTGCTCCAATTAATGATCCTATTCCTAAACCAACTCCGAAGAAGAGAGGTGTTCTATTTCTCAGTCCCGAAGATATGCAAGAGGCAAAGAAATCTATGAAAGAAAAAGGTATTAAAGCTGAAGACATTAAGAATTTACCTCCTATTGAAGAAATACATGGTCTTAATTCACCGCCTGTTGAAGAAACTTATGATCTCAATTCTTTATTTATTGAAGAACCTCCTGACCTCGATATCCCGACACAGGTAGTAAAGGTAAATTCTCTCTATAGATATGATAAAGCTGAAGTTCCTCCTACTAAAATTGCTAGTCAGTGCTTGGATGAGTTTGATAACTTTATGTTTAAGCAAGACGACTTCAATGCTTATTTTGGTAGACAATTAAAAGAAAATGCTTATATGATTAGACGCTTGGGTGATTATATGGCTAATATTAAAGGTAAACTTAAACTTGTTAGCAAACATGCTTCTATGGTTACCACGCAAGTAGAACAGGTGCTTAAAGCTCAAAAAGAAGTGCTTGATGAAATGAATAGTAAGAAAAATGATTATGCTGTTAGAGTGGCTACTAGAACTGGTAGAATGACTCAGGAACCTTTGTATCCTGAAGGCCACCCTAAGAGAATCGAGCAAGATTCTCAAAGAAATAATATTGATGTTCCTAGTTCTTCTAAAAAGAAGAACAAGAAAAATGATAGAACTGTGCAAACTTCTAGTGAACCTATTGCTGAACCACTTGATAATCCAAATGATATCTCTATGTCTGATGCTGAAACACAATCTAGTAATGAACATGAACCTAATGAAAATATTAATGATGATGTTCATGATGATGCTCAACCTAGTAATGATAATGATGTAGAAATTGAACCTGCTGTTGATCTTGATAACCCACAATCAAAGAATCAACATTATGAAAAAAGAGACTTTGTTGCTAGGAAACATGGTAAAGAAAGGGAACCTTGGTTTAGAAACCCATGCCTTTTCCTCCAAAACCATCCAAGAAAAAGGATGATGAGAATTTTTGAGCGCTTTGCTGAAATGATTAGGCCTATCTTTTTGCGTATGCGATTAACTGATGTGCTCAAAACAAATCCTTATGCTAAATATATGAAGGATATCATTACTAATAAAAGAAAGATATCGGAAGCTGAGATTTCCACCATGCTTGCTAATTATACTTTTAAGTGTGGAATACCAAAGAAACTTGGAGATCCCGGAGTACCTACTATACCTTGCTCCATTAAAAGAAATTATATTAAAACTGCTTTATGTGATCTTGGAGCCGGTGTTAGTGTTATGCCTCTCTCTTTATATCGTAGACTTGACTTGAATAAGTTGACACCTACTGAAATATCTTTGCAAATGGCTAATAAATCAACTGCTATACCTGTCGATATCTGTGAGGATGTGCATGTTGTGGTTGCAAACATTACTATTTTAACGGACTTTGTTATTCTTGATATTCCCGAGGATGATAGTATGTCTATTATTCTTGGAAGACCTTTTCTTAATACCGCAGGGGCTATTATTGATTGCAACAAAGGCAATGTCACTTTTCATGTTAATGGTAATGAGCATACGGTACACTTTCCGAGGAAACAACCTCAAGTTCATAGTATCAACTCCATTGGAAAAATTCCATCAATTATAATTGGAGGTTTTGAATTTCCTCTTCCTACTGTCAAAAAGAAATATGATATACTTATTATTGGGGATGTGCGTATCCCTGTTGAGGTAACTTAGTGTTATTCGAAATTTCTCCGGTTTCATGATTATGGGAATGTGTTTGTTAACAAGACTTGATCAACCTTGTTAGTGGATTCTTTTTGATGAGCATGAGATGGATGAAACTAGAAGCACAACCTTCTGTACCCTCTCTATATTTTCTGTTAATTAGTAGAAATAAAGTAAAAATAGTGTTTTCTGTCTATTTTCTGACTTATCCGTGCAATATAAAAATATCCCGAAAATAAAAGTCCTCAGAATGACATGCCAATTTAATATGATTTTTTTGGGAATATTTGAGGATTTACTGTGCAAAAATTACCGCGGGAGGAGCTGCCACCTGGCCACGAGGGTGGTGGGCGCCCCCCCCCCCCTCTAGGGCGCACCCCCTGCCTCGTGGGCCCACGGTGGCCCTCCTACACTTATCCCAGCACCCATCTTCTTCCTCTGCCTCACACAAACCCGAAAAACCAACTCAACCACGAGTTCCAGCCACTTTTGCTGTGATTTTTGATCTCCTTGCTCAAAGCACCTCTCGCAAAACTGCTTGGGAAGATTGTTCCTTGGTATGTGACTCCTTCATTGGTCCAATTAGTTTTGTTCTAGTGCTTTATTCTTTGCAAATTTGTGCTGCATAGGTGACCATGTTCTTGAGCTTGCATGTCAAATTTATATGGTTCCAAGTAGTTCAAATGCCTGATTTAGGCTCTAGGCACTTGTAGGAGTAGTTGCTATCAGTTTTATTGAAGTTGGTTCACTTTTGTTTGAGGTTACTAAAAATTTCAGATTATTTCAGAAAAATAATGAGGAGACTTTTGAGGGGTTCATCGAGCTGAAGCTCAAAGGATAAACAAAATGAAGAAGCTCAGAGGCCCAAATATAATTTGCCTCGTACTGCGGAGATCCGGCCGTGTGAATGGCCTTCTGATAATTTCTTCAGAGAGGACCGGATTTATGAGGATTTCTATTCATTGATTAAGAATGCTGGCCTCACCGACTTCGTCCGTGACCAACGTCCACAGTATCTCTTACTCACAAATACTTTTGTGCAAAACTTCTACTTTTTCCCTAAAGAGTCACCTCCTTCAGTAGAGTTTCATTTATATGACGTTGTGAAGAAAATGCCATTGTCTGAATTTTGCGTAGTCTGCAACATACCTCCTGATGGTATCTTAGAGGAACCACCTTGTAAAGAGTTAGAACCATTTATTAACCTTATCTCTATGGGAGAAACCAGGAAGGTTTCTGATGCAAGAATCACTAGCATACATTTTCCTGTGTTACGCTAGTTTGCTTTATTTGCTAGTCGATGCTTGATTGGTCGTGGGAACTGTGGGAACCTTAGTGTTCCTGATATTATTATTCTGTTCCATGGTTTATACCGCGACAACACTGTCGGTATGGGCGGAATTATTGCTAGGCGGTTGAGTCTGAACCGTACTAAAGGCCCCATCTTTGGAGGCATTTATGCTTCTCGCCTTGCTGCACACTTTAACATAGCTATTAGGCATTATGAGAAAGAAGAAAAAATGCTACCTAATGCTTATCTAGACTATAAGAGCATGATAGCTCATGATTTTCTTGTTAAGGACAGGAATGGAGAGCTCAAATATAAGTTATACTTTGATAAACATTATCCTGAAACTATTACATTGCATGCTCCTTCTTTGTTTAATTTTGTAGGACCCTACCTCGTTACGTGGGTTGCTGTCCAAGCTTACAAGAATCCTGCACCAGCCCCGGAACAGGAACCACAAGATGAGCCTCCACGACAATCTGTTTATTCTTGGGATCCAGAGATGACTGTCAGCCAGTGGCAGTCAGAGTCTTCTTCTTCATCACGGTATGATCCCAACTATTCTTCGTCGCAGTATGACGCCAGCTACACCTACGGGTATCCGCCAGGCTATCCCTGGCAATAGACCAACTTAGGCCAAAAGCCTAAGCTTGGGGGAGTACGTATTTCTCACCGACATTACATTTATGTTCACACACACTCATTGCTAGATGTCGGTGCTCATACTCTTTCACTGTAATATCCATGCTAGTTTATTTTCTTTTTCCTGCTTTCTTCTTGTGTGTTTGTTAAACCTTAAGAAAAACCAAAAAAATAGTAGTAGTTTATTTTTTTGCTGTAGTAGTAGTAATAAAAAAAGGAAAACCCAAAAATATTTCCCGTTCTTATTTTTCTTGTTGGGAGCTTTCCCGTGTAAATAGTTTTTATTTTTTTCTATTTCCTTTGGGGGTCAGTAGGAGAAGACCATGATTAAATTGTTGAAGTGCCTCTTATATGCATTATTGTTGAATTAACCCAGAGCCCATATTGCCTTGTCTTCTCCTGTTTATTGAATGCTTGCAGATTCTAGCTTAGTCCAATGCACGTGCACTCTTACTATTATTCACATCGTTCGGTCGTGCAAGTGAAAGGCAATTATGATGATATATGATGGGCTGACTGAGATGAGAAAAGCTGGTATGAACTCGACCTCTTTTGTTTTTGTAAAAATGATGAGCCCCTCGTTCTTGATTCAGCTTATTATGAATAAACATGTTTGCAATGACAATTAGAGATCATAGTTGCTTGTGCCATGCTTGATTAGCTATGAGTTATAATGGTTTACCTTGCGTGCCAACATGCTATTGAGATGGTTATGATGTGGTATGATGGGGTGGTATCCTCCTTTGAATGATTTAAGTGACGTGACTTGGCACGTGTTCACGCATGTAGTTGAAATAAATCAACATAGCCTTCACGATATTTATGTTCATGGTGGATTATATCCTACTCATGCTTGCATCCAATGTTTATTAATTTTAATGCATGTACATGGCTGTTGTCGCTCTCTAGTTGGTCGCTTCCCAGTCTTTTGCTATCCTTCACTTGTAATAAGCGGGAATACTGCTTGTGCATCCAATCCCTTAAACCCCAAAGTTATTCCAGATGAGTCCACCATACCTTCCTATATGCGGTATCTACCTGCCGTTCCAAGTAAATTTGTATGTGCCAAACTCTAAACCTTCAAATAAACATTATGTTTTGTATGCTCGAATAGCTCATGTATCAACCAAGGATGTCCTTATCTTCCGTGTTAGGCAGGTTATTCTCAAGAGGAGTGGACTCCGCTCCTCACTCACAAGAAAATGGCTGGTCACCGGGATGCCTAGTCCCATGCTTTATGCAAACCAAATCAAAATTAATTGCAAACAAAACTCCCCCTGGGACCTGATGTATGTTGGAGACACTCGTTGTTTCGAGCAAGTCATGGATTGATGCTTGTTGGTGGAGGGGGGGTATAAACTTTACCATTCTGTTTGGGAACCGCCTATAATGTGTTTAGCATGGAAGATATCGCCATCTCTTAGTTGTTATGTTGACAATGAAAGTATATCGCTCAAAATGCAATTTATCTCTATTTCAAAACCGAGCTCTGGCACCTCTACAAATCCCTGCTTCCCTCTGCGAAGGGCCTATCCATTTACTTTTATGTTAAGTCATCACCCTCTTATTAAAAAGTACTAGCTGGAGAGCACAGCTGTCATTTGCATTCATTACTATTAATTTATATTGGGTGTGACTATGATTGGATCTCTTTTACCATGAATTACAATGTCTAGTCAGTCCTTGATCTTTAAAGGTGCTCTGCATTTATGTTTTGCAGTCTCGGAAAGGGCTAGCGAGATGCCATCTTGTTATATCATATTATGATTGTTTTGAGAAAGTGTTGTCATCCGAGATTTATTATTATGACTTGCTAGTTGATTATGCTATTGATATGAGAAATTATGAGACCTGAGAATTATTGCAAATGTGGTTAGTTATGATCTATGCTGAAAACTTGAATGCTGGATTGACATAGTTACAACAACAAGAGCAAACAGAGTTTGTAGAAGTTTTTCTTTCTTTCTTTCAGTTTGTCAACTGAATTGCTTGAGGACAAGTAAGGGTTTAAGCTTGGGGGAGTTGATACGTCTCCGTCGTATCTACTTTTCCAAACACTTTTGCCCTTGTTTTGGACTCTAAATTGTATGATTTGAATGGAACTAACCCAGACTGACGCTGTTTTCAGCAGAATTGCCATGATGTTGTTTTATGTGTAGAAAACAAATATTCTCGGAATGACCTGAAACTCCACGGAACATCTTAGAAAAAATAATAAAAAATCCTCGCCAAAAATGAAGACCAGGGGGCCCACACCCTGTCCATGAGGGTGGGGGGCGCCCCCCCCCCC